>NC_081408.1:512172421-512499921 GCF_030272615.1 Cryptomeria japonica
TATATACCAAGACTTTATGTATAACAAATCCATGTCCTAATACTAGGGGCCTATTTCTAAAATCAATTTTTTTCCTCCTCTAAATCAAGCACCCGTATTACCAAGAATCCTTGTGCACATAGATATAGCACCACCAAGGACTATAAAAAGGGTTTACATGTCTTAGAAACCCACTTACCTAGATCAAGAAGGCTTGGCCATAGAAAACATAATCTTCTTGTAAGCGGCATTTATTTGTAGTGCCTAATATACTATAACTTGTCTTCAATTAGATCTAGAATTGATATATTTACAAACTTTAACTCTTCTTATATCTTATTTTTTCTTCATTGAGCCTTGGTTAATTTCTAGTGATCTTTTTGTTCTAATAAAATTAATACTTTTTCAAACCACATCTACAGATGTGTGACCGTGACTAACGAGCGTTAAGCTTTTACCTATGTAATTTGGGTACCTTCACCTTTTCATTTAATGGGTGTCACTCCATGAAATTACTATACTCTAATACAACATTCTTCCCTTGTTTTGGCTCAATTTACTAAAGGATCTACTCTAGATCTTTGTCCAAACTTACAACATTCATAACTAATAGAGTTCCCTCTAGTAATAGCAAAACTGGAATATTGTTCAAATACAAATCAAAGTTTTCTTTCTTTTATTCATATATTTCAATCATTTCTTTAATTTTTATATTTTAAAAATATTTAAATAATTTTGTTAAATATTATTTTTACCAAACAATAAATAATATTTGTAACTTATTTAGTGATATCTTCAAATTTTAATTCTGAAAAATATTATTTTAAATTTGTAAAATTTATTTCATTATGTAAAATAAAATAAAAAAAGTTATTACACATCTATATTTCTTATAAACAAACCCACTACACCTCTCAATAATTGAATTATTATTTTCTTTTCTTTTCTTTTACAAAAATTTAGCTGCAATAGATTAACAATTTTTAAATATTGCATCTTTACCTAAAGTAAGAAGTAAGAAGGAGGTCCACCAAGAGTTGGACCTACTTGCATCAAATATGATGTGATATAACTGAATTTAACAATTTTATATTTTTGTGGATGTTCCTCATCTATCAACTCTTTAAGAGCTCGAATCTCTGATTTATCTACAAAATCAAAAAAGAGTGTCATAGACAATCGTCCCTGATTCTTTTTTAAGCCTTGATATACCACATGATGTTCTGAACTACGATATCCACAGTTACTCCACATCCGACATGTAAAAGATATTCATTTGATATAAAAAGTTAGAATGGAAACATGTAAAAAACAAGTAAAAGATGAAATTAGAATGGAGACACGTGAAAAAACAAGTAAAAGATGAAATTATAATGGAAACACATAAAAAACAAGTAAAAGATGAAATTATATTGATATAAAAGATAAAATAGAAACATGTGAAAGACTAAAAGATTTGACGCGTTACTTATATAGACATGTTTTATCAATTTGGCAACTCCAATTTTCATTCATGGGTTAAAGTGTATCCCACTATTATGGGATCACCCACATGTACAATATATATTTAAATATATGTATGTGTGCTTTATGTATTTACATATATTTATGTCCATACATGCATACATACATAGCATATATATTTACATTTATAAAGTTAATGTATATACTTAAAGTTGTTTGAGTGAGCATTTAAGTGATGTGATTGATTCCAAACTACTTCAATCCTTTTCAAATATAATTACTAAGGTTTGAATACATTATATACTCTAAATTTTATAGATTACAATATCCTTAGCAACACATTAACAAGATGATGAAGTAGTTACACTTAAAAAAGTGAGAATAACTTAATGAATTTAGTAGGTGGCATATTTTATATATGCAATATTTTTAAATAAGTGAGATCTTAATTTACCCCTACCTCATTTTCCTTCATCTAAAGAAAACTTTTCTTCTAACTTAGAGTAATGACCTATCTAAGTTAACTTCTAAAATTTTGATCATTTTTCATTAGTTTTTTTATAATATTGTTGGAAGTTTCAAAATCTATTCTCTATTCAATTTAGAGCATCTTCATTTTAAATATTATATACTCTATGTGAAATTCCACTCTTTCCTTCCCTTACTAATCGTGTTCTTTTATGCACCCTTCTTTTGATCTAGATCTACCTCCACATACCCCTATTGACTAGAATTTTATTTCTAAACATGCACCTCTAAGCTAGTAGGAGAAAGAGAATAAGAGAAACCAACAAGTTGTTCATTAGGTGTGGCATTCTTCCACCAAAGTTGATCACCTTGAGGGCCTTTCTTTCTTTCTACATTCCACTATTGTGTCCAACCTTATGAAAATCCCAATAATTTTAAATAACTATTTTTAACAATCTAATTTTTTCTTCCATTAATTTTTACCATTTTTAAAGGGATAAACTTAGTTAGAACCAATTCCATTAAAATTTCTACTAATGTAGTTAGTGTGTTCTTTTACATTTTAGGTGATAAAGCAATTTATTTATTTTTTAAGTCTCTAATTTTTCAAATTAGAATAAAGAAAGAAATACACCAATCAAGTACTCAAGTAGAAGATATCTTAATTGTTTTCATTATTAAGGTAAACTCTATATACCAAGGCTTTATTTATAACAAATCCATGTCCCAATACTATTGGTTTAGTTCTAAAATTATTTTTTTTCTCCTATAAATCAAGCTCTCATATCACCAAGAATCTTTGTGCACGTAGATATAGCACCACCAAGGCTTATAAAAGGAGTTTCAATGTTTTGGGAACCCATTTATGTAGATCAAGAAGGATTGGCCATAAAAAAACATAATCTTCCTATAAGCATCATTTCTTTCTAGTGCCTATTATACTATAACTCATCTTCACCTAGATCTAGAATTGATATATTTGCAACCTTTAACTCTTCTTGTATCTTATTTTTACCTCATTAAGCCTTGGTTCATCTCTAGTGTTGTTTTGGTTCTAATAAAATCAATACTTTTTCAAACCACATCTATAGATGTGTGACCTTGACTAATAGTTGAGGCGTAAGATTTTACCTACGTAGTTTGGGTACCTTCACCTTGTTGTTTAGCGGGTGTCAGTACATGAAATTACTAGTCTCTAATACAACATTATTTCCTTGTTTTGGCTCAATTTACTATTTTAAAGAATCTACTCTAGATCTTTGTCCAACCTTATAACATTCATAACTACTAGAGTTCCCTCTAGTAATAGTAGCACTAAAATATTGTTCACATACAAGCCAAAGTTTGCTCTTATTTATTCATTTATTTAAAATCGCTTCTTTACTTAATTTTTTATATTTTTCGAAATATTTCAATAACTTTCTTCAATATCATTATTTATTTAAACCTTGTAACTTTTTAGTGAAAAACGTTTCTTTTGACTTTAAAATCTCCAAAATTTAATTTTAAAAAATATTATTTTAAATTTGCAAAAGTTATTTCATTATATAAAAAAGATATTATTACACATCCATATTTCTTAAAACAAACTCACTACAGATCTCAATATTTGAGATATTATTTTCATTTCTTTTCTTTTACAAAACTTTACCTGCAATAGATTAACAAGTTTTAAATACTGCATCTTTACCTAAAGTAAGAAGTAAGAAGGAGGTCCACCAAGAGTTGGACCTACTTGCATCAAATATGATGTGATATCACTGAATTTAACAGTTTTATATTTTTGTGGATGTTCTTCATCTATCAACTCTTTTGGAGCTCGAATCTCTGCTTTATCTATAAAATCCAAAAAGAATGCCATGGACAATCGTCCCTGATTCTTTTTCAAGCCTTGATATACCACACGATGTTCTGAACTGCGGTATCTACAATTACTCCACATCTGCCATGTAAAAGATATTCGTTTAATATAAAAATTAGAATGGAAACATGTAAAAAACAAATAAAAGATAAAATTAGAATGAACACACGTAAAAAACAAGTAAAAGATAAAGATGAAATTCTATTGAGATAAAAGATACAATAGAAACGCGTGAAAGACTGAAAGACTAGAAGATTTGACACGTTACTTGTATAGACATTTTCTCAATGTAACGTTATTAAAAATGTTTTAAGACTTTTGCAACCCATAGTATTCATACTAAGAAGCAAAAAGTGGTTTTGGTTTCATTTAATGCAGACCATTATTTTTTGTCTCACCTGTAAGCAGTCACCAAGGTTGACAACAAAGGCTCCAGGTAAAGGCTTAGTATTAATCCAATCACCTTTCTTTGTTCTGATTTGAAGGCCTCCAACGTTATCCTGGTACAAGATTGTAACACAACCAAGATCTGTATGAGCTTTTGAGATGTGTTGCACATTTTGGGCTTCTTCTTCTTCATCTTTTGTGTTGTAATAGTAGTTCATACGAAGCCAACCTTGGAGAGAAGTACCAAAAGGATCTGAGTTGTAGTGCTTGGAAACATCCAAACCTAGGCTAAGTAGAACGAGCTTTAAGATTCTATGTGCAACCTCTGTCATGTGTGAATTGTACTTGTGCACTGTTTGCCTGCATCATCATTATGACAAGTCAGAATATAAAATTAAGATATATATGTACACACCACGTCCTACTTCGAAGTTTGAATCCTTCAAACAATCAGTGAATGATAATTTTACGTCTCAAATACTAATAGATCTGATGGTCAAGTCATTGAAAAAGTACAGATGAATATGGTTGCAGGTTTGAGTCTTTTAGAGACGGAGGTTATAGTGCTGTAGATTAGAAACCCTCAAATGATCAGTTAACAAATTTTACATCTCAAATATTAATAAAATCTTCTAATCAAATTGTCTTTACAATAGATTGGACGGTCAAGCTATTCGGAAATATAGATGATAGTCACA
Source organism: Cryptomeria japonica (assembly GCF_030272615.1). Lineage (NCBI taxonomy): Eukaryota > Viridiplantae > Streptophyta > Pinopsida > Cupressales > Cupressaceae > Cryptomeria > Cryptomeria japonica. The sequence continues at coordinate 512,177,279 of NC_081408.1, forward strand.
GATTTGATTCTTCTAGATTTACTTTTCATAGATTAAAAAATCAATCTATCTATCTATCTATCTATCTATAAATCTGTCTATCTATCTATCCAATCAAATCGTCCTCAAAATATATTGATATTCAAACCATAAAAAAATATGATGGTGGCAGATTTGATTCCTTTAGAACAATCTTATTGTTTCCTAAAATGAAAAAGAACAATCTTCTAACCAAATAAGCCTTACAAAACAAAATGAAAAGTGAAGAAAGGAAAAGAATAAAATCAATAAATTCATACTGGAAATCATTGTTTCCATGAGGCCATAGTTTAGCAGAGATCTGATCAACAGAATTGGGCAGAGCATTTTCACCAGGGAAAACCAAGTTCTCCGGTAGTGAAGCTTTCCCATCTGCCCCTGCATCAGCTGGGCAATACCCAGTATTAAATATGGGAAAAATGGCTCTGCTCTTTTCCTCCTCTGCCAAAGAAAACATATCTCGGGCAAGACTGTCAGTCTTCTGGATGAAAGCTGCCTCCATTCCATGATTTATAATTCGAAAAAAACCCAGTTCTTGACAAGCCTCTCTGAGTTTTTTCAACTCATTATTTCCATCCAGATCAGAAAAATTTTGTTTCTCTCCAAAATTGGAGGGAAGGAGAGAAAGATCAATGACTGGAAGATCTGAAGCCATGATCACTCTTTTTCTGATCTGAGCTCTACAGTTTTCTCAGCTCAAAGTGGATGTTCAACGAAAGAGAACTAAAACGTGGTTATATAGAATTCATTTTTTTCTGATTTGAGCTCTGCAGTCTTCTCAGTAGGAGACTATGTTTGCACGTTGAATGACCGGAAGAGCTGGTGCTTATATAGAATTATTACCGGAACGCGTACAATTTTGGAATTTTGTGCAACTTTAGACAAAGAATGTAAAAAGAATTATTATACGGGACGGTGTAATGTTTTTTTTTTCCTGCTGTGTAGGTATCAGTAATAAAATTGAACAAATATTTATTTAGTTGTTTGACATCAGCCTGGCCCAAAACAGAAAGAAATCAACGATCTTCCGCACACCAAAATTGAAAAAGGAGTAGCCGAAAAGAGAAGTTTGGCACTAAAAATAAGTTAAATCTATGAATTGGGCATGCCACCTACTCTTCTAGTAGAAGTTATTCTGTTCAGTTTTCAAAAGTCTTTAATGGGCCAAAGGTATTATATTTGATCTCGAGTTGAATGCTTGAGAATAGCCCTATTGCCCCACATCTTGTCAGTGGGTTGGTGAGGATTATTCATCTAGAAAGTTGAGAACATTTGATGTAGGGAGTTGGTAGAGATTAGTTAAAATTTAGTATTCGGAGGTGTCCGAGGAGATAAAACATATGGGGGATTGGAATGATTTCAAATCAATCCTATCAATTTAGGAAAAGTTGTGATATAGTTAAAAGAGAAAAAAATGTATGAGATCTGGAAAAAATTTAAATCAATCATATCATTTAAATGTTCATATATACAGCTTTTAAGGATATACATCCAGAAGATAAGCTTAACCAAAAAAGTCATATTTTCGTACGAAGGTCAATAAAATACATGTTCTATAGTCGAAGTATGTGTGTCCATCACCACAAATCAAGTCTCTACTATCATCTTCAACATTTGATAGAGAAGTCCATAGAATAAAGAAAATAACAAAAACTAGGAAATTTAAAAGAGAAAAGTCAACAATGTTTATACGTATTTATATAACATACAGTATATATGTATGTGAATACATATGCATACATACATATAATATATATTTATTATATTATTATAATATATACATACAAATAAATATGTATATTTATATAATATATGTACATATATGTATGTAAGTATGTATATACTATATGTATTATAATATATAGATATATATACATGCATATACTATATATGTATATTTGTGTATATATGTATATATATGTACATGTATATGTATATCTTGTTATGTATTTATTTAAGTTTTCTACTTTTATAAGCTATTATTATTTTTAAAGTATATAATGGGTCATACCATATTTGAGCTTGAGTTAAATGCTTGAAATTTGGCCTAAGGTTACCCCACATCTTGTAGTGGGTTGGTGAGGATATATATATTTTATTGTTCCCATACATGACTTCTAAGTATATGCATTAGATAATAATGGGGAAAAGGAAGAGGAAGGTGAGTTAGAATTGAGTGATAGCAAGATGTTTGTGGTTAACAAAAAAAAGTCATGAAACTTTCGTAGGGAGGTCAATAGAGGTCATTATCTCTAATTAGAATTTATATGTCCATCCACAAATTGCAAGTATCTGCTTTCATCTTTAATATCCACTGGAGAATATTGTGGAATAATGAAAAGGACAAAAACTAGAAAGATTAAAAGAATGAAGGAAAATCTCAACAATTCTTATATGTATTTATATACATAGAATATTTGTGTACATATATAAATACAAATATGTATATATGTATGTATTACATACATGTGTGTCTGTACAAATAAATATGAATATTAACATATATACATATAACTAAACATGAATATCTATATCTATAGCATATTTATAATCTATATAGTAATACATGTATATTATATGTATTGCATTACATGCATAATATATAGTCAGATATATATTAGTGATGAAGTAATTTCAATGGAATGTTCTTAAAATGTATGATTGCATTAGTGAGTTTGGATTTTGAACATTTTGTTGGGAAATTTTGTCATCGTTTTAACTTAAATTCTAGTTTCTTTCATTTTCTTCATTTCATATACTTCTTCACTGGATGTTGAAAATCATAATATGGACTTGTGGATCATGATGATGAACACGTGAACTTTCACTAGAGACCTTTTTTGACCTCCCTACCAAAGTTTCATGGTTTTAATGAATAAACTGTTAATATTAAACAACCTAATACCATTCATTTCTAACTCGTCCTTTCATTCCTCTTTCTTATTATTGTCTAATGCATATACTTGGAGGTGGAACTCAAGTGATGTGATTGATTTCAAACTTTTTCAACCCCATATATCTATGTGTTCCTCTGAATTTCATATCAACACAGCCATTACACCTTCTAAAAATACAATTATCAATTTTTAAATATATTAAGTACTCTAAATTTTCTAGATAACAATATCCTCGCCAACTTACTAACAAGATGGTGATGTAATTATAGAAAAAAAATCAAGCATTCAACTTGAGGCCAAATATTGTGTGGCCCATTAAAAAAATATAAAAGAGAGAATAACTTAATCAATAATGAAGTAGGTAGAATGTCAAATGTATTCATGTGCATACATACAATATATATTTACATATGTAAATGTGTTTTTTATATATGTCTATAGACATATTTATATGTATACATACATGCAAACATATCATAACATATACATATGCATATACATAAAGCTTATATATATACTTTAAGCTATTTGGGTGAACATTTAAGTGATTTGATTGATTTCAAACTACTTCAAACTCATATCTCTTCAATTTTCCTATCAACTCATCCATTACACCTTTTAAAATACAATTACTTATTTTTAAATACATTATGTACTCTCAATTTTATAGATTACAATATCCTCAACAACTCACTAACAAGATAAAGGAGGAGAGGGTAATGGGAAATCTGCTATTGGAGGTTGCTACAAGTCAGAAGAACTGCTGGAAGTGGGTGGAGAAGGAAATTAGATCCCTAAAAGATGGGATTAAAGGAATTGTTGACACTTTCACGAAATCCCCTGGGCCCAATAAAACTGAGAAGATCATGAGTATGATCCAAAAAATTTCTCAGGATGTGGAAACTATGAAGGTTGACCAAGAGCGTAGAATTGAGAAGCTGGAAGAGGATGTGAGTGAGATCAAGGAAAACCTGAACAGCCTGGTGAAATTAGTAGACAGGTGATGAATAATAGTGTTGATGGTTTGGAAAAAATTAATTCCATGATGACTGATTATAGAACCAGGACCATCGCCAGTGACCCTCCCTTGGGGGAAAAGCAGAAAAAGATTGCATCGGAGGGTGGATAGAGTGTTGCTGGTGGGAAGACTAGCTCAGGTCCTTGTACTAGAACCAGGAGTCGGAGCCAAGACCAAGGAACCTCCAAATTCAACATGGAGGATTTGGAAAAAATTAATAAGACTATTATTCAGAAAAATACTAAATTGATGCACTCTCTTAATTGAGTGCTATGCCCTGTTTTTTTGTTCATCTTTTTTTGTTTGTTGGGCTTTCGGCTTGTGTGGGGTTTGTCCCCTGTTCTGCTTAGTTTTTCGGTCTGGTTGGTTGCTGGCCTTGATCTGTAATACTCTAGGTTTCAGGTTCCTATAAAACCCGTTTATCTTTATCAAAAACAACTCACTAACAAGATGGCGAGGTAATTATATTAAAAAATTAGTCATTCAACTTTAGGTCAAATATTATGTAGTCCATTGAATTAGTTTAAAAGAAAGAATAACCTAATGTTCATAGAATAGATGGCATGTACCATATATGCATGTATATACATATTTACATATATGTATGTATGTTTATATTTGATATATATGCATACATTCAATATATATATATATATATATATATACCAATTTCTCTTGTCCACACTCTCTATGCAATTTATTTTGATCTCTTTCGTTGTTTTCAATGCTACATCTGCATTCTTCGATTATTCAGTATGCACTCCTTTCTATTGCGCAGCCTTCTACTCTCACAATGTTGTCTTGGATTTCCTTGTTCTTATTTACAAAGCCTCTCCAATTCCTTTAACTGTTGTGCTTCCCTTCTACAACATTTTCTTTTCTTTTTTTAATTCAAAACTCTTTGGCTTCCTCTGTTCATTCCTAAAATCTGCATCTTTTGATCTTCTGTTTTTTCTCCCGTGCGTATTGGAAGGTCAAATATTTTGCCCTCTTCAGCTATCATTTCTCTTCCATGCATTTCTCTTAATCTATAATAAATCTTCTCTATTTTCTTTGTCCACACGTTGCATTCATTTTAAATAACTTCTATTTATTTCCAATGCTTGCCTTTGTCCTTTCAATTCTCCTCTGCAACCAAAATCTCTATTCACAGTCTTACACATATTGAAAGAGAAAAATAAATTTCTTAACTAGAAAGAGTTATAGAACCAATACCAAGAGGTTGATTATAGTAATCTAGTTTTTGTACACCTAAATTTTCTAATGCATTGAAAATAGACTCTTAGTTAGTGGGGGCACGATCTAAATTTTTCTTATTAATTTGTACATTCTCAAAAGGTTGAGAAGAATCTCATGTAGGATAGATGATCACATCAATGCAAGGAAATTTGTTACTACAAATAGTGGGTGAATACTATTAGGAGGATTGAGACCAACTTGAGAACTATTACAATGGATTCTATAGTAATAAATATGAAATTCATTGATGCAGTCAAAGTTAGGGTCGTTTATTAGGTAGTTCAACTAAACAACGAAAACATATATAGAAAAAGTCAATACTTAGAAAGAAACACATTTATTTAGATTGGTTTAATTCAAAAATTGCAATATTCACAATCACAATAGATCACAAAACAATTTACAAAATTATTGTTTACAAAACATCTACTTTGTTCCATTCTTCTATAGTCATGGCAGCTACTTCTCATCTTCTCAAATCCCCTTCTGTCACACCCTTACTCAACCAAAATATTTCTCTATACTCCACCTTTTCAGTCAATGGTGAACATAGAACTCTCTCAATCACTTCCCAAAGCCTTCACAATCTCTCTCTCTCCCTCTCCCTCTCTCCCCCTCTCCCTCTCTCTCTCCCTCCCCCATCTCTCCCTATCCTAAACAAGGTACCAATATCCAATATCTTTTGTTATTAATATATTAATAAAAAAATTTAATAATATATATATTTGTATATTATAGTATTAATATATAACATGTATATTATATATTAATATTATATATTATATATTAATATATTAATACTATACAATATATAATAACATACTAAATATTATTAATTTTATTCATAATAAAAAATTATACAAATTGAATATCGAGTTATTATCAGATATCCGATCTCTCTGACAAAAATTTCAAATCTTGATATTTGGCTCAGGATTGCATTGGGATTTGGCTAGGAAATACCAAACCTAGAAAGACAACAGAAAAAGGGTGTTTTTGAGTGTTCCTTGTTTTTCCAAACTTCGCTCTAGTGGCTAACGACCTTTTTTTTAGCCAAAATTGATGAAATAAAAAGGCTTTCTTAAGGACATTCTCATCTTTCCAGTTACAATATAAGGTTTTCCTTATTTTGACTTTAATAAATTATTATTATTTATTTTCTAAATGAATTCTCGCTAAAGTCCTAATTGATAGGTTGATTGAAAAATATCCATAACTTTCAAACGGTATCACATTTTTTGAATCTGAAACATGTGTCACATTTTATGCTTCTCCTAATAAAAGATAAAAACAAAAATTTGAATTTCATAAAGTTTCGACCAAGTTAAGGTGGTCAGACGTACGAGTTTTTCAATTTCTGAAAAGTTGTAGTAAGAAATTCATAATTAATTATTTACTTCAAAAAAAATTACAAAAAAATATGTGTCACATCCGTACATGAGTCTAATACTTATATTAAAAATCTTATAAAAAAATATTATGATTTGATTTTGGTTAGGGTGGTCAAACATCCACCTACTTCTTATCTTTTTCTTGAAATTTTAGTACTACTGCATTGAAAATTCAAATTTTCGTTAAATAGTTTTTTTTTTCAAAAAACAACTAGTAACTTAGAAACGACATTCAATTTTCTACAGATTCTCTTCTTACATATTTTTAAAATAATGAACATAACTTATTCAAATTTTTACATCAAGTTGTCAAACTTTATTTTTCTAAAATTTAGTTGCCACTTAAGGGCCTCTTTTGTCCCACCATGATCCTGCACATACCCATGACAATAGCATCAACTTCTTTGGTAGGGGAAAAAGATCTTCAATATAGCTCCCCCTAAGCCAAAGCTTCAGACTAGTTTCTGGAGGGGATTTTTGCATCGGAGCCGAATGCAGTAATATTTTCTATCAAATATACTTCCTTATTCCTCCAAATATTCTTCATTTCATTCCTTACTTCTTCAACATCAATATTTTGTATAGCTTAATTCTTCCTTACCAAATTGTCTTTCTTCATATTTTTGATTCTGCATACTTTAGCAATCATTCAATAACTGACAATAACCATAAAATAATTTATTTCTTCCATTCACAAATTGATTTCTACAATTACTAGCCTTGTGACCAAATTTCTTACATGCAAAACATTGAACATTCTGATTCACTCAGTTTCTACATTGTAAAGATTTACATCCAAATTTATTACAGGAGAAACAGTATCCATTAAATGAAGATTACCTTTGAGCATTAGGTTGTCTAATCGGAGTTTTCCTCGTGGGGTTTTTTTGATTCTAGGGTTGCTTGTCTTTCTTTCTTGCTTCAGTGCACTGTCCAAGTTCAATCTTCCTCATCTTGTCTTTGTCTTCAACTCTTTGATTTGAACATTCACCAGCTTCAAAACCTAATCCACTTTTATCTTTCGAATATTTATGCACAGCCATCATTTCCTCAAGTTTCTTAGTACTTTCCTTGAATTTGTCTTCAGTTCTCAGGGTTACAACTTCTTGTTCCGATTTTGCACATTCCTCAATCTTATATTTTATCAAATCATTCAAGCATTCTACCATTTTTTTGTTTTCCCCAACTTATACTTTCAGGCTGACAACTGTTTCATTTGCTTGCTTCAATTCCTTTCTAACCTCTTTGTATCTTTCTGTGAATTTCTTGATTTGTTCTCTCAGCTTTCTAATGCATTTGTTTGCTTCTTTGATATTCTCCTTCAAATCTTTATTTTCACTCTCCATGTTCTCAAGATCTTCAGGAGTAGTTTGTAACTCTCCATCCATAAGAATTTTTTTTGCACTCAACTCAAGAGCCATTTGTTCAACCAACAAGATCTCCCTTAAGCAATTAAACTAAAAAAAAGAGACCAAAGATCTGATACCAATTGTTGAATAAATGGTATACTAAGAGGGGCGTAAATCAATATTCCCTAAAACTCTTTGCAATCTATCTTTTTATTACTACTTTGTAAATATAATTCAATCAAATGAAAGGAGTAACAAAACAGAGATATCATCCACAATAATACACACAAGAGAACATCATATTTTTGCATGCAAACCCGTTGGGAAAAAAACCACGGAGAGGGTTAACTCTCAATAGAATATAACTAGTTATGGGTAAGTGCGCCAAGATGGTGAACAAAAAAGGGGGTATAAGTGGCCAATATTTTTTCTAAAAACAGGTAAACCTAAACTTCAAAGAGATATTTGAAGATCATGCACTCAGAACTAGGAGTTGAGAAAACAATAAGAATTGTAGTACTCTGAATCTAGTTTCTAAACTACTAAAAAAATTTAAAACTTGATAAGATTAAGAGGGTCAAACCTCTCGCATACGAAAAATTGTTCTTGAATTTTTTAGAAAAACATAACATAGTTGTTTTCGTGCACTGCACAAAATATATAGTTAGATTTAGTATTTTACAAAACCCTTTGGTAGGGTGATAGGTAAGAGTGAGATCTAGAAGTTGTGTATTTTTTTGTAATTTTCCGTTGAGTATTTTTTTTAATGATTTTTTGAAGTTACCGCATCCTGAAAAATTTGGCACATGTTTGTGCATCGGGCATAACTTGCATCAAAATAATCGAAAATGCAAACTTTTTTTTTAAAGTGTATAGAATCTAGTGTATAACAATAATACGTAATTTATTTTGAATTTGGTAAGTATATAAAAAGTTGTTAAAAAAATGGTAGACATATGTCTGTGAGGATTGTCAAGGCACTGGTAAAGAAAATTAAAGTTTACTATGCTAATGTTGTCCAAGAATAGAAAATTTTATATGGTCAGAAATCTGAGAAGACATGTGAGATTATGGTGGTAATTTTATAGATACCCACTTGATCATTTGTAAACCTGATGACGAAGAAGTCGATAAATCATGTTGGAAGATGAAAAAATGTGTAAAGGGACAAAAATGGAGGGAAAATGGGCTTGCAAGCCTTAGGTTCATTTTCCAACCCTCTTACCAAGCCAAAACCAGCACAGGTTCTAATGTGCAAGATAACCCGCTTGGGTTTTGAAAAACAAAAAGTACCATTCATAGTTCTACATAACCCGTACGGGTTATGTAGAACTAAAACCATCATTTTGAGTTTCACAAAACTCGTACGGGTTGTGAAGCTATCAAAATGTATGCTTGTAAACTTAGCATTTACTACACATTTATATAGACATACATATAGAATATGTGTTTATGTATGTATATATGCATATTTATAGTTATATATACATATATTTATATAGATATATGTATATATGTTTGTATACATGCATGTCTCCCTTCTTTTCATCTCTCTCTCGTCTTCCTTCCCCCATCACCGTCTCTATCTATTATGAGCCCTAATTATCCTCCTTGAGTTCTATCTCATCTCTCTCCCCCTCACACTTCTCTCTTTGTCAAGTCTCTCACCCTCTTCTCCTTCTCATTCTCTATCTACCTCATGTCTCTCACCCTCTCCTCCTTCTCCTACTCTCTCTCTCTCTCTCTCTCTCTCTCTCTCTCTCTCTCTCTCTCTCTCTCTCTCTCTCCCTTCTCTTTATTTCCCTATATTTCTCCCTCTCTTCATATCCCCTTCTCTATGTGTCTCTAACTCTCTCTCCCTCCCCCTCTCCTTATCCTATTATATCCCTCTCTTCCTACCCCCTACTCTCTCTCTAACTCTCTCTCACCCCCTCTCCTTATCCTATTCTCTCTCTCTCTCTCTCTCTCTCTCTCTCTCTCTCTCTCTCTCTCTCTCTCTTTTCCCAATCTCCCTCACTCTCCCTCTCCCTCCATCCCCTTCTCCTTATCCTCTCTCTCTCTCTCTCTCTCTCTCTCTCTCTCTCTCTCTCTCTCTCTCTCTCTCTCTCTCTCTCTCTCTTTCTTTCCCTATCTCTCTCCCTCTCTTCATATCCCGTTCCCTCTCTAACTCTAACTCTCTCTCCCTCCCCCTCTCCTTATCCTATTCTATCCCTCTCTTCATACCCTCTCTCTCTCTCTCTCCTCTCTCTCTCTCTCTCTCTCTCTCTCCTCTCTCTCTCTCTCTCTCTCTCTCTCTCTCTCTCTCACCCTCTCTCTCTTCTCTTTCTTTCCCTATCTCTCTCCCTCTCTTCCTATCCCCTTCTCTCTTTGTCTCTAGCTCTCTCTCCCTCCCCCTCTCCTTATCCTATTCTATCCCTCTCTTCCTACTCCCTACTCTCTCTCTCTAACTCTCTCCCTCCCCCTCTCCCTACTCTCTCTCTCTCTAACTCTCTCTCTCACCCCCTCTCCTTATCCTACTCTCTCTCTCTCTCTCTCTCTCTCTCTCTCTCTCTCTCTCTCTCTCTCTCTCTCTCTCTCTCTCTCTCTCTCTCTCTCTCTCTCTCTCTCTCTCTCTCAATCCAATTCTCACCATCTCTCCCTTCTCTTTCTTTCCCTCTCTCTCTCTCTCCCCACTTCCTCTTTGGTTCCTAGTTCTACATAACCCATACGAGTTATGTGGAACTAAGGCCAAGACTTCTAGTTTTGCATCAAAATGGTCAACGCTCCCCTCGGGATTCATGACAAGGGACTAAACGCCTCCCGTGCGATCCATATCTCTACAGTTTATATCGGGCGTTGATAGATTGGTGTTAAAATACCAATCTATCAACGCCCGATATAAACTGTAGAGATATGGATCGCACGGGAGGCGTTTAGTCCCTTGTCATGAATCCCGAGGGGAGCGTTGACCATTTTGCCAACAATATCCCCCTCAGCGTTACCCGAGGGGATTCGAACCCGTGACCCAATGCTCTGATACCATTTGTTGGCCCAGTTTGTTGTTGCATCAAAACACCAATCTATCAACGCCCGATACAAACTATAGAGATATGGATCGCACGGGAGGCGGTTAGTCCCTTGTCATGAATCCTGAGGGGAGCGCTGACCATTTTGCCAACATATGGGTTATGCAGAACTAAGGCCAAAAAATCTAGTTTTGCATAACCCTTACGCGTTTTGAGGAAATTTTGGTTTTTTTAATTATTTTTGGCTAGCCTAGCACGTTTTTTAATTTCATAGAACACGCACGAGTTATGAAAAATTTCTTTTTTTTTGCATGTGGCCACTTTTCTGTTCACCATCTTGGTGTACTTACCCTTATATAATATTACAAGTGCTCACTGCCTGAGGCTCACTACTAAAATAAGGAGGAGGCTCACTACCAAGAGGACTCACTATCCAAGAGAATAAACAAAAAATGAACTGCTAAGATTGCATCTTATATATGCATTAATTACAGTTCCAATTAAGCTCAATAGACAAACTTAAAACATCACTCTCTCTTCAACAATCCGCTTCTATCACTTCTGATCACTCTGTCGCACTTTTGTCTTTATATCTTTATTTCCTTCTATATCTCTCTCTTGCATGCATCCATATAATGCAATGCAATACCATGCTACACCTCATCAAAAATGAATGCATCTCATTTATATATATATATATATATATATATATATATATATATATATATATATATATATACACACACATTGATTCATATGTCAAGTCGGCCATACATGCCTTTCATGCTATTACAAAATACATCATACATTCCACTTGCATAAGTTGGCCAAGGATGTAACAAAAATTAATGCCAACTAGGATATGCACATTATCCACAATGTTTAACCATGTCCCAAAAACTCCGAGATTAAAATCACTTAATCAAAGAAATGTGGACGCCAAAGCCAACTGTTTTGTTCCAAAGAAACAGAACAACTAACAGACTAAATTGTCAGACCAAGCATCTCACCTTTCAGAGATCCAAAACACGTGAAATATGGAATACAGGTACATTTGATATCTATAAGTGTACTACCTAAGCCGCAAGTTTGTATCTGCAACTGTGGAGCAACACAAAACAAAACATGATAGACAGAATCACTAAAATACCAGAGCAACAACAGAACAAGTCAACAGAAGTATGTTGACATCAATGACAACTAGTAGCCAAAACAACATTCTCCTTCATCAATGAAAAAACTCCAACATTATCCTTCAAAGAAATCTAATACATGTCTTTGCATAATCTACCCATTCTAACAAGGTTGTACCAAAATCCAATGATTACTCCAAATGGGCTCCTATTACCTCAGTATAGAACTAGATGCTTGAGTCCATCCATCTCCTTATCATCCCTTATTCCAAATTCACTTATCTACATACTTCTCCATCTCATACTATTCTTAAAAAATATCATTTAAAACTATCAAAATTTTGAAAATGTTCAAAAAATTAAAAAATAAAATCACAAAAAAAAGTAAAGACAAAAATCCATCCAGCAGTGAAAACCTGGCAAATGGGCACCTTGGACAAGTATTATAATGAAAACCTATCAAACATGTATCTTGGACAAGTACCATGATGAAAACCTAGCAAACAAAAGTCATGTGTGAATCTACCATCCATTTGCTCTCTACACTTGGGGACAAGTTTCTTCTAATTGCTTAACCATTATACCACACACCTATCATATCCATCATATTGTATCCATTTCAATTCCTATGCCCTCCTTTAGATCCTGATAATTTAATTGGAGGAATTTATCCATACCATGCTTTGGACACCTCTTCGCATATATTCTCCACATCGTATACTTTTCATTCATCTAAGCCCCTATCCATCCATTATTTCTCTCATCCATATAATCCTTCCAAATACCTTCATATTCCTTATCTACCCATCATTGTATCATCCATATCCCTTATCTCCTTGTAATCCTATCACCCATCCTATTATGGCCCTCCCAATGCCTCATCATGCATGACATATCTAGAGTGGAGCATCTTATTTTTTGTAGGATAGTCCTTGGAGATTCCACCACACATTCCACCCATCCACTAATCCCTTCATCCAACAATTTGTATCTCCCAATTTATTTATCCCTTCCTCCTTCCATCCTTCCATCTCCTAATCCTTGTCTACCTTCAAATCTTCATCCAACCATGATTATCTCATAATCCTTCCATCTCCCAAATCCCTATCACAATATTCCCCATATCTCAATCCCTCCTATCATCTCATTCCTTCACCTAATGATACATTTTCATTAGTATCTAACTATAGGCTACTCCCATGTAATTCAATGTCATCCAATCAGTTACTACGCCCGTCATAGCCCAACATCAAATTAAAATCCTAATCCATCCACTCTAGCTATCCAATCTAGTGCAAAATTACCCAATCACATCCTTGGTCTTGTTCTCAACCTTGTTGCAAGCCTTCATCCAAATCGAATCATCATCAAGATGTATCCTTCCTAATTCTTGTGTTATTTTAGGATATATTGTTCCCACATCAACAACACTCCATCCACTATCAATTCATCTTGGGTTTTCAACATGAATGGGGCAATACCATGTTTATCTCTGATTCATCAATCTACTTGATATAGCATCATCATCACCCACAACCCCTGCCATTTGTGTATCTTATACAACTAATAAATAGTATCATGTTCATTGACATCACGTAGGCTCATTTCTACATATGTGTCCTTAGGTCCCATCTTTGTGTTTGTCTTCCTTGTATCATCAACATTACATCCCTATCTAGCTAGTGCTTCAACAAATACTACTAGTCCCTTTGGGCATCAAGTAGCTCAATCATCTCTTTTCACAGGAAGCCTAGTCCTGTCCACCAACATTGGCCTTCGTAGCACATATCATTCTTCACATCAAGTCACGCCAATCTTATACATCGTCCCTGTGGCAAAAAATACTTGAGGTGATTGTTATTTCTTTTGTGCTTTGGATCTTTCTTTACCTTTATCTTGAGCTTCCTATTTTTACCTACACAAGGTCGCCACGATCCATTACATCGTGGTGTTATTTGAACAATGAAACCAGGAACATGGTCTTGATTTTATGTGCTTTATTTTTATGGTATGTCTTGTTTAATTCATGACACGTGTTATGTTGGGTCAATCCTTTTGTTTATGGTTTTTCAACATCATGCCCACCAAAGATACTACTACTTTGTGAGATGTTGGACTAACCTTCTTATTTTTTAGTTAGTCCTAGACATGTAATATAAAGACACCTTGGTTCTTGATACCCTAGTGCATAGTATCTCATACTAAAACTAAATTCTCACTAATGGAATTTATCACATGGTGCTCAAAATATTTATATCCATTATCCTGCAAGTTTCTAATCCATTCATCTTATATTTATATCCCCCATCTACCTATCCCATCTATTTTCCTCATCCTCAATCATTTATCTCACATGCATTTCTATCGTTGCCCATCTTTTTTTATCTATCCCCTCGTCTTTTACTTGATCTCAATCCATATTGTTTGAAATATCCCCCTAGGGATATTTATTCTAGAAATTTAAACAATGAACCACGTAAATTCAACATGCCATTTGCATGTAATTGATTTTGATTTATTCACCAAATTACACTAAAATCATTAAATTTTAGATTGAAAACAAAATTTCTGAAATTTAGATATGAATGTAGCCTCAAATCTTAAATAGATAAACAACAGAAAAATCCAATCATAACCACAGAACTTACAGTAGGATTGGATAACCAGTAAATTAAACTGAAGCACAAAGTGAGCCACCTGAATGATAACTCCAACTAACAATGGGTTTCCATCCACTGCCTCCAAGCTCGAGGGTTTGCATCCTCAAACCTACTGAAAACTAGAGCTTCCCATAAACTCTCCAAAAGAAACAATCTCCAAACATAAACCAAGCATGTGAAAATGAGCCTCTCCAAGATATTAAATAGCTCAACCTATGACTCTTCATTCACCCACTGCCTATCTCTTGGAATTCCCTTCTATTTATTAAGTGACTTTACTTTATAAGCTGATGTTGACATAAAAAGTCACTTTTAATCTACATTAATAAATAATTAAATTAAGTTGTCTTTTAAATTATTATGTTTTGACAACTTAAACTTAATTATTTAAATGGATTTCCTAATGTCCCAAAAAGGGACATTACAGTCCTCCCTCCTTAAAGATTGCTTGTCCTCAAGCAATCATGTATCTACTTACCAATACCAAGATCCCAAACCATCCTCAGGAACACTATTCTACAAAATTGTTGGGTCACACTGATTAAAATTGTTGGCATTATGGGTGAATTGATTATGTGTGGCATTGATGTTTTGTCATTGATGTCAACACTAGTTGTTACCGGCAGACAGATTTACACTGGCTAATATGGATGGTTACCAGCAGACAGGTTACTAGTATAAGATCTAGCGTTACCGGCAGAAGAGATTATCTGGTTGGCACTTCCGGCATGTTTGGATCAGTAAAGTGTATTGAATTTCATGTGTTATATGCTCCATAAGCATGTTTTGGTCAGTTGGTATTGGCTTGATAATTGGATGTTACCATACACACTGGTAAACCCTTACTAGCACTGGTTTAAGGCTTTACCGGCAGAGCTTTCGATGAGGAATCATGACAAGATGCACAATTGATGTTGGTGTAGCTTCTTCGAGGATTTCTGGATGCTGAATATGTTCATTGATCGTGCTTCAATTGCTTGAAGACATTACTTTGACGTGGTGGACCCAGAATTGGTCTAGTACCTATCTAGGTTATGGATCGGTATCATGTTAGTGTGTACTTTACACGTTACTTGGATGATTTGATATGTTTTATGGATTTGTTAGTATTGTTTTGGTCTTAAGCCAACATGGCATATCATTGTAATAAGGAATTATGTAATAATATTATTGTAATATCTTTAGGTGGCCAACCTAATTAGTTTAGGCCTTAGGGTTTGTATAAATAAGAGGTAGAAACTCTTTGTAAAGTATCATGGTTATTTAAAAGGTCATGGTCAAGGAATGTAATGTGCAAATATTGTAATATCATTCAGGCAGAGGAGTTGATCGATCATTGGTGATCGGATTGGTTTCAAAAGAGGATTTAGTCCTCCGGCATTGAGCTTAACCGAAACTGTAATCAGGCATAGTTGATGCTACTTCCAGCAGTTCACTATATTGGATTGTTGTCCATTTATCTTGAGAAGGTTGTAGCATCTTTGTAGTCAGTGAGACTCTTTTTGTAATGAGCAGTATGCTCTAGGCAGTGTGCCTTACTGCAAGTGCATGCTCCTCATTGTAACACATACTTTCTGCAGAAGTATTAACTGAATGTGGGTAGACTTCCCACTATGGCTTTTCCCTTTCCGGGTTTTCCACGTATAAATCGTGGTGTTATGTGGTATGATTGCTTTGCATTGATTATTTGGTTAATTGCTAAGTTGTATTGTTTATCGGTATCTATTCCTACTGGCATTTGTTTGTGTTGTACCGGTACTTGATCTGTTTAAGGTTATATTGTGGATTAAAAGTTATAATCTATTAACAACTAATTCACCCCCCCCCCTCTTAGTTGTTCACTGGTTATCCTAACAAAAACATTTGCATACCCACAGTGTAGCAGCATATCTTGGTCCACAAGAGTCAATGCACCAAACATATCACTACATGGATCCCATATCAAACTGTAGAACTCACTATAAGAAATCATGGAGTTTGTCAACCAATCACCCTAAGGTAACCATCCTTGCATGTAGGATAACCAATACAATATGAAGATAAACCCCCTCATGCCAACAAACCAACACGAAGGGATACCAAATCTCGCTGCCATAACTCTGATCAAGGTTAGTGCACCAAGATGGTGAACAAAAAGGGGGGTATAAGTGGCCACTTTTTTTTTCTAAAAATGGGTAAACCTGAACTTCAAAGAGATATTTGAAGGCCACGCACTCAAAACTAGGAGTTGAGAAAAGAATAAGAATTGTAGTACTCTTAATTTAGTTTCTAAACTACTAAAGTTTTTTAAAATTGGATAAGATTAACAAGGTCAAATCTCTATCGCACGAAAAAATTGTTCCTGATTTTTTCAAAAAAATATAACATAGTTGTTTTCGTGCGTTGCACAAAATATATAGTTAGATTTAGTATTTTGCAAAACCCTTTGGTAGGATGATAGGTAAGATTGATATCTTGAAGTTGTGTATCTTTTTGTAATTTTTCGTTGTATTTTTTTTTATGGTTTTTTGAAGTGACCGCATCCTGAAAATTCGGTACCTATTCGTGCATTGGGCATAACTTGCATCAAAATTATCAAAAATGAAAACTTATTTTTTTTAAATGTATAGAATCTAGTGTAGAACAATAATATGTAATTTATTTTGAATTTGGTCAAGTATGTCAAGAGTTATTAAAAAAATGGTAGACGTGTGTCTGTGAGGACTGTCAAGGCACTGGTAAGAAAATTAAAGTTTACTATTCTAATGTTGTCCAAAAATAGAAAAATTTATATGGTCGGAAAGCTGAGAAGACGGGTAAGATTATGGTGGTAATTTCAGAGATACCCACTTGATCATTTTTAAACATGACGATGATGAAGTCGATAAATCATGTTGGAAGATGAAAAAACATGTAAAAGGACAAAATGGAGGGAAAATGGGTCTGCAAGCCTTAGGGTCATTTTCCAACCCTCTTACCAAGCCAAAACCTGCACGGGTTTTGATGTGCAAGATAACCCGCTCAGGTTTTGAAAAATAAAAAGTACCATTCATAGTTCTACATAACCTGCACAGGTTATGTAGAACTAAAACCATCATTTTGAGTTTCACAAAACCCGTACGGGTTATGAAAAACCATCATTTTGAGTTTCACAAAACCAGTACGGGTTATTAAAAAACATCATTTTGAGTTTCAAAAAACCCGTACGGGTTATGAAAAACCATTTTTTAAGTTTTACAAAACCAATACGGGTTATGAAAAACATCATTTTGAGTTTCACAAAACCCATATGGGTTATGAAGACATCAAAATGTATGCTTGTAAACTTAGCATTTACTACACATATGTATAGACATACATATATAATATATATAAATATAGATATATATAGATATATGTATATATGTTTGTATACATGCATGTCTCTCTTCTTTTCCTCTCTCATCTTCCTTCCCCCATCACCGTCTCTATCTATTCTGAGCCCTAATTATCCTCCTTGAGTTCTATCTGATCTCTTTCCCCCTCACACTTCTCTCTCTGTCGAGTCTCTCACCCTCTTCTCCTTCGTGTTACCTCTCTACCTTATGTCTCTCACCCTCTCCTCCTCCTACTCTCTCTCCCTATCCCATTCTCTCTCTCTCTCTCTCTCTCTCTCTCTCTCTCTCTCTCTCTCTCTCTCTCTCTCTCTCTCTCTCTCTCTCTCTCTTGTTATCATATCCTATTATCACCCTCTCCCCCTTCTCTCTCTTTCTCTCCCCTACCTCTCCCTCTCCCTCCCCCTCCCGTTATCTTTGATGAATAATGATGAACAGCAAATACCCAATGGGTACTGAGAGGGGGGGTGAATCAGTACAGATAAAAACTCTCAACGACTTATCTAGCTAAATCATTACCAAATGGTTATCATCATTACTGAACTTAACCATGACAATACTAGTCTAACACAGTAAGACACCAGACACCATAAACTGATAAGTCTGAATACATCAAATACTATCAATGTACAACATCAACTTTCACCCATAAACATATGCATATGGTACGCTAGTAATACCACAACCTATTAACTCTGCATGCATGATCTTTCAACCAAATAATTCATAAATATCACATGAAAAATGCATAACACATAACACACAGATTTTTCACGTGGCAACCCAAATGGGAAAAACCACAGTGGAAATGAATACCTACAAGCTTGTTTTGAACTCTTTTGAAGCTCGCCCTGTTAGGAGCCTAGTCTGGTTAAAGACTTTACAATAAGGCTCGGTTAGGAACCGATCTTGTTAGAGATCACCCGGTTAAGAGATGGCTATATACCCTATTAAAGGTTGAAACCCTATTAAAGGTTACCTCGCTAGAGGATTTAAAGAACTCAATGATCTTGAGTCACCTGGTTACAGGTTTTACAATAAGCCTATTAAAGCTACCCGATAAAGGGATTTTCCAACTATTGCAATGGTTAAAAGACAACAGGTAAAACTATGATCTGATAACAGCACTACATGCCAAGGCAGATCCTTTTCTTATCCTCTACTCTGCAATCACACTCTGTAGTTTCCCTCTTTACTGGTCTGACAAGTATCAAGTATCTCTTCACTCGGATACACACACAACGTTTGCCAACAACTTTTCAATACAAACATCATTGACCTTATAGGTAACAGAAAGGTCGGTGGCATAAACCCTAAACCCTAAACATCTTAGATTTACCACACAAGCGGTCTCATCCTGACCATCCAAACATATTACATAGAGTATTTACAATTTCAAATAAATCACAAGTCAATTTGCATCATTCATTCATCAACGCTCATGGGAATCAGTAACCCATCGTGTTTTCTTCTTATGCCACTAAGAAGAATAGTCATTCTCGAGGTAGACTTCAAATGCAGTCAATCATCTCATGCCTCAATCCTTTATGCTCTCAAAGCTGATGTGGCACCTCGATCATAGAGTATCATCAGTTCATCACACAAGCTGGATCGACAAGCCAATAACCATAGAGATGAGACTACCAACCAGTAATCACACTTGGTGAAACCCCGACACCGGTTCACTTGAACTTATTGACATCAATGACAACATACTGGTTCATCATATGCCAATGATATCCAACAATCTCCCCCTTTGGCATTGATGGCAATACTCAGTGTGATATTGCAATTAGAAGCATCACAGCCCAGTGTGTCTTTATCATCAAATATCTTCCATATCTTCTCCCCATATATTTGTCATATCTATATCTTCCATATCTTCTCCCCCTTTGACAGCAATGCCAAAGTGGATGCATAAGGTTCCAAAATCTACTATGTTTCTCCCCCTAAGAAGTAGCATCCTTCAACACATCAATCCTGAAGAATTTATCATTTGTAGTACTTGACTAATGCGGAGCACATATCTCTTAATTGACTTCATGAAGGGGCAGAACCCCTAATTTACCACTCAAATAGGTAAATGTAGTCTTCGGTAAAGGTTAGTGAATATATTTACTAGTTTCTCCTTACTAGAAACATGTTGTAATACAACCTCCTTATTCTGAACTTTCTCTCTCAAGAAATGATATTTAAGCTCAATGTGCTTAGTTCTAGCATGCAATACCGGATTCTTGGAAATATTTATTGCACTTGTGTTGTCACAAAATATGTTCACCGGTTCAGATATAGGTACCTTAAAACCTTCCAATACATGCTTCATCCAAATTGCTTGAGTGCAGTTCATAAATGCTGCTACATATTCTGCTTCAGTCGTAGATTGAGAAGTACAGCTCTGCTTCTTACTTGTCCACGATACTAATCTTCCACCGAGAAAGAACGCTCCACCGGTTGTGCTCTTCTGATCATCAACATTGCCTCCCCAATCGGAATTAGTATATATATTGAGAGTATAGTCACTATTATATGGATACCACAATCCATAATCAATTGTTCCTTTCAGATATCTAAGAATCCTTTTGACAGCTACCAAGTGGGATTCTCTTGGACCTTTCTGAAAATGAGCAACTATACCCACTGCATGAGCAATATCTGGTCTGATGTGCACCACATAGTGCAGCTTATCGATCATTGATCGATACTGCTTTTCATTCACCAGTGTTGAATCATCTTCCATATCGGTGTACCAATCGGTTTGCTTTCCTCCATGCCAAAAGTCTTCAATACCTCTTTGACATACTTGGACTGAGTAATAAAGATACCCTCTTTCATTTGTTGAATCTGTAACCCAATGAAGAACTTTATTTCTCCTATCAGAGACATCTCAAACTCTTTCTTCATTTCATCTGCAAATGCATGACTCATTCTATCATCTCCTTCAAAGATTATGTCATCCACAAACACTTCACAAATCAAAATTTGATCACTTTCTTCAAGTAGATGTTGTTATCTTCACTTGTTCTTTGAAATCCAATCTTCACAAGATGAGAGTGTATTCTTTCATACCATGCCCTAGGTGCTTGTTTTAGTCCATATAGGGCTTTGTGTAATCTACACACCATGTCACTATCTTTTGATAAGGCAAACCCTTCTGGTTGCTCTATATGCACTTCTTCTTCTAGGATTCCATTTAGAAAAGCATACTTCACATCCATCTGATAAACCTTAAATCCCTTAAATGTTGCAAATGCAAGTAGCATTCGAACACCTTCTAATCTAGCCACGGGAGAAAAAATTTCTCCATAGTCTTCTCCTTCCTCCTGAGCATATCCCTTGCATACAAGCCTGGCCTTATTTCTGGAAATTGTGCCTTCTTCATTCAACTTATTTCTGAAGACCCATTTGGTACCTATGACATTTTTATGTTCTGGTTTGGGCACCAAAGACCATGTTGCATTCTTTTCTATCTAGTCTAGCTCTTCTTCCATTGCTTTAATCTAGTCTTCATCTGTAAGAGATTCTCTTGAAGTCTTGGGTTCTAATTCAGAAATCATGCAAGAGTTCTCCTTCACTTTTCTTCTAGTGAGTATACCTACATCTTTATCTCCTATGATTTTCTTTGGATCATGATGTAGCTTCACATATCTAGGAATGATTCTATCTTGATCTACTAGCTTTTCTTCTTCACTAACTTCTTCTTCTTCTGCAGCTTCTATTGTTGCAGGAACATTGAGATCTTTACAAGTTTCTTTCTTAACAGGTTCCCAAAAGGCTATACCCAGTTCATCTTCCACTTCTTCACTGCATGTTTCCTCAGGTTCCTCAGGGGACTCATCAACCCTGATATTGATACTTTCAACAATCTTTTGTATTCTATTGTTGTAGCACTTGAGAGCTTTGCTCTTAGTGGAATATCCCAGAAATATTCCTTCATCACATTTTGCATCAAATTTGCTCAAATGCTGACCTCTCTTGATATAACACTTGTTACCAAACACTCTAAAGTAACTCACAATGGGAATTTTCCCTATCCAATACTCATAAGGGGTTTTATCTTTACCTTTCTTGATGAGTACCAGGTTCATAGTATAGACTGCAGTGCTCACCGCTTCTCTCAAAAAAGTGTGAGCAACCTTTCCTTGAATCAGCATTGTTCTAGCCGCTTCAACTATAGTCCTATTATTTCTTTCTGCTATTGCATTCTGTTGAGGTGTCCTTGGGGCTGATAGTTGCCTCTTAATACCATTGTCTTCATAGTACTTATTGAATTCATCAGAAGTGAATTCTCCTCCTTGATCAGTTCTCGAGCACTTTATCTTTTTACCACTTTTTTTCTCTACTAATGCTCTGAAAGCTTTGAACTTTCCAAATGTTTCAGACTTGTCTTTCAAGAATGTGACCCACATCATTCTTGAGCAGTCATCAGTAAGAATCATAAAATACCTATCTCCCTAAATACTTCTAGTTTTCATAGGACCACACAAATCAGTATGCACAAGATCGAGTAAATTTTCTACTGAGAAAGACTTACCTTTAAAAGTTGAGGAAGACATCTTCCCAAGTTGACATTCTCTGCACATAGAATTCTCAGGTTTGTTCAACAACGGTAATCCTCTTACCGCCTTGATCTTACTAGCTTTAACAATGTTGTCAAAGTTCATATGACAGAGTCTCCTATGCCATATCCAATTGTCATCAAACTTAGCCATTAGACACCGACTTATCTTGGTGTTCAACTAAAATAGGTTTCCTCTAGTCTGCTTGTCAGTGGCAATAAGTTCACCATTCTTTCCACTTATACTGCAGACTCCGCCTTTGAATTCCAGAACTAGTCCTTTGTCATTCAATTGAGAAACACTCAACGGGTTATGCTTAAGACCTTCTACCCAGTAGACATCATCTGCACTACTCTTTCTGATGCTCTGCAAAAAGGATTAGAAAATTTGTTTGATGGCAACACACCAAAGAGCACAAGAAACAAAAGTTAGTGTTAGCAACAAAATATTATCCTAAACAGGCATATCAAGAGAGATATTAAGCATGAAATAGAAATCATACAAACATAGAATAGATAAACTATACTCCTCCAAATTCTAATCAAGGTGCTCATAGTTGCTCCTCCCTTGTTCCTCTCCTCCAAGTTCCACATGAGTGTAGCTCTCATATTTTAGCACTAGCCATGGATGCCATATGGAGATTCAAGATGGTTGAATATGATAAATAAATGCTATGCAAGTGTAGATAGTGATGCTATGAAAAAGCTCTATGCTAATACCAGTATAACAACAATACTCTAATGCTTCCTTCTCTGCTTGAGGAGAAGGGTTCTATTTATAGAAAAAATGGGGAAATGAATGGTTAAGATTAAGATTGAGCAATCTTAACAAGGGTTAGGATTGAAAGATATTCAATCCATGTGAGACTTTCAACCCAATCCCATGTTGACAAGTGTGACCATGAGGAGGCTTGAGAGGAGAGATAAGGAGCATTAAATGCTTGAGGGGAAATGATGGTTACCCTAGGGGGTTGGGTTAGGGTTAGGTTAATGGATATTCATTTTATCCAAGGGATAAATGAATGTGCAAGGGTTAAATGGTTACCTTAGTTAAAGAAATAAATGCTTTGAAGAGACCCATGAGTCAAAAGGATAGTTAAGTTAGAGGAAAGTCTCTAACCAAAGGTAAAAGGTGAGTTAACCATAAATGGTTATGTAAGAGCCTTTAATGGTTTGGAAGACTTTAGAGGTTAACCATTTGAAGACATAAAGCCTTTAATGGTTATTGAAGACTTTGGAGGTTTTTGAGAAGTGACTTCCTTTTATTTAGGAATGTGACAATGATTAGGATAGGATTAGGCTAATTAGAAGGAGTTAGAAGAATCTAGAAGGGATTTAGGCATGCAAGTGGATTTTGTAGGAGAATGCAAGTGGGAGGAATTTTGGGATTTTCAATTGAAATAAAATCATTTATTTCAATTAAATGGTGTAATTTGCATTTGGATAGATATTTAAATAAATATTAATTTATTTAAATGTAAATGTGAATTTTGGATTTTATTTAAATAAATCTTAATTTATTTACATGAGAAAAAGGTAGATAAAGCATTAAATGCTTGAAGACTTTGAGGGAAACCATTAAAGGCTTAAGAAGGCTCTAGAAAGAATCCATTAAGTTTAAAGACTTTAAGGGAAACCATTAAAGGCTTAAGAAGACTCTAGAAGGAAGTCATTAAGTTTGAAGACTTTAAGAGAAACTATTAAAGGCTTGAGAAGACTCTAGAAGGAAGCCATTAAGTTTGAAGACTTTAAGGGAAACCTTTAAAGGTTTCAAGTGGGTGAGGATACATGGGATTTTAAATAAATAGTTTATTTATTTAAAATAGTTGTGCAACTTGCGTTTGTAGGAAAATGCAAGTGGGTGGAGGATAAAGGTGATTTAAATAAATGTAAATGTTAATTTATTTAAATGTGAGAGATGGGATTTTGGGGGATTTAAATAAATATTAATTTATTTAAATGTGAGAAAAGATTAATTAAATAAATATGATTTATTTATTTAATTAATGGTCTGAATTTGGTTAAGTGAATTAAATCAAATAAATTGAATAATTTATTTAATCAATAGGAGAAGAGGGTTAAGATGAATTAATTAAATATTAATTTAATTAATTATTGATTGATGGTCAAATAATCAAATAAATACTAAATATTCATTTAATTAAGTGGACATATTTATGTGACTACATTTGCCCCTCTTTGAGACGGTGTGATTTTATAGCGTCGTTTCAAAGAAAGAAAAATAGGTGTGAAGAAATATGCCCCATAGATGTTAATTTAGTGGGTGGTATGCCCCCTCAAGAGATGGGCCAAAAAAATTTGAAAAATCGGGCGATCGCTTTAAAAATAATGAAAATTGGCAGGGTGGTAGAAGAGAAGTTTTTAGCAATAACGGGGAAAGAATGGGAGAAAACGGAGTGAAACGGAGAAACAACAAGCCAGTGAGTACCTTTAGGTCAGGCAAAATATACAATGTAAATATGGTGTGTGCTTTTGATTGATGCTATACAGTTGATTAAAATTGATTGAACAATCTGGTGCAATTGGTTTAATTGCCCCGATCGAGTCAAAGCATGACAGTTGATGTCAGTTGGTCGCTTGGATAAGATAAAGTCTGAGTAAGTGAATCAAAGTGACCTGATGTGACTTAGGCAATTGATGCAATTGCCCGATGAAGTCAAGGTATATGAAGCAAAATACTCGTTGAGACTTAAACAATTGATGTAATTGTCTATTATGATTGTGTTTGATTGGTTGATCAATTGATAGTGTGTGTGTGTGTGTGTGTGTGTGTGTGTGTGATGGATGGTTGTGGTGAATCATAGAAGCCCCGTTGAGACTAGGTCATTATGATAAATGTCTGATGTAGTATAGGATTACCATGATCGATTACCTATTGAGACCCGAAGATACTTGTTCAGAGTATTTGTTGATAGTCTAGGTGTGTGTGAGTCGATGTACCTGTGTAGATAGAGTAACTTGCTTGATTGGGTTGACTTAGGATGGGAAACGCAGTTCGTCCTATTTAGATATGGATGGTGATGAATGTGGCTTGATTGGGTTGATGGGAAACAATGAAGGGATTATGATGATGACCAAGATAGGGAGGGTGAGGGGGGGATTCAATGTTAGATAGAAGATATCGAGGACCTAGGACCGAGTCTTATGGAAGAAGATGAGTAAAATAGAGTATGCATTGTTATGACTATGTATGCATGATGTGCAGCTATTATGAATGTATGGATGGGTGGAATGCAACAGAATGCAATATATACATATGAGATGAAATGATGATCCATAGTGCTTTATTTTCATCATTGAACTTTTAAAAATGTTGTAAGAAAATACAAGCAACTTGACATAATGATTCAAGATGACCTGAGTATTCCTTACATGGATTTTGATGTAGCAAGTTAATACAAGCAACTTGATATAATGGACCAAGTTGACCTGAGTATTGCTTGCGGAACAGACAAGGATTATCTCCTTTCATGCATGACTTGGAACGTCCTCCTTAATCTTTTGTCGATCATATCCTGAGACAAGTTCATACCGTAGTAAGAGATAAACCATTATCGAGTTTGGGTGAGGCAGTAGGAACCAAGGATGGAGAATTGTACCCGCAATCAACAACATATATAAAGAATAAAGAATATAGACCATCAATAATGGTTCATGCTCATATGGTCGAGTTATACATTGTAGTCAGCAAGTCGTAGTGATCTATGACTGTATTTTGCATAAGATCATGTAGCTTAGTGAACTTCCCACGTAGACACCATTAGGACATGCCCCAGTATTTCATCGAAATAATTCGTAAAAGATACACAAACAATGTTGTAGGAACCTGATATATATATAAATGAATGAATAACCGACAAATCAACCAAGTACTTGATAGCTTAAACAGAATTTTCTTTGTCAAAGAAAATGTCATTTTGTCTTTGTTTTTGGTAAGGAAGGATGCATCCTTGTTTAGACAGTTTGCATGTTTGATGTTGATTGTTTGGTTCATCAGATAAGTGGTCATCGTTGGAGTATTTCACAATGTTTGTTTGGTATCTACTTTGAAAAAAGTATGTACAGGGCGTTGTCATGTTTTTGATTGATTTTTTATGTTTTATAATTTTTTTGGATTTTGTGAGATAGTTTTGAATGTTTTTGTATTTCCTAAGACAATTTTTTTTTTCAATGTTTTTGGTATTGTGATGATTGTTTTCAATGAAGAACTCAATAAATCATAAAACAATGTAGTATCCACTTCCATCAAACTAGATTAAGGGTATTGCCCCCAGTTTTAGACATGACTATGAAAAAGCGGGATGCCAGACATGTGAGGTACTTATCCTGGATTGCAAATCAATAACAACCCATGGTTTGGACGAATGGATGAGTGAATGTAGTGAATGTGATCACAACAAGTCTGAAAGACAATGGAGACATAGCCTTTATGAGTGGCACCTATTTGCCAGGTTTTCACCATCACACTTACCCAAGGTGCCACTGGAGTGGTTGTTCACTGTTTGGATGCATGATTTTTCTTTACTATTTTGATTTTTTTGTATTTTCTTAAGGTCATTTATCTGAATGTTTTTGGTGTTTTGCCAGTATGTATGGGAGCTTGATGTTCTATGCAGCTATGTATAAAACCATTTGAGGTGCATGTTGTTGATCGGATCTACTAGTGGTTCTCCTTCAGACGTAGCCAACTGATATGCCCTGGACCCAAATACAGCAGCAATAACATATGGACCCAGCCAATTTGTTTCAAACATTCCCTGATGTTCTTGGTTCGGTAGGTTAAGAGGATTTTCTTGAAGAATAAGATCACCTACCTTGAATGTACGAGGTCTAACCCGATGATTATAACTTCTGCTCATGCGTTGTTGATAGGCCTTGAGGTGATTGTATGCAGCTTGTTGCTTCTCATCAAGTAGCTCTAAGTCTTGGAGATGGGATACTCTGTATTCTTCATCATCGATGAGATTGTGTAAGGAAACCCATAGAGATGATATCTCAACCTCAATAGGTAAGATAGCTTCTGCACCGTAGACCAATGAGTAGGGAGTTGCGCCTGTAGGGGTTCGAATGCTAGTGCTGTATACCCATAGTGCTGGATTCAATTGAACGTGCCAATCACGACTGGCATTATTGACTGTCTTCTTGAGGATTCTTAATATGTTTTTATTTGATGCTTCGGCTTGACCATTGCCTTGTGTGTAATAGGGAGTGGAAAAGCGGTGTTGGATGCGAAATTTCTCATAGAGCTCACGAACATCCTGATTTTTGAATGGAAGGTCGTTATCTATGATGATGGACATGGGTACACCATACCGGCAAATGATGTAATTAAGGATGAATGAGGCGATCTGCTTGCTGGTGACTTGGGTAAGTGGAACATCTTCGATCCACTTTATGAAATATTTGGTGGCGGTTATAATGAATTTGTGGCCATTGGATGAAGATGGATGAATTTTACCCACAAGGTCAAGGCCCCATTGACAAAAAGGCCATGGTGTTGTGATTGGTTGTAATTCCTATGCTGGTGCATGTATCAGGTCTCCATGAACTTGGCATTTCTTGCACTTTCTGACAAAGTAGGAGTCTTTTTCCATGGATGGCCAATAGTATCCAATGTGCAGGAGTTTCTTAGCTAGTGACGGACCGCTTGCATGAGTTCCACAAATTCCTTCATGTACCTCTTCCAAGGCCTTTGTTATATCATCTTGTTCCAGACATTGAAGGAGAGTACCATCAAGATTGCATCAATATAGGGTTTCAACAATAATGGTATATCAAGCGGTTTGGCAAATGAAGGTTTTACGTTGGTTAATCGATTGGTTAGGAGGAAGTGTGTGATCGCGGAGGTAGGTGTAGAACTCACCATACCATGGGGATTCAGAACCGACAAGGTGACATATCATCTCGGATTTGGGGATATCATAAGCGGGAATCCAAAGTTGTTCTACCAAGAACTCGGAGCGTGTTAAATTTTGTGGAAGATCTAGGAGAGATGTGATGGTAGCCATAGCATCAGCAGCTCGATTCTGATCTTTGGGTACCTGCTCAAAGGTGATAGTAGTGAATAATGTTTTTAATTTGTCCACCATTTGTTTGTACGGCATGAGTTTGTCATCCTTGGTCTGATATTCATTTGTTTCTTGTCGAATGACCAGTTGGGATTTTCCATATGCTTGTAGTTCTTGTAACTTCCATTGTAGAGCTACTCTGAGTCTTGTGATCAAGGCCTCATATTCGGCTATGTTGTTTGTGCATGGAAATGTGAGCCTATAAGACTTCAGGATGTTTTCACCTTGAGGTGTGATAAACAGAATGCCTGCCCCCGAGCCATGTCTAGTGCATGAACCATCAAAGTATAATTTCCATGGTTGTGTTGTTGTGATCATGAATATCTCTTCATCTAGAAAATTGGAAATGAGAGGATGATTGCCTATGAGTGGTGCATAGGCCAACTAATCTGCAATGACTTGTCCTTTGATAGCCTTACGGTCTACATACTCGATGTCAAATTCACTTAGAATCATCACCCATTTGGCCAAATGGCCTATCAATGTTGCTTTACTGAGTAAGTATTTGAGTGGATCGATCTTTGCAATTAGATATACTTTATGTGTCAACAGATAGTGCCTCATTTTAGTAGCTTCTAAGATTACTGCTAGGCAAGCTCGCTCAATAGGTGTGTAATTGAGTTCATAGCCAACCAGTGTGCAAGAGATGTAGTAAACAGCACACTTTTTCCCTTCTGCATTGTGTTGTGCCAATAGTAAACCCAATGATGTACTTGTTGTTGATATATGGAGTAATAAAGGCTTACTCGGATCTGGTGGAATCAGCAATGGTGTATTCATGAGATAGTCTTTAAGCATCTGGAATGCTTGTTGGCATCTGGTATCCCATTGAAAGCGGATGTTCTTGTGTAACAGGTGTGTAAATGGGTAACACTTATCTGCCAGTTGTGCAATGAATCTTCGGATGGATTGAAGTCGCCCTTGTAGTGTCCTTGGCTTATTGATGTTCTTTGGAGGTGGCATGTCCATTATTGCTTTGACTTTGGCAAGAACGACCTCAATCCCTTTGCTTGAGACAATGTATCCTAGAAGCTTCCCTGAGGTTACTCCAAAGACACATTTCTTTGGGTTGAGTCGAACATGATATTGTTCTAGTCTATCAAAGATTTGCTCCAATATGTCCAAATGACCTTCTCTTGTTAATGATTTTGCCAGTAAGTCATCAACATAATCTTCCATTATGGTATGCATCATGTCATGAAAGATGGTGGTCATTGCTCTTTGATAGGTCGCTCATACATTCTTTAGACCAAAAGGCATTACATTCCAGCAGTATGTTCCCCATGGACAGGTGAAGGTCATCTTATGTTTATCCTCAATGTGATCTTTATCTGATTGTACTCTGAAAAGCCATCCATGAGTGAAAGCATGGCATGTCCTACTATTAGGTCTACTATGATGTCAATGTTTGGTAGGGGGAAGTCATCTTTAGGACATGCTTTGTTTAGATCTCTGAATTCAGTACAGATACAGATGCCCCCATTCGGTTTATCGACAGGCACAATATTGGATATCCAATTTGCATATTCAATTTGTCTAATAAAACCAACATCTAGGAGTTTCTTAAGTTCTATTTTGACTAGTACCGCAATCTAGGGGTGTATCTTGCAAAGCTTCTGCTTGAAAGGTTTGGCTCCTTCTGCTACGGTGAGGTGATGCATGACTAAATCAGGATCAAGCCCAAGCATGTCTGCATATGACCATGCAAAGTTAATCTGGCGCTTTTGGAAGAATTCTACAAACTTAGGCTATTCCTCTGGAGTTAAAAGAGATGCCAGATGTATGTGGTGAGGAGTTTCAAGAGTCCCCACATTGTATTCTTTGGTTTCCTCGATGAGAATTGATGATCGTTCCTGTTGTGTACTAGAAGGGAGAATGTCAAACCTTTCATCCTCCGACGCCTCAAAGAGGTTTTCACCATTGGATACGCTCTTTATTTTTACTTTTGTGGGATCAAACAGTGCCACAGTGTGGTTTTCACTGGAAGATCCATGTTTTATTGTTATATTTTTGCAACTAAAAGGTTTGGCATCCGCCCCGAAGTATGTTGCGCTATTAAGTTCAATGGTGAATCCAGCTTTGTGATCCCCGCTTGGTATGTTATCTCGTAGTTCCAAAAATTCAATGATCGCCTCATCATTTTGGAAATGGTCAAGACGTGGGGGATTAGGTTGGTTCCATTCGATGAGTTCAGGATGGATAATGGGCATTACCTCATCGATTAGGTTAAGTTCGTTAGATGTCTCAGTGAGGGTTAAGACATTGTGGTGAAGGTCGTTGATGGTACTCTCCCTGTCAGAATCAGGCGTAGGATGTGACATAGGGTCTATGGAAGATGTTTCCAGCTCAGGAACCCAAGAGGTCTTTATTTGTGCTTCTCCGTAAACAGGGATGTCTTTGCGGGGTGGAGGTAGTGATGTATCTTCCTCATCTGAAGTATTAAGCTGGATGGAATCAAATTCCCATTCATGTGAGTCAGTCTCTAAGTCACTTTCCAGTATCCGATTATTGTACCATACTGGGATGTCCTTTGAGTTAAACACTGCAGGTGTGATCGGTTTTGTAGATGAAATGATTGGTGTTGCAGGAAGGATTATGGGGATCAATGAATCCGATACGGTGAGTATTGGTAGTGTTGACTTTGTTGCTTCTGCTGGAACTGTTGGTGTCGTAGATACTGTTGTGGGTTCTAATACAGTTGTTGCTGCTAATGGTGCTATTGATGTTATTATTGTTGTTGATGGGATCGCTAGTTTGATTGGTGGGATAAAGGGTGTTGTAGATGGTTTTGCTGGGATTTTTATCCTCAGTGGGGCAGTTGTGATGGTGTGCGGTGTTGCTGATATGATCAAAGGTGGCCTCTTTGTAGTAGGTTGATATAGAGGTTTGTTGGGTTTCCCTTTGAATCGGAGCTTAGGCAGGATCTCCTTTTGAAAGCCTAGTCCTGTG
The DNA here is from genome assembly GCF_030272615.1 of Cryptomeria japonica. NCBI lineage: Eukaryota > Viridiplantae > Streptophyta > Pinopsida > Cupressales > Cupressaceae > Cryptomeria > Cryptomeria japonica. The sequence goes on from NC_081408.1 coordinate 512,208,935, forward strand.
TTATCCTTAGGCTTTAATTTCGGCTACAAAGGCTCATGTCATCCTTGATTGCAAGGTCCTAAAGCACTCTGACCATCATAACCCATCCTTTGCATAATGAGAAGGCCTTTTCCATACTGATCTGTGGGAATCTTAGCTTGTGGAATGTCTGTGGTGATTGGGTCTTTATAGATCCATTCTGCTAAGTCCTCCTCTCTGGTCTCTTCTTCTTGACTCTTTCCAAGGATGAATGGCATCAAAGTACATGCTGGATTGATCAGTGGTTGTTGAAGTAACCGTTGAGGTTTACCATGAGTTCTAGGAGAAGTAGGCATTTGTCCCACATAAAAGAGTTGGCTCAAATTGTATTCCCCAGGACCTTCCTCTGCTATTTTCATCTTGAGCTTCTCTTGCTTGAGTATAGTGGTGTTTGAACTGGAAAGAGAAGCTGGAGTTACGTATGATGTGGAGGAGATGGCTTCTCTGTTGTTGGGAATGGTAATCTGTGGTTGATGATTGATATTGTGACAATATGCAAAGGGGTTGGCATCGCCCAGGATTGTAATTTCTACACCATTATGCGGGAACTTGATACACTGATGGTAGGTGGATGGAATGGCTTGCATGGCGTGTATCCAAGGTCTTCCTAATAATAAATTATATGGCAGAGGAAGGTACAGAACTTGATAGATGATGTGTTTCACCACAGGGCCCACTCAGATTGGTAGCACCACAGCTCCTTTGGATGAACGCTCTGCATCATCATAGGCTTTGATTGTTATCTTTTTGCGGGGATCCACTAATTCAATTGCATATCCCAAAGTTGTGACTAATTGCAGTGTACAGATATTCAGGCCCGCTCCATTATCGATCAAGACTCGCTTGATCCTATGTTGGTTGATAAACCCTTCAATGTGGAGTGAGGCGTTGTGAGGTTGTTGGAAGGATGAGTTGTCACTTTCAGAGAAAGTGAGACAAGGTGATGATCTTAGGTTTCCAACCATAGCTTGGAACTGATCTATATTAAGGTTTGCAGGGACTGACACCTCTTGGAGATCTTGATCCAAGATTATTTTATGGGATGGGGATAGACACAATAGCTCTAAGATAGATTATTTTATTTGATCTTGTGATGGAAGTGGATTTTTAAACATGAGATGATCATTGCTTGTTGTCTTTGGGTCATGTCCTTTGATTTCAATTTCACCTTAGTCAATAAGATCCCGAATAAGATCTTTCAATCTGTGACAATTTCTTGTCTTATTTCCTTTCCCTTGATGGAAATCGCAATGTTTAGTATCCCTACACCATGAAGGTTTGACTTGAAGTTCATAATTTGATGTTTTGGGTAAGGTCGCCAGATTTTGAGAAACCAACTGATGTAACATCGTTTCAATGGGTTCCCCTAAGGGAGTGTATGTTCGTTTAGGTTTAAAGTTTTATTGACGTTGTTTGGGTTCCTCTTGAGATGTATTGTGTCCTTGACTTGGAGGAGAAACTATGTTATTCTTGGGTGGGGGGTTATGTCTTGCAAATCGAACCACAGGTTGTGCACTTTTGATAGTTCTTGCATCCACAACCCCGTCCTTGACGACATTTTTGTTTTTGTTTCAAAAGTTAGGCTTATCACTATTGAAGCGTGGGCGAGGACCATCCTTTGGTTCATTATATATTTTGATAAGCCCTTTTTTTATGAGAGCCCGCTCACATTTTAAGCCTTTTGTGATCATGTCATTGAAAGAGTCTGTGTCTTTTATGTCTAAGTGAAATTACATTTCATCATTTAAGTTGGAAATAAATATTTCCACTAGTTCTTGTTCAGGTAACTGAAGAGAACGTCTACTAGACATTTGACGCCATCGTTGCAGAAAAACTGAAAATAGCTCACCCGATTTTTGTTTAGTGTTACATAGATCAGCCATTGTGATATCACGTTCAATGTTGTGTGAGTAATGTGCCAAGAACTTCTGGATGAGTTCTTCAAATGTCCTAATGCCACCTGGTAATCGGGAAAACCATGATGTGGTTGTTCCTCCCAAGCTTTGGGGAAAAGTCGCATTAGGTAAGTATCCTCGTATGCCACTTCGAGGCAAGATGAATGGAATTCTCTAACATGATCATGAGGATCTCCTTTCCCTCTATACTTTTCAAACTTGGGTATTTCAAACCCTCGCAGAAAAGGTGGCATATGAAGATTCCTATCAAAAGTATAGGGACAAATGTCATTAAGTGAAAACTGATTAGTTTTCACACCACTATGAAGTTGTTGGGCGAGATTTTTAACTTGTTGCCGCAACATTTCTATTTCATTTGGAGGAGGTGGTGGTGGGGGATTACCTTGATGAAGGTTGTATCTAATGTGTTCTCGGCCTCTTTCATCCTCATTACAACTTTGGCATTCTGATGCTTATCTTAGTTGTGTAACATCAAAGTCAGAGGGCAGTTTAGCTCCTTCTTGAGAAAGTCTTAAAAAGTGAGCATCAGCATTACTCTTGAGTATCTCATCAAAAAGTCTATTAAAGAGAGGGTTGTGTTGTGCCCTTTCTATTGTCGTAGGAGTAGGAGTGCCTGGATTTTCATCATTTATATTTCCTCCTAGGGCTTCTTGGAACTCATTGATATTTTCTTCCTCTTCCTCTTCAATTTCTTGTTGTCTAGATCTTGATCTGGTATGAACCATTTTGTTTATAAGTTTTTGTTGAAGTTTGATGAAAATGATGATGAGTTGGTGATGAAATGAAAGATTGATGTTTGGTGAAATGTTTCGCATGAATCTCTAGCACTAAAGGTAGATGGTACCAAAGTTCTTTCTTGATTTGCTTGTTGTGTTTGATTGACAAAGTTTGATGTGATAAGGTGTAGAGGAATCTGAGATGTGTTATAGACTCAACTACCTAGTAATGAATAGAGGATTCACTCATAGACTAGTTTTAACCTGCGTAGAAATGTCTCTTAGGATGAGTTTATCCTAGATGTATAGACACTCTAAACAGCAATATTGAAATAGAACTTAGGACAAAAACCTCTTGATGTTTTGAGAGTTGGAAGTGGATTTGATGAGATATGGATATGATAATGGATGAAAACGTGAACTTCAATAAAAGCTTTGTGTTATATAAGGGACAAACTCTTCTTCTTCTCTCTTGGGAGTTGGTGGTTCTTCTCGAGCTACGTTATATGTGATGCAAATTTCAGGAAAGAAATCAGGATTCATTTTGCCTCCTTTGTTCTTGTGATAACTCAAAGCTTGATATTGCATAAAAGTTCTACGGTTCAATGACTCTTGATCAAATTCGTTTGATTTCCCTTGAAGATAAAGACGCATGTGACGTAAGAAGGCTCTATGAGAGACAAAGATTTCTCTATTAAGATAGAAGAATTTCCTCCTTTTGATTAAAGCCTTTGAGCTCAATGGTCTTCTCTTTAAGTTGATGTGTTGATGAAGATTCTTCTTTCTCAAGATGTGAATAATGGTCATATAGTTTGATACTTTTTGATGTTGCTCTTTGTTTTTGATCTTTTGTGTTTTGAAAATGTTTGTGTTGGATGAATACTTGTTTTGGGTTTTTAGATTTTTATGATGTTTATTTGACAAGAAAACAAAGCAAGCACATAAACACAAGAATGTTGCCTCAAAAGGCACAATTAAGTATGAGTCTAGATCAACCCAATCTTTTGAACTTTTTATGACCCTTTCCTTCAAATGTATTTTAGGTATTTTTCCAAAGCCTGAAGTCGGCTCAATTTGCACTTGGTCTTGACTACAATGAAAAAACTTCAAACATTCTTTATCCCTAAGGTCAAATGGCCAGTTGCGATAATTTCAGCCCACATCTTAATATTTCTTCGACTTTGGTACTACATACCTTATGAATCCCACCATGGTGGGTAAGGATGTGATATACTAAGTCTTGCACAAGCATAACAATAGATGATCCCTATGATGGGGGAGTCATCACTTTCATCAAGCCACAAGTGACTTTTCAAAAAGCTATGTTTCTACTCAAGGAAATATGTATGGTGAGTATCTTGGGAGCAAAACCATCTATGCTCTTGCACTGAATTTATCACAAATATCCTCAATCAATAGAACGGGTGGGCTACTACTTAAAGGTGTTTAGTAATTTTTGATATTTTTAGACATAAGTTCATTCTGCAGTGACTCACTTAAGAGCCTTGTAACTTGTGGTGGGGCCCATTTGTCCTTTCGGCAAGTTACATTGTAGGAACAGCTATACCCAAGGCTACAGCTTTTGCTCACACCTGATTTCTATAGCAGCTCGAAAGATTTACCGCACGAGGTCGTTCCCAAGAGTGATGTGTCTCTTGGCAGGCCTTTCTTAAAAATATAAAATTTGAGTGTTACTAACACTTTTCTCTTGCACCTAGGACCACGAAATCCAAGGGAGAGGATAGTGTGTGTTAGAAGTAGGACCACTCTATAGATTTTGCACAAGCGTGCCAAACACAAAAGACACTTGTTCTTTTTAACTGATTTTCATTGCAATGTGATCTAGCTATTTGGAGATGTTGCTCCAACAATTATGGTGTTATTTTTAACTTTCAAAGGCAAAATGTGTTGTAAACTAGGAACTTGATATCCTGGTCAACTGAATTGAAAAACACGTTTTTGCTTGAAATAAAATTGCTTTTGAACTTTGAAGAAAAAAAATGGCTTGTTCTTTTTAGTTGGCCCCAAAACGAAATGTTGATTGTGAATTTCCTTAGGTTGATGCGAGAAATGAAAGTTGTGTTGTTGATTTTAAGCACCAAAATAAAGATTGTTCCTAACTTGCAAATAAACTTTGAAGTTTGTGGTTCTTTTTAATTTTCAAGTGGGGTTCTTTTTACAAACCAAAACTAAAGATGTGATTCTTTTTATGATCCAAAATGAAAATGTGAGGTTCAATTTTTAAGCCAAAAGAGACAATGAATTTGTTTTAATCCAACTTTGAAAACAAAGTGAAAGAAAGAATTCAATTCTTTCTAATCTAAATCCTCCAATCCTGCATAAACAAACAAATAGTTAGTCCAAAAAAAAAAAAAAAATGAGGTATTGGTGGACTTCTACAAGCCTACGTTTTGATTTTCGGTTACAATAAAAAAAAATTAAAACTCTCTGTTACAATAGTGCCACTCTGTGTAAACAAAGAAGTGTTATTTAACACGAAAGCGCTAAAGCGCAACCTGTGTGGCAATTTAAACAAAAAAGTTAGTAGTTTTGTAGAGAAATCTTGTGTTGGATTCACGTCGAGTTCACCAAATGATGCTCTGCAAAAAGGATTAGAAAATTTGTTTGATGGCAACACACCCAAGAGCACAAGAAACAAACGTTAGTGTTAGCAACAAAAGATTATCCTAAACAGGCATATCAAGAGAGATATTAAGCATGAAATAGAAAGCATACAAACATAGAATACATAAACTATACTCCTCCAAATGCTAATCAAGATGCTCATAGTTGCTCCTCCCTTGTTCCTCTCCTCTCCAAGTTCCACATGAGTGTAGCTCTCAAATTTTAGCACTAGCCATGGATGCCATATGGAGATTCAAGATGGTTGAATATGATAAACAAATGCTATGCAAGTGTAGATAATGATGCTATGAAAAAGTTCTATGTTAATACCAGTATAACAACAATACTCTAATGCTTCCTTCTTTGCTTGAGGAGAAGGGTTTTATTTATAGAACAAATGGGGAAATGAATGGTTAAGATTGAGCAATCTTAACAAGGGTTAGGATTGAAAGATATTCAATCCATGTGAGACTTTCAACCCAATCCCATGTTGACAAGTGTCACCATGAGGAGGCTTGAGAGGAGAGATAAGGAGCATTAAATGCTTGAGGGGACATGATGGTGTTGGCAATATTACATTATAACAGAGAATGAGAGATTGTTGACATTTCAATAAGGATATTGAGAAGGTTGTTGATGATTATGGACATAACTGATTAAAGATGTTTTACTATCTTGATATTATTATTTTGTCATTGATGTCAAGAAATTGATTTTCTAATTCAGTATGATGTTGCCATATCTTGAGAAGTATGATATGAAGATTATAAAGAAGTCGGTAAAGACACAGGAAAGAATATGATGAATAAGGGGATAAGATATTCAATGGGAAACTACTACCGAGTTAGACAATGATGAGATCTTGATGTTTTAGATTGTTTTAACATCATACATATGTTGTAAAATGTAAAGATTAATACTCTACTATGTTATCAAGCAAAGAACCTAGTCAGTAAACCCTAAGGAACCTAGTCGGTAAACCCTAAGGTTATCGCAGTCGGTTAATGAAGACAGAATGTCTACCGAGTGAAGTTTAGTATTCACCGAGTTGTAACCGAGCTATAACAGAATGCATTAAATGTTTACATGTGATATTTAATGAAAGAAGCTGATGAGCTGGAGCGGATCAATGATTGGCAAGCTGTGGAAGAAGTTTGTTAAGCGAATCTAAGGAAATGGAAAGTCGGCAAGAAGATCTACAGCTCAGATTGAACCGCATTACCCTAACACAAGTTCCAAGGTGAATGTGCAAGTTCCAGGTGGGGTAAAACGTTTTCAGATCGAAAGATACAATGAACCTGGACAAGATTGAAGATCTGATGGCTATGATTGATCATGGGAAATGTGATCAAGGAGATTAAGCGGTTAGAAGATTGTTTATAAATAAGAAACTATTGATAAACAATGTATGCGGGCAAGTGTATGCACAGGGATGCTACATAGTGATAACCGAGCATAGAAGCTTGAAGACCTGTTAGAATAACAGAGTATTGATGCCTAGCAGATAGACAAGATTAGTTCTATGTCTAGATTGTATTGAACAAATAGGAATCTACTTTAGCATTTTAGATGTGAAGTTGCAGACAGATTGTATTACTGTTATTTTGTGAAAGTGACAGGAAATCTCTTAACCGAGTGGACTTAACAGTCTTATATGTAAATCCTCTAACAAGGTGACATTCTGATTGAGTGTTTGAAATCCTTTGACAAGGTCACTTCTAACAAAGTGAAGATCCTAACAGATCTGAGGGAAATCCCTTAACCGGGTCACATCTAGCAATGTGTTTGTAATCTTTAACAGGATTTTCTTTTAACCGAGCATACTCTAGAAGAGTATATTTCTTAGTGGGTCTGAAATCCCATAGTGGTTTTTCCCTATTTGGGTTTCACGTTAAATCTGGTGTTATGAGGTTTATATTGTTCATATGCTTTTGAGTTTGCGTGTTTGACATTTTTTGGTTATATGACTTATATATATGTTACCGAGGTTGAATCTGATGTTTTTATGGATGATTAAGTTTGTATGATTCACCCCCCCCCCCTCTCATCTTGTTGGCTATTGGATCTATACTTATATTAAGTATCAAAACTATCAATTGGTATTAGAGCTTGGACTTCAAAAGAAAAGTTTAAAGGCACTTGAGTTAAAGATCCAAAGATGTATAAGAGGGATGCACCTAAGCTGAATAAGTCAAGTTTCTCTACATGGCAGAAAAGGATGAAGCTACATCTATCAGGAGTTGGAGAATATGCTATATACTATCTGGAGAATGATTTTGTTGCACCGAGCACCTATCCATTGACTATGGAAGAGATGAAGGCAAAGCAAGAACATATTCTAGCAATGATTGAAATAACATCTGCATTAACCGATTCTGAGTTTAATGATCTAGAAGGTTGCAATGATGCAAAGGCAATGTGGACTAAGCTCATATTTGTATATGGAGGAGATGAACATGTTCAAAGAGAAAAAGGAGATAGTTTAAGAGGACAACTTGAATCTATGAGAATGAATGAAGGTGAGAACATAACCCAGTACAGTACAAGACCAAAGGAGATTGTAAATCAAATCAAAGGAGCAGGAGGAACTATTGAAGAAAAGGATGTGACAAGTAAGTTGTTAAGAACCCTTCTACCTGCCTATGCAATCCGAGTCTATGCAATCAATGAATTGAGGTCTATACCTAATATGTCAATTTCCTTGGATGCTACTATTGGTAGGCTAAATGCATTTGAGTTAAGTAATTTTGATAACAGTGGGTCATCGGTAAATAAAGTTGAATCTGCATTTAGTTCTTTTCATCTGAATGAATCTAATGATTACAATGAAAGAAAGTATAAGTACTCTGAAGGAGATCACAGTGGAGCAAGTGAAAGATTTTGGAAGAACATGGAGGAGGTACACAAACTTTATGAAGAAATCAGAAAGCAAGAAGAGTTTGAAGCACTATTGGCCAAAAGGTTACTGAGAGGCAAAGGTAAGTATAAAGGAAAACTACCTTTGAAATGTTTCAATTGTGATAAGATTGGACATATGGCTTCTAACTGTCCTGACAAAGATTTCACTAAAAAGAGAGATTACCGAGATGACAGACAAAAAGATAATCATTACAGAGGACACCAAGACTTCAGAAGAAGAGATAGAAAGACATGCTTAATTGCTGATGAGGAATCTAATGATGATAAATCATATGAGACTGATACAGAGGAAGTTTTTATGTGGCTACCAAGGATGGATCAGATGAAGAAAGGTATGAAGAAAAAGCCCTAATATCTCACATAAACACTAATGATTCTTGGATTATAGATAGTGGATGCTCACATCATATGACGGGAGATAAACACAAGTCTGTTATGTTAGAAGATTATGATGGAGGCTATGTTAGATTTGGTAATGATGCACCATGTTCGGTAAGAGGTAAAGGATCCATAACACTTCTTGATAATGCAAGATGCAATTATGTTTATTGGGTTGAAGGTTTGAAATATAATTTGTTGAGTGTAACACAGCTAAACAACACAGGTTACCGAATAGAATTTCAGAAAGGAATTGTCAAAGTTCATGACAAGAATAGAAAGTTAGCTGCTACCGAGACACAAACAAAAGGTAATACATTTCACCTTGACTCAACTCACAATAAGTGTTTGCATGCAAAGATTGATAATACCTGGTTATGGCATAAAAGGTTTTGTCATGTTAATTTTGATAATCTGATCAAAATAAGTAAGAAGCACCCAGTAAGAGGTCTACCGAGTCTTGAAAAACCTAAGAATGCTATGTGCCGAGGATGCCAGATGGGTAAGATGACCAGATCTAGCTTTACAAGTAAGTCCTACACTTCTAAGGGAATTTTAGATCTTGTGCACACTGATCTTTGTGGTCCTATGAAAGTTCAAAGTTATTATGGTGATAAGTATTTCATATTATTTGTGGATGATTATTCAAGGATGATGTCAGTAATGTTTTTAAAAGAAAAATCAGAAGTTTTTCAAATATTTAAATGGTACAAGACAAGAGTTGAAAATGAAACAGAAAGACAACTGAAATGTCTTAGATCAGATAGAGGAGGAGAGTTTACATCTGATGAGTTCAACATATTTTGCAATGATCATGGTATAAAAAGACAAGTCTCTGCACCGAGAACTCCACAGCAGAATGGAATAGCTGAAAGAAGAAACAGATCTATTGTGGGTTGTGCTAGAACACTGATGATTGAGAAGAAGGTTCCACAAACATTTTGGAGAGAAGCAATAAGCACAGCTGTTTGCACCTTGAACCGAGTTCAATTGAAAAAAGGTACTTTGAAGACACCTTATGAAATCTGGTATGGCAAGAAACCTAATGTAAGTTATTTTAAGATCTTTGGAAGTAAATGCTATGTTCATAAAGATGATAGAAATGGCAAGTTTGATCAGAAAAGTGAAGAAGGAACATTTCTAGGATATTCTTCTAGAAGCAAAGCATTTAAATGTCTGATCAAATCATCTAACAAAATAGTAGAAAGTGCAAATGTGAAAATTGATGAATTTGCAGAAAGAAATGATGAAGGAAATTCCAAAGAACCGGAAAACTATGATGAATTTGTCTATGTGCAACCGAGAAGTCCTACTGAGATAACTATTGAAGAAAATGAAGAAAATATCTAGTTACCGAGTGATGAAGAAGATCATACAGAGCCTACCGAGCCTGTATTAGCCAAGTATGTCAAAAGGCACCATGCACCAAGTCAGATTATAGGAGATAAGGATGATCCAGTGATGACAAGGAACAAACTGAGACATAACACATGTTTGATATCTGAATTTGAACCGAGAATAGTGAAAGAGGCATTTAACAGTGAAGATTGGATAAATGCTATGACAGAAGAGATTGATCAAATCAAGAAGAATGACACATGGACACTGGTCCCAAGACCAAAGGGCAAAAATGTAATCGGTACAAAGTGGATCTTCAGAAACAAGCTAAATGAAAAAGGTTAGGTCATTCAGAACAAAGCAAGATTAGTTTGCAAAGGTTATGCCCAAGAAGAAGGAATTGATTATGGTGAGACTTTTGCACCTGTTGCTAGACTTGAAGGAGTAAGAACATTGTTGGCATATGTTGCTTTCAAGAACTTCAAGGTATATCAAATGGATGTCAAATCTACATTTTTGAATGGAATATTAGAAGAAGAAGTTTTCATTGAACAACCTGAAGGATTTGTTGAAGACAATAATAAAGATCAGGTATGTAAATTGAACAAAGCTTTATATGGTCTGAAACAAGCACCTAGAGCATGGTATGAGAGATTGCACTCTTATTTGATTAAGATTGGTTTTATAAGGACAAGTGAGAATAGCAACATGTACATGAAGAATGATGAAAATGGAATACTAATCTCAACCATATTTGTTGATGATATTATATTTTGTGGAAATCACTCTTTATGCAAGAACTTTGGAAATGAAATGAGCAAATAATTTGAGATGTCATTAATCGGTGAGATAAAGAATTTTATAGGCTTATAGATACTGCAAATGAAAAATGAGATTTTCATTACTCAATCCAAGTACATAAAGGAAATCTTGAAGAAATTTGGAATGGAGGATTCAAAACCAGTAAGTACTCCTATGACTACCAACTGTAAACTATCAAAGAATGATGAATCTGCATCTGTTGATGAGACACTCTACCAATCTATGATTGGAAAACTATAATATGTTGTTCACAGCAAGCCAGATATAGCACATGCAGTACGTATTGTTGCAAGATTCTCTACAGATCCTAAGGAAATCCACATGACAGCAATCAAAAGAATTTTCAGATACTTAAAAGGCACTAAAGATTATGGCTTAGTATATCAGAAAGGAAATGATTTTGATTTAAAAGTTTATACTGATGCTGATTGGGCAGGCAACATTGATGACAAAAAAAGCACAAGTAGAGGAGCTTTCTTCTTAGGAGAAAGACTAGTAAGTTGGCTTAACAAGAAACAAGGATGTGTTTCTCAGTCAACAGCTGAAGCTGAATATGTTGCAGCAACACTGAATTGTACCAACATTGCATGGATCAAACAACTGTTGGAAGGTATAAATGAGAAAGTTACCAAGCCAGTAACTATATTCTGTGACAATACTAGTGCCATTAATATTTCAAAGAACCCTGTTATGCACTCTAAGACAAAGCACATATCTATCAAATATCATTATCTTAGAGAAGAAGCTCAAGAGAAGAAAGTGGTGTTAGAATATTTTAACACAAAGGAGCAAATAGCTGATATCTTCACCAAGCCACTACCAAAGGACACTTTTGAATATCTCAGAAGTAAGTTAGGGGTCCTACCCCTATCTTTTACTCACTGACCGAATTCAGTGAAAGCATCACTTCGATGACTCTATTGAATATCTTTTGGGGAGTTGATGCTGGAGTGATACACTTTAGAATGTTTTTTCTGAAAGTGTACTGGAATAATACAGAGAATGATACAGGGAACAGGAATTGTAAACAAATGCTCTGATCGAGACTCAGTTGATACACAACAGCAGGCAATAACTTCTTACAGAAACAAATTTTGTTTATTTTTCTTTTTGGCATTGTTGTCAAAGGGGGAGAAGACCTACCTAAGGGAGAGAAGACCTAAGGAGGAGAAGACTGAGAATATATGGGAGAAGACTGAGAGAAGACCAGAAGACTACAGATTGAAATAAAGACTGAAACAGAAGAAAAGTCTAATGTATGGGGGAGAGCATTTCAAGCATTTCAAAATCACAACAATCCGAATATTTTAAAGGTCAAATCAATTGGTTTTGCCATCAATGCCAAAGGGGGAGATTGTTGGCAATATTACATTATAACAGACAATGAGAGATTGTTGACATTTCAATAAGGATATTGAGAAGGTTGTTGATGATTATGGACATAACTGATTAAAGATGTTTTACTATCTTGATATTATTATTTTGTCATTGATGTCAAGAAATTGATTTTCTAATTCAGTATGATGTTGCCATATCTTGAGAAGTATGATATGAAGATTATAAAGAAGTTGGTAAAGACACAGGAAAGAATATGATGAATAAGGGGATAAGATATTCAACGGGCAACTACTACCGAGTTAGACAATGATGAGATCTTGATGTTTTAGATTGTTTTAACATCATACATATGTTGTAAAATGTAAAGGTTAATACTATACTATGTTATCAAGCAAAGAACCTAGTCGGTAAACCCTAAGGAACCTAGTGGGTAAACCCTAAGGTTATCGCAGTCGGTTAATGAAGACAGAATGTCTACCGAGTGAAGTTTAGTATTCACCGAGTTGTAACTGAGCTATAACAAAATGCATTAAATGTTTACATGTGATATTTAATGAAAGAAGCTGATGAGCTGGAGCGGATCAATGATTAGTAAGCCATGGAAGAAGTTTATTAAGCAAATCTAAGGCAATGGAAAGTCGGCAAGAAGATCTACAGCTCAGATTGAACCGCATTACCCTAACACAAGTTCCAAGGTGAATGTGCAAGTTCCAAGGCAGGGTAAAACATTTTCAGATCGAAAGATACAATGAACCTGGACAAGATTGAAGATCTGATGGCTATGATTGATCATGGGAAATGTGATCAAGGAGATTAAGCAGTTAGAAGATTGTTTATAAATAGGAAACTATTGATAAACAATGTATGCGGGCAAGTGTATGCACAGGGATGCTACATAGTGATAACCGAGCACAGAAGCTTGAAGACCTGTTAGAATAACAGTGTATTGATGCCCAGCAGATAGACAAGATTAGTTCTATGTCTAGATTGTATTGAACAAATAGGAATCTACTTTAGCATTTTAGATGTGAAGTTGCAGACAGATTGTATTACTGTTATTTTGTGAAAGTGACAGGAAATCTCTTAACCGAGTGGACTTAACAGTCTTATATGTAAATCCTCTAACAAGGTGACATTCTGATTGAGTGTTTGAAATCCTTTGACAACGTCACTTCTAACAATGTGAAGATCCTAACAGATCTGAGGGAAATCCCTTAACCGGGTCACATCTAGCAATCTGTTTGTAATCTTTAACAGGATTTGCTTTTAACCGAGCATACTCTAGAAGAGTATATTTCTTAGTGGGTCCGAAATCCCATAGTGGTTTTTCCCTATTTGGGTTTCCATGTTAAATCTGGTGTTATGAGGTTTATATTGTTCATATGCTTTTGAGTTTGCATGTTTGACAGTTTTTGGTTATATGACTGATATATATGTTACCGAGGTTGAATCTGATGTTTTTATGGATGATTAAGTTTGTATGATTCACCCCCCCCCCCCCTCCCCTCTCATCTTGTTGGCTATTGGATTTGTACTTATATTAAGTATCAGAACTATCAGATGGTTGCCCTAGGGGGTTGGGTTAGGGTTAGGTTAATGGATATTCCTTTTATCCAAGGGATAAATGAATGTGCAAGGGTTAAATGGTTACCTTAGTCAAAGAAATAAATGCTTTGAAGAGACCCATGAGTCAAAAGGATGTTTAAGTTAGAGGAAAGTCTCTAACCAAAGGTAAAAGGTGAGTTAACCATAAATGGTTATGTAAGAGCCTTTAATGGTTTGGAAGACTTTAGAGGTTAACCATTTGAAGACATAAAGCCATTAATGGTTATTGAAGACTTTGGAGGTTTTTGAGAAGTGACTTCCTTTTATTTAGGAATGTGACAATGATTAGGATAGGATTAGGCTAATTAGAAGGAGTTAGAAGAATCTAGAAGGGATTTAGGCATGCAAGTGGATTTTGTAGGAGAATGCAAGTGGGAGGAATTTTGGGATTTTCAATTGAAATAAAATCATTTATTTCAATTAAATGGTGTAATTTGAATTTGGATAGATATTTAAATAAATATTAATTTATTTAAATGTGAATGTGAATTTTGGATTTTATTTAAATAAATCTTAATTTATTTACATGAGAAAAAAGAAAATGCTTGAAGACTTTGAGGGAAACCATTAAAGGCTTAAGAAGACTCTAGAAAGAAGTCATTAAGTTTAAAGACTTTAAAGGAAACCATTAAAGGCTTAAGAAGGCTCTAGAAGGAAGCCATTAAGTTTGAAGACTTTAAGAGAAACCATTAAAAGCTTGAGAAAACTCTAGAAGGAAGCCATTAAGTTTGAAGACTTTAAGGGAAACCTTTAAAGGTTTCAAGTGGGTGAGGATACATAGGATTTTAAATAAATAATTTATTTATTTAAAATAGTTGTGCAACTTGCATTTGTAGGAAAATGCAGGTGGGTGGAGGATAAAGGTGATTTAAATAAATGTAAATGTTAATTTATTTAAATGTGAGAGATGGGATTTTGGGGGATTTAAATAAATATTTATTTATTTAAATGTGATAGAAGATTTAATTAAACAAATATGATTTATTTATTTAATTAATGGTCCGAATTTGGTTAAGTGAATTAAATCAAATAAATTGAATAATTTATTTAATTAATAGGAGCAGAGGGTTAAGATGAATTAATTAAATATTAATTTAATTAATTATTGATTGATGGTCAAATAATCAAGTAAATACTAAATATTCATTTAATTAAGTGGACAGATTTATGTGACTACACTTTTCATTCAGTGAGATGGATCCTTTACCTTTTACCAAGCACGGTGCATCGTTGCCAAATCTAACAACACCTCCATCATATTCCTCTAGAGACAGAAACTTTCTTCCGTCACCAGTCATATGATGAGAACAACCACTATCAATTATCCACTCAATGGAGTTGTCAATGCAAGAGACAAGAGCTTTCTTGTCGAATACTTCTTCCTTAACTGTTACAAACACTATGTCTTCATTTTCTTTATCCTCTAATTCTTCATCAGTGACACCTTCATCCACAGCAACTAGGAAATTTCTTATGTTTCCTCCTTTATATTTTCTAAACCTCTCTAGTTTGTCCTTATTGTCATTGTTAGGACAACTAATAGCTATATGTCCTATCTTGTTGCAGGAAAAACATTTCAAAGGAAGTTTACCTCTATATTTTCCAGTTCCCTTCAGAAGTCTTTTATCAAGAAGGACTTCGAATTCCATTAGAATCTCTTCATCATCCATATCTTTGCATTGTCTGGATTCATAGCTGGTACTAGTTTCTTTTCCTTTTCTTGATGGTATAGTAGATGCTTATAAGGTTGAATCAATCTTCTGAACACTACCATCATAGCTATTCAACTCATATGCACTTAACTTTGCAATAATAGAGTCTAAGGATACCTTGGTTTTATCAATAGACCTTAGCTCTTGGATAGCTACTACTCTGATTGCATAGATTGGTAACAATGATCTAAGAAATTTACTAACAACAGTGGCATCTTCAATCGTTCCACCAGCGCTTTTGATATCACCAACTATTGTCTTAATCCTAATACCATACTGTTGAATGGTCTCACCCTCAATCGTCCTCATGTCTTCAAATTTTCCTCTAAGGCTCTCTTCCTTGGCTTGCTTTACATGCTCATCACCACCATAGATGGCTTCCAGTGCTTCCCATACCTCCTTAGGAGTGTCTTTGTCATGAACATCAATAAACTCAATATCTGACAGGCTACTAATAAGAGCTTCCACAACTTGCCCATTTTCCTGGATTTCTCTCTTCTGATCATCATTCAGAGTGCCAGTGGGAGTCACAAAAGCATTCTCAATATAGTTCTAGTGTTGAGCACCCATACTCTTGATGTAAATCTTCATTTTGTCCTTCCATATTTTGAAATTATCTCTATTGAACTTAGGACCTTCCCTCTTCATCATTACAATAGGATCTTTTACCTCAAGTTCTTAGGCTTATATCACCAAGGACCTGGAGGCACTTTGATACCAATTGATGAATAATGATGAACAGCAAATACCCCAACAGGTACTGAGAGGGGGGGGTGAATCAGTACAGATAAAAACTCTCAACGACTTATCTAGCTAAAGCATTACAAACTAGTTATCATCATTATTTAACTTAACCATGACAATACCGGTCTAACACAGTAAGACACCAAACACCATAAACTGATAAGTCTGAATACATCAAATACTATCAATGTACAACATCAACTTTCACCCATAAATATATGCATATGGTACGCTAGTAATACCATAACCTATTAACTTTGCATGCATGATCTTTCAACCAAATACTTTGTAAACATCGCATGAAAAATGCATAGCACATAACACACATATTTTTCACGTGGAAACCCAAATGGGAAAAACCACGGTGGGAATGAATACCCACAAGCTTGTTTTGAACTCTTTTGAAGCTTGCCCTGTTAGGAGCCTAGTATGGTTAAAGACCTTACAATAAGGTTCTGTTAGGAACCGATTCTGTTAGAGATCACCCAGTTAAGAGATGGCTATATACCCTATTAAAGGTTACCTCGCTAGAGGATTTAAAGAACTCAATGATCTTGAGTCACCTGGTTACAGGTTTTACAATAAGCCTGTTCAAGCTACTCAGTAAAGGGATTTTCCAACTGTTGCAATGGTTAAAAGACAAGGTAAAAATATGATCTGATAATAGCACTACATGCCAAGGCAGATCCTTTTCTTATCCTCTACTCTACAATCACACTCTACAGTTTCCCTCTTTACTGTTCTGGCAAGTATCAAGTATCTCTTCACTCGGATACGCACACAACATTTGCCAACAACTTTTCAATACAAACATCATCGACCTTATAGGTAACAGAAAGGTCAGTGGCATAAACCCTAAACCCTAAACATCTTAGTTTTACCACACAGGCAGTCTCATCCTAGCCGTCCAAACATATTGCATAGAGCATTTACAATTTCAAACACATCACAAGTCAATCTGCACCGTTCATTCATCACCACTCGTGGGAATAAGTAACCCATCACGTTTTCTTCTTATGCCACTAAGAAGAATAGTCATTCCCAAGGTAGACTTCAAACACGTACGATCATCTCATGCCTCAATCCTTTATGCTCTCAAATCTTATGTGGCACCTCGATCACAGAGTATCATCAGTTCATCACACAAGCTGGATCGACAAGCCAATAACCATAGAGCTGAGACTACCAACCGGTAATCAAACTTAGTGAAACCCTAACACCGATTCACTTGAACTTATTGACATCAATGACAACATACCGATTCATCATATGCTAATGATATCCAACAATCTTATCCTATTCTCTCTCCCCCTCCCCCTCTCTTGACCCTATTTTCTCTCTCTCTCTCTCTCTCTCTCTCTCTCTCTCTCTCTCTCTCTCGCTCTTTATCCTATTCTCCCCAACTCTGCCCTCTCTCTCTCTCTCCCTCTCCCTTTCCCTCTCTCCCAATCTCCTCTCGCTCTCCCCCTCTCTCCCTCCCCCTCTCCTTATCCTATTATCTTCCTCTCTTCTTATCCCTTGTTCTCTATCTTACCCCCTCTCCCCCTGCTATCTCTCTCCCTCCCCATCTCCCTAGTCTCTCTCTATCTCTCTCTCTCTCTCTCTCTCTCTCTCTCTCTCTCTCTCTCTCTCTCTCTCTCTCTCTCTCTCTCTCTCTCTCTCTCTCTCTTTATCCTATTTTGTTCAACATCTTGGTGCACTTACCCATCAGCAACATAAATGATCTCAAACATGTCACCAATCAAAGGAAAACCTTCCACACTCCATCTCTAACCAAAAGAAGCACCCCTCAACACTCCCATACCACTGAATCATTGATATGTTCAATGAAGAATCAGGGAATGCCATATGATCCCAACTATGACAGCCACCAATCCATAAGAAATCAAAGAGTATGAAGTCGACAAGCAACAACAATATCGTTGTCCTATCAAGAGAAGTAGGTGACAGTCTTACGAATGAGGTGTGTATGCCTTCACTGCCCGACATTGATAACTCTCATTTTGGTGAACTCACAATAATGGTTCCCACTTTTTTGCCAACTTTGACACTGAGATGAACATTTTTAAAATAATCTTCACTTTCCGACACCTATAACTTTTAAACCATTAATAATTTGAAGATGATGTAAATTAGTGATTTGTAAAAGCTTGTCTGTAGATTCTAAAAAAAAAAAATTCAATTTTTTTTCAAGAAAATTGTTTTTTATTTTTCATCTCCCACAAAAAGTAGTTTTTTATAGCAAACAGCATTTTTTAAGAGTGATGTGCCTCCTGAAACACATAATTTTTTTTCTATAAATGATAAAAACTCAATTCTTTCGAATTTTGGTTTGTAACATCAATATCCAGGGCATGGAGTTGGTTTGATAGTGATATGTTGAATATGTTTCATTTTATTAAGTTTTGAAGTCTGACTAGTTATATTCTAGACATAGGTGTACGTTTGAACACATAACTTGTTCTCTATATATCAAAATTCAAATTCTTTTTTTGTTAGAAAGAAGACATCAATACCTAGGGCATAGATATTTTTCAGAATTTTTTTAAATGTTTACTATTTTTCCCAATGCGTTGAACAGAGAAGTTCATCTTCGGTGAAAAACCTATATTTAGTAAAATTTAAAAAACAAGATCATAATAAACTCACAATGTAACAAAATTATAGTTGTTGGAAAACTTGCTTCGAGCTCTACCATCCTATATTTTTGGGTTGTCAAAATTCTTTCATTTGAGCTTTGAACCAGAGGTTTCAAGGCCATAATTTTGAAGAAATCTGAAGAATTTGGGAGAGAGATGTCTAGGAAGCAAGTCCGTGCGAACAAGGGTTCGTACTAAGGGGGTTCACTCAAACCCTACATAGTTTTCTTGAACCCTTGTTCGTTCGAACACGGATTGCACAAACAACGAAATAACCAATTGTTTTGTACGAACCCAAGCCGACACAAATTTATATTTTTTTTTACAATTATGAATCTCATATAAATAGAAATGATTTATTTCATTTTTTCAAACATAAATTATCAAAGTATTTCACATTTTTTAGTGGAAGAAGACATTTAAAGGTTATTTTAAGGAGGACAATTTGAAGGTCATTTTGTGGGCAAAAAATTTAAGTCAAGATATTTGAAGGTTATTTTAAAGGCATGGGGAACAAGAAGACAAGGCAAAATAAGACTTCAAGGAAGTATTCAGCAAAGACGGATCAAAGATATCTAGAATTGAGAATGCAAAGATATCATACATGTATGTATCTTTACTTAATTTCTAATTAATTTTACATGTATTACGTACCGAAAATTGTGTTTATTAGATTCTAAAGTTAAATATTTTTTATGTAGTAATTTTATGAAAATTATTTTAAATAAATTTAATTTAGTTAAATTAATAATTTTTAAAATAATTCTCTTAATTATTTCTAAATTATGTTATTTTTATTAAACGTTGTTAAGTATGTTTTGTGCTTTTTTAAATTATGAGACATTTTGAATAAATGAATTAAAAATAATCAAATGTGAAATTAGTCTATGATGCTCTACTTAAATTAGTCTATGTTGCTCTACTAAAATTGGAAATGGTTGGATTAAAAATAATCTTGTTTTAATTAAAAATAATTTTATTTTAATTTGAAATAATGTGTGTCTTTGCATTTCAAATTCCTAGTCTAATTAGGCTCACACGATTTAATTGACATTTTCTTTGTTTGTTGAGGGTAATTAACTTGCTTGGTGTGTCTTGTGCCTTTGGCACATTGTGTTTAGTTTAGAACCCAAGGTGAAAACAAAAGTATCCTCTCCCCTTGCATTCCATTGGATCTTAGGTGTAAGAGAAATTGTTATTATTTTTAGAGGGCTTGCCTCCTATCTTGTGAGAGGGAACGACCCAAGCGGTATTTTGTTTTGGTCCGCTATACAAAAGATTGTGGTTTTGGACGAAAGTACCTTATCACCTGGTGTCCATGTGTTATACCGATATCTGTTTCCTCCAGTGCCATTTGGTGCGATAAAACCAGTAGAGCGTAACCTCTACAGGCTAGGAGGTCTCATTTAACATGAGCTAAATACCGCATGTATAGCCACCAAATGCCCCGAAACGTGACTAGACACCTTTAGATTAGCGGCCCACCCTTTTTTGACCGATCATCGCGATGGCTTCAATCCAAGGGGATAGTTGGTTTTTCCCCCAAGATACTCACCATAAGGCTCTCGTGGGATGAGACAAAAATCCTCGGCTTAGCATAAGCTACTTGTAGCTTTCCAGGGAGAGGGTGATAGGGTCGTCGTTCCAGTTCTGGAGGCCCCTAGTTGTCCACTCACAAAAAAAGGAAAAATTAGTGAATGTACCCCTCAAGGCGTTCCTACACTTGAGCCGACAGAGATTCCAGGTTGTTGGTTTAGGTTACCACCATGAGATCAATGTCCTTAGGCTAAGCAAGTGTTTGATGTGTTTTCGATTGTGCTAGACCTGTGGAAATTTGGGTTGATTCGGCCTATAGAACATACACGTTACAATCATTTTGACAAAAACACCTTCAGACATTGTGTCTTCATTGTTTGTTGTGTCTTCTTTCCACACAAACATTCAAACAAAAATTGACAGTATCAGCAAAAACCACATCTATGTTCAGTAAAACCAGTCTTGGTCCCACATAGTCAATTGATCATTTTCCTTCATTCACAATCCCTCCTACATAAAAGGTTGCTTTATTGTCCTTATCACATATCTTGCAAACACACTAGATTAAGTAATTTATTATATCTTGTGTGGGTTAGAAACATCAACTCCCAACAATACTTTTGTTTAAGTTGTCTCATCAAATATTTTAGTACCATTATGTCTACACAACACAACCTCATGAGAAATTGGAGATGATGTCTGTCACAATCAATCATATTGAATTTCTTCATTGTATCCTTTGCATACTCATTTGACAAATAAAATTTTCATCCTTACTTTGATGAACCTCCATTCCTAGAAAATATTTTATAATACCTAGATCATTCATTTCAAATTCATTCACCATGGAAATTTTGAACTCATTCTTCATCTTAGAGGTACTACCCATACACAAAAAAAGCATTAACATACTTGAACCTATAATAAGTTAGTAATACAACATATTACTAAGTGGTTCCCTTATGAGATCCATCATCTTAGGGTCCCATTTGGTTTTCTTGCAAACCGAGATCTCTCTCTTATTTCTTTTTAGTACCCCTCTCTCTCCCCTTAAGTCCATTTCTAGGACCTCTCTTTTTAGGATCTCTTATTAGGACCTCTCTCTAGATTAGCAATTTATATATTTGAAATTTTGGTGGATTAAAAATTATAGATAGTTTTAATTTAAATTAGATCTTTAGGTCTCCTCTCTCTCCCCTTGAGCCTTCTTACGACTAGATCTCAGATTCTCTCTCCTTTTAAAAAGTCTTGAATCTACCTCTTTCTCTATCTTTCTATCTCTCTCTCTCCTTAAAAGTGTTTAATTTAGGTCTCTCTCCCTCTCTTTCTAGACCCTTAAGTCTTTTTTAGAATCTCTTTTTTTAGGTTCTCTTTTTAGGACCTTTATCTTACTATATATACACACATTGTCATCTTTTGTGTGCAAAACGGGCTCAACAAGAAAGAAGTTCTCAAGCACATGTTGAGGCAAACGAGGATGAAGAACACATTATAGTTGAATAACATAGGGAGGAGGCCCAATTTGAATCAATGGAGGTTGAAGGAGAGCGGTTAGGCTCCTTACCTCCTACTGGTATGGATGAGCATATTATGGATCTAGCCAAAAAGGTGAAGAGAAATATTTCTTATAAAAATTTAGATCATTTACTTGAAATGGATGTGAATAAGTTGAAACGTCTCAGTGAAGAACCTAGACATATCGGCAGGAGGTCAATGAATAAAAGTGCAAAAGAAATAATGTCTCATTTCAATAATCTTGATACTACACTAGATAAAGCTCAATTGTTATCAAATGTACTTACTTGTAATGAGTTAATAGATCCATTAAAATTGTTGGGTATAGATACAACAAGTAAAAAGAGGAAAAATTCTCAGCTGCAAAAATCTATTGTTGAAAATGTTAAGAAAAATTTGGTGAACATTGGTAAAAAATCTCAAATAGTAGATAAGACCATTTCAAGAAGAGTGATGTTTACATCTTTAGTAAATGAAAGAATGCCTCAAAAAAAACAAATCTCTTCACTATCATCTGAGTTTGGTTTTAGTAAAAGGACAATATCAAAATATGTGAAAAGGAGAAAGACTTTGGATGATACTACCTCAAAAGGTAATTGGTCAATTATGTGTAGAGCTCCTCATTCTGATAGGATTGAAGATGTTGTTAGGAACTTGGTGACAAGTTTTTGGAATGATAATACTTGTTTTTCATCAAACAGTAGAGATGTTATCAAGCATAGGATTATCCCTGATCGTAATGATCTCCATGTAAAACATTGGTTAGACAAAACAAAACATGAATTGTATGTATCATTTACTAAATCAACCCCTCATATAAAGATTGGACAAATAATGTTTGAAAGGTTAAGGCCATATTATTTGAAGGTAAACAAAGTCTTTGAAACTTGTTGTTGTCATTATCACATTGAATTTGATCTGTAATATTAGGTGTTTCAAAAGATTAGAGTAGTGATGGTTATGAAAATGCTCATCCTAAACAAACAAGTCAATTCATAGCATCCATCTTATGTGATAAATCAGATGATAATGCAACCAGTCAAATAGATTGCACATAAAAGGAATTTGTGGAACATGTGGGGAGTTGACTAAATTGCCTTTGAGAGATGAAGATATGGACATGATGAAGATGGTAAATTGCAAGAGTTACAAGAACAAAAAGTTTGAAACAAAATTTGGAAAGAAATCTACAATGTTAGATTATGTAGAAGAGGAGATACCTATTGGAACATTTATGGAAAATTTTCGTAAGTTGATAAAACCATACATATGCCATGGTTTTTTTTGCCAAGTGGAAAGCACAACAATTTCAAACATTAAGAGACACTTTCCCACTTGGAACTGTTCTTTCAGTAGTGGACTTCACAAAAAATTACTCTTTTACACATCAAAAAGAGATTCAATCAAAGTATTACTTTTCAAAGCAAATCGCTATTATGGTCCATGTGTGTTATCAACATGTACAAATGGATTTGGATGGTGTCAACAATACATTTGAAAATCATGTCATTAAGAAAGAGTACCACTTCTATATTAGTGATGATAAGGAGCATGACACACTTTTTGTACAACATTGCTTTAATATTTTTTTTAATATTTGAAAGAGAGAGGCATAGCAATAGTCAAACATTTTGTTTGGTCTGATGGATGTGCAGTACAATTCAAATCTTCAAGACCATTTTATACACTATGTAGATATCATCGAAATGAAAAAATACCACATGTTTGGAGGTTTTTTGAGAGTAGGCATGGAAAGGGTGAACATGATGGTGTGGGAGCTTGTATCAAATGTGCTCTAAGAAAGCATCAAATAGACTATTCAAGAGATCGTATAGATAATGCACATGATGTTGTTGAATGGTGTAAGAAACACTTTGTGCAACCAAATTATCCTAGTTCATCATCGAGAACATACGGGCCCATTCCATATAAAGTGTTTTGGGAGATATTAGGTACGTGATCTCTTTTCAAAAAAAAAAAAGTGCGAAATATACTTGTCAAAAGGGAATTGTCTTAGAAGTAAATTAAATTAAATTTAAATATTTAGTTCATTAAAGATGATACGTGCGCACATATAAATGTAAATTTTGCAGGTGTGGATAGAAGATCAATGCATGGATGCAAGAGCGTGGAGAAGACAAGATCTTTGCATTGTGTCATGAGTACAAATAATTGCTCATGGACATTGTACACTAGGGATTATTTGTGTTTTTGTTCTGATTGCATTTTAGAAAACTATGTTGATTGCAAGAACCAAAAGCTTGGATATGCCAGTGAATGGAATTTGGTGCCACTAGTTGTTACTGACCCATACAGCGAAAATGAGGATGAAATCTTTGAAGACATTCCTTTGATTTCTACTGATTATGACTATATTTCAGGATTGATTAAAAAAGGTATGTATGTATGTACGTGTATATAGCTTTAAAAATTATATCTTTTAAAAATGTTGCAAGTTTTTATCGAGTACATTTTATTTATGTTTTAATTTTCCATGTAAATTTGAATTGCAGGAGATATTTTTGCAGTCATAGCAGAAGCTGGAAATATAGAAGGTGTTAGTTATTATTTATTGTGTTTCATAGAAGAGAGAAAGAAGTTAACACAATTTGAAATGAGCGATGGAATTTCATTTCCCGTAGGTCTGAACGGATTCATGTGTTTTAAATAATTTATTTATTTATGCACATGCATTTTTTATTTTTAAACACTTTCACAAAAAATTTGAACCTAGAGGAATTTGATGTTTCTTATGTACATGCAGGCTCAGGTGTAGTGCAAGGGACATATTTCAAACAAGTTAAAATTGTTCAACATGGGATTCATTTCACTTAATATCAAATTGACAACAAGGTATATCATTATAGCCCCTTGGTCATTGTTGTTGGCCTAATTCTTCATACAGTTCCACGTCGCGGACGGTCTCAAAAGTGGAGACTAGATAGTGAAGATCATGAGAAAATATTAAGTGTTATTGAGAGCGGTTTGAACCACTTGATGTGGTATGAACTATTTAGTACACCAAAGTACATGTGTTTGAACCTATGAATTGAATTAATATTAAGACTTTAGAACTTAACTTGTTTTGAAACTTGGATAAATTGTTAAATACATTATTTAGTATTTGAATTTAATTTATGTGATATATATATGGTTTGTGTGGACCATATTGTTTAGTTAAATATAAAATTTTTAATTATATTAAATTAGGATGTATGACTAATGTACGTGTTAAATAATAGTACGTATGTATTTAAAGTAAATTGGGAGGTTGATGAGTTGAAAATGTCTTAAGGGGACATGCACAATTAGGATGTATATATCTAATTCTAAATGCACATGCATAATTTGTAAGTTGTTAAAATAATTTAGCATGTATGTAAAGTAAATTAGGACATGCATTCTTTTAATTAAAAATGCATAAATTGTATGAAATTTGATATTAAATTAGGCCATGTGTTTAAATTTGAATAGGTCTTAAGGGGGTCACATGTACAATTAGGATGTATATATCTAAATATAAATGCACATGCATAATGTGTAAGTTGTTAAAATAATTTAGCATGTATGTAAAGTAAATTAGGACATGTATTCATTTAATTAAAATGCATTTGTATGAAATTTGATGTTAAATTACGACATGTGTGTAAATTTGAATAGGTCTTAAGGGGGTCACATGTACAATTAGGATGTATATATCTAATTTTAAATGCACACATTCATAATTTATAAGTTATTGAAAATAATATAATATGTACATGTATTTAAGTAAATTAGGATGTATTAATTTAATTAAATGCATTTTTATGAAATTTGATATTAAATTAAGATATCTATAGCACGAAAAATTTGAATACATGTCTTAAGGGGACATGTACAATTAAGTCGTATATAACTAATTTGTAATTTAAATATGCATTATTTATAATTTATTTTAACATTTTAATATTTATCTAAAGTAAATTAGGATACGACCATTTGGATTGGGAGGATGGCTATGCGTTTACGTGGGTGACGTGTACTAGCTTGTGTCCTATGCTCTGCTTGCTTCGTTCTGGGGGGGGGTGGGGGGTTCTTGCTTGCTAGGGGTCGGTTTTTGCTTGCCTGTGGTTGGGTTTTCTAGGTTGTTGTAGGGTTTTTTTGCAACCCTTTTCTGCTTCTTCTGCTCTGGGTTTCCGTTGGGGGTGTGTGGGGTTTTCGGGTTGGGTATTCCGCCCATCTTCTTTTTCATTTTTTTGGTATTTTCTCTAGGTCCATGGAGAATAGAGGATTGTCCTCTTCTCAAATGATCTCTGGAGATCTGGGTATGGTGGATTTGTCTCATTTGATGCATGCATGTGGAAAGGAACACATTAGTAATTCCCAATCAAGGGTAGGTGTCTCTTCTTCGAAAGAGCCTTTTCGCATGAAAAAGGTGAATGGTTGTTTGGAGAGATCCCAAGATCATCCAGTTCTGGTTATTCAACCTGAGCAAATTTTGGAGGATGTTTAATATTGGTGTAATAATGCTCTCATATGCAAATTTATCGGTCTTCGCCTCTTTATACCTATTTTAGAGTCTTGGGCACGTTGTTTCTGGAATCTTGAAGGAGATATGGAGCTACTTATGGCAGCCAATAACTATTTTCTGGTTATTTTTTCCAACCTGGCAGACAGGAACAAGGCTTTTAAGGGTGGCCCTTATTTTTTCAACCAGGTGGGACTCTTTATCAAACCTTGGCATATTGGCTTTAATTTTGTTGAGGAGCTTCCCTCTCGTGTTCCCATGTGGATCCGATTGTCGAGGCTTTCGTTGGAATTTCGGAGAGAAGATATTCTTCACTCAATCTCACTGCTTCTTGGTAAACCTGTGGGTTTGGCTTCACAAACTCAAGATCGAAAGGTAATTTCCTACGCTCGTATCTGTGTAGAATTTGATTTAAATAATCATTTGCCAGACTCTATGGAAATCTGTTAGGGGACATCTTCTTGGATCCAACAGCTGAACTATGAGACCCTGCCATTTAGATGCATAATTTGTCATGAATATGGTCATTTATAACTGAGATGTCCCATAAATAAATATTCTTAATTGGTCATTTCTGATCCTCCTCACTCTGTTATGGGGGAAGATAAGGGGAAAGCCCCTATGCCTGATGGTCCTACTGATAAAGATGGCTTCAAACCTGTCAAACCTCAGAATAAAGGCAAAGGAAAGAAGAGAACCTAGTTGGATAGGCAAAATGATATCACCCTAAATAGGTTTGATGTTCTAGATGATTTGGTCCAAGAGGAAGGAGTTCCAGTTGAAATGTCCTTGGGTGCCCAATTTCAACATGAGGTGTTGGATGGGGATTCCAAGAAAGAGGGTCGGGCCCTATCTTTGGAGAATCAACGGTATGTTCAAATGGTTATGGATTTGCCTTCCCATGTTCAGGACAACAAAGATCTTAGTGGGTCACAGGTCCCTGGAGGTGCAATGGTCATGGCGTCTACTCCTCCTTCCACTATAGTGGCCTCAGATTCTGTGAAGAGTAACAAAGCCCCGCCTATTTTAGGCTTGCAACAAAAGACCCTCAAAAAGGGTTCTTTAGACAAACCTTTAAGGAGTGGACGAAAAGTGGATCAGGAAAAGGTTAAGTTTATTGATGATACTTTGGTTGAGTCAGGGTCTGTGAAGCCCACTAATTTCCACTTCTCTCAACCACATAAATGATTGTTCTCTCATGGAATGTAAGGGGGTTGAACAGCATCCCTAGACAGAAGGTTGTTTTCAGATTAATTGACTCTAAGTCTCCTGATGTTGTTTGTATTCAGGAAACCAAGATTTCAGTGGATGGTTTGGCTAGTTGTGCTTTGTGTGTTTGACCCCAGGGCCTTTGGCAGGGAGTTATCTCTCATGGCAATTCAGGGGGGTTGCTTATTTCTAAAACCAGAGGAAATTTTCCCCTTTGTGGTGGTTTTCTAGCAGGTCTTTCATTTCTATGGTCGCTTCTACCTTTGAGATTGGAGAAAGATGCCTCTTCTCTAATATTTATGCTCCTACTGATCTTGTGGGTAAGTCACATCTTTGGGCTCACATCAATCTTGTTTGGCTCAAGATCCTTTTCTCCCCTAGACTTTGGCTAGAGATTTTAATGTCGCTACTAGTTTGGAGGAAAAGCGAGGTGGGTTATGCAGGCTTGATCCTTCCTCAAATTTACTCAGGGATAATATTGGTCTCTTGAATCTCATTGGTGTGAAGCCAATTAATGGTGTCTTTACATGGAATAATAGGAGGAGTGGTGTTGAGGCTATCTCTAAAAGGCTTGATAGATTTTTGGTTTCCTGCTATTGGGTGCATGATAGGTGGTCCACCAGTTCAGAAATTCTTGATTGGAGGGGTTCTGATCATTGGCCTATTAAGCTTTCTATTACATCTTTTAGAACCTCCAAAAATCCCTCTTTCAAATTCCAATTGATGTGCCTTCATGATCAGTCGTTAAAGGATCTTATGGTTGATTGGTGGTATGAAGGGGTGCCTACCCACAGGCGGGCTATGTACACCTTTGGAAAGAGATTACAACATGTGAAATATAGGTTGAAGAGGTGGAATAAACAATTTTTTGGGAATCTGCATAGACACAAGATGGCAACTCAATCCAAGCTGGATGAGGTTACGCGCCGAATTAGGGATCAAGGGATGATTGTGGAGCTCAATATGGTCGAGTCCCTTGCTCTTAAGGACTTAGAAAAGTGGGAGTTACGTGAGGAGATTTTCTGGAAATAAAAGTCTTATGTGGATTGGCTCCAAGAAGGTGATAGAAACACAACTTTTTTTCATAATTTTGTTAAGGCTCAGAGGTAAGGTAACTCTATTACCTCTCTCATATCTTCAGAAGGGGTTCATCTTTCATCTAGAGAAGAAATTGCTAGGGAAGCTAACAGTTATTTTTCTAATTTGTTTACCAAAGAGGATCCTGAAGCTATGGTGGAAGAGAGGGCCATCTTGAACTGTATTCCCCCTCTTGTCTCTGTTGAAATGAATGATGCTCTCTTGCACCCCATTTTGTTGTCTGAACTTG
The DNA here is from genome assembly GCF_030272615.1 of Cryptomeria japonica. NCBI lineage: Eukaryota > Viridiplantae > Streptophyta > Pinopsida > Cupressales > Cupressaceae > Cryptomeria > Cryptomeria japonica. Next base: position 512,237,799 of record NC_081408.1, read on the forward strand.
AGGGGGTTGTGTTTCAAATGAAAAAAGGCAAGGCTCTTGGCCCTGATGAGTTTCCTATTGAGTTTTTTCAGGAATTTTGGGTGATTATAAAGTAATCTTCTAGATGTGGTTTGGGAATCTCATAGGAATAAACAAATGCTCAAATCTATGAATTCTACCTTCTAGGCTCTCGTTCCTAAGAAGGAGGGGGGCTAATAGTTTGGATCAATACAGGTTTATTGCTTTATGTAATGTTGTCTACAAGATAATCACTAAATTTATTGTTGAACGACTCAAACCTCTCCTCTGCACTTTGGTTTCTAAGGAGCAAGGCGGTTTCATTGATGGAAGACAGATCCTTGATGGAGTTGTGATAGCAATGGAGGCTATTCATTCAATGGCTTCCTCTAAGGAGAAGGCTATGTTTATTAAACTTGACATGGCCAAAGCTTATGATAGGGTGAGTGGGATTTCTTATAGAAGATCCTTTTGGCTTTTGGTTTTGGAGAAGAGTGGGTGAATTGGGTTCTTAGTTGTGTGACTTCTACCTCCTTCTCAGTTCTTATTAATGGGGAACCCTCAGATTTATTTAGCCCTCCGCGGGGGCTTCGGAAAGGGGACCCTTTATCTCCCTATTAATTTATTCTCATGGCTGAAGGTCTTGGCAGATTTCTCACTTCTTGGGTGAGACATGGTCTTATTCAGGGTTGGAGTTGGAGCAATGCTCTACCTCCCTACTCTCATCTTCAGTTTGTGGATGACACGGGTTTGATGGGCAAGGCCAGAATCAATAAGTCAGTGAATTTCAGGAGAGCTTTGGATATCTATTGCAAAGCCTCAAGTCAGAAAATTAATGAAGATAATTCATCCATATATTTCTTTAATACTCCTCAGCTTATTCAAAATAGGATTGCCAGGATCCTCAGATTTCATATGGGGCCCCTTCCTTTGTGGTACCTCGAGATTCCTTTATATTTGGGGGTTCAGCGTAGAGATTTTTGGCAAGGAATTTTGGATAAATTTTGTTGCAAGGTTAATCATTGGACTTGCAGGTGGTTATCCTTTGTTGGAAGAGTGGCTCTTCTAGAGTCTGTGGTGCAAGCGCTTCCCATTTATAGGTGTTTTGTGTGGGCTCCCCCCTCTAGCTTTGTGAGAGAGTTCAATGCTCTTTCCCATCAATTTCTTTGGTCTGGTAGTTTTCTTTTTTCTAAGTGGAGTTTAGTTAAATGGGACTCTATTTGTAGACCGAGACATGCTGGGGGTCTTGGACTCAAATCTATTGCTTTGGTTAGCAAGGCCTTGGCGGCTAAGTTATATCGGAGGTGGTGTAACAGTCAGGATCAGGACTCGGCCAAGATTTTAACCCACAAGTATCTCCCTGGTGCTAATTATCATGAGGTTCCTCATCTTAGTTTAGTGGGCGGGGGCTCTTGTATCTAGGATACTCTTAAAAAAGGTGCCCAACCTATTAAAGATGGTCTTTTCTGGATTTGTAATAGAGGCTCTGAAGCTCATTTTTGGCAGGACTCTTGGGATGGTCACCCCGCTATTATGTCTAGTTATCCACAGCTTCAGCCTCTTTGCAACATTTTCATTGATGTTTTGATTAATATAGAAAAACAGGTTTTCAGGACCCGAAACCTTTAGCAAAGGAGATTAAGATAAGACAATAAAAGGTCCAAAGCTTAAGAACCGCTAACAAAACGACTAGCAAAAAAAGCCAGCTAACCAAAAAGACAGCTAAGATAAAAACAGCAAAGAAACAAGGAAAGTGTTACACAGCTATAGTCTTCAGCAAGTCCTCTGCCTTCTTCACTAGCTGGTCATAGGTGGCCCCAACAGCTTTGAGATCTTCCAGATCCTTGTTAGGTTTCTTTTCTTTCTTTTTGCCTCTGGTTCGGGTTCTGGGTCCTTGAGCGTCCCTTGTACCTTCAGTGTCCGGGTCAATATCCAGGATCTCCTTCTCTTCATCTAGTTTGTTGATGAGAGTATTAGTGTTGCTAGCAGAAATCTTCAGGATGCTTAAATTCTGTTCAGCAATACTCTTCAGGCACTCCTCTATTTTTCTGACTTTACTGGCAGTATCCGAGATAGTTTGATCATTAGGTCAACAAGATTTTTCCTTTCCAGCAGATCTTTCTCTATTTTCTCAAATCTGGGGTTGAAGGAGTCTCTTATGTTTTCAGCTTTTGCAATGGTATTTTTCAGGTCCTCTATGTAATCTAACATTTTTATTGATGTTGGATGGGTTAAGGTGGATAATTTTAAAACGGTTAGGCGCATTGGACAGGTTGAGGTAACTTGCGGGAATGATCCTCTTGAATGGCCCTTGGGTGGCTCGGATGAAGATCGTGTGGTGTTGGTTAATATCTTAGAGGGTAGGTTATGTAGTTCCCTCAAGGAGAGATATTTTGGCTTGGGGTCTTAACCTAAAAGGCAAGTTTTTTGTTGTTGAAGGTTATGCTCAGCTTGATAGGAAATTGCATGGCCTGACGGATGTTCCCTGGTGGAAGAAGGTTTGGAATAGCTTCTCTTGGCCGAAATGTAATTTTTTCTTATGGGTGGTTGCTCAGAGGAAATGCCTCATGTGTGAGAATATTCGTAAGAGAGGCTTCCAAGGACCATCTATATGTTATCTTTGTATGCATAATGAGGAAGACTGCTCCCAGTTGTTTTTTCTATGCCTTTTTTTCTAGGGAGATTTGGCACAAGTGTTGGAAGGCTTGGCAACATGCTTGTTTTCATGCTACCTCCTTAATTGACTTTTGGGATAGCTTGGGCAGACCCCCAGCGAAGACCTCTTTTCTTCAAGTGGCCTGGGCTATTGGGCCAGCCCTTATTATCTGGAATCTATGGCTAGAAAGGAATCGAACGGTCTTTTGTGATAAAATTTGAAAAGATTATAAACCCAAAAAACTAGTGCAAATGAATAGATATCTAAACTATGAATGCAAATGATACGAAATCAAAGTAGCAACACAAAGTTAGTCTCCAAGAGAGTAATGCAAATGCTAAAAGCAAAATAGCATTAAGAGGATGCAAAATCAAGAGATACAAAATACAAGCCAGGTAGCATGTTTTTATAGACCAGGGAGAGGGAAGAGGTGGCAATACCGACCAATCAAGAGCAACCATCTCTTGGACGAAAGATAGCAAGTATCTTCCCAAGATAGAAAATGGATGCACACATGTAGGAAGGTGACACCTCATAACCACTCACCTAATTAAGCATGATTTATTAACCTAAGCGAGATTAAAAGAAGTGTAGAAAAAACCTAGGAATATAGGGAAAAAATAAATAACCCACTAGGAAATAAAAACCTACACTAACACCCCCCCATAAGCGAAGCTTAGGTGGATGTAGAAATGGGTCCCAGCAAATCAAGTCTGATGAGGTACCCATGTACATAAAATTCCCCCAAAAAGAGAGAGAAAAGAGACCCCTCCAAGAGTAGAGAGATTCGGGACTCCGAGTGAGAGGAAGAAGCCCCCCCAGAAGATGAAGCATCCCGCACCCCCAACAAACCTCGCAAATGAAGGAACTTGCTCTCAATGAAGGGTTTGGTGAAGATATTAGCAACCTTCTCGAAAGTCAGACAGTAGTGAAGGTCGATGACGTGGCCATGGATGAGCTCTCAGATGTAGTGCATGTGGATCTCGATGTGTTTGGTCCGCTGATGATGGACCGAATTCCGTGAGATCTAAATGGCACTCTGGTTGTCACAAAATATGATTGATGGTCATCTGATCTGGATACCAAACTCAGTGATGAGATTTTGAAGCCAAATGGCCTCAATGGCGGCATTCACAGCCCCCCGATACTCGGCCTCAATAGAAGATAGAGCAATAGCAGATTGCTTCTTGCTCGACCAGCAAACAGGACCTGAACCAAGTGAGAAGTTGTAACCTGAAGTAGACTTGCGATCTTGAGAATCGCCCTTCCAATCTGAATCTGTGTAGCCCACCAAGTCAAGCTCAATGCCCGCTGCGTAGTGAATCCCAAAACTATGAGTACCCTAAATGTAGTGAAGGATTCTCTTGGTTGCTTTCTAGTGCAGCTCATGAGGCTTCTGCATGAATCGAGAGACCATGCCTACAGCATATGAAATGTCAGGTCTCGTATGAGTCAGATAAATGAGACTCGCAACAAGTTGTCGGTACAAAGTGCCATCAACAAGTGGAGAAGAACACTGAGCCTCAAGTTTGACTCCTGAAAGAAAGGGAGTCAGAGCAGGCTTACAATCAGCCATATGAAACCTAGAGAGCAAATCTAGAGCATACTTGGACTGGTTGATGGTGATCCCAGAAGAAGACTAGTAGATCTCAATCCTGAGAAAGTAATGCAACAAGCCCAAGTCAGTCATCAAAAACCTGTCATGAAGGGCAGTTTTGACAGCCCCAATAGTGGATGAAGAACTCCCTATGATCAGCAAGTCATCAACATACAGAACCAAAAATAGGAGTGAATCATCCTATTGCAGAATGTAGACATTGGGATCAGAATGGCACTGAGTGAACCCAACTGATAGAAGGAAGGATTCCATCTTGGCATACCAGGCTCGAGGAGCTTGTTTGAGGCCATAGAGAGACTTCTGAAGATGGCACACAAGTGAAGAATCCTAAAGGAACCCCTGTGGCTACTTCATGTAGATCTCCTCCTGAAGGTCACCGTGAAGAAAAGCACTCTTCACATCCATCTGGTGTACTTCCCAACGATTAGCTGCAGCAATGGCAAGAACAAGTCAGATGGAATCCATTCGAGCAACTGGCGCAAAAGTCTCAGAGTAGTCAATCTCAGGAACCTGGGAGAATCCTTTGACGACCAAGCGAGCCTTATACTTGTCAACCGACCCATCTGCTGCAAATTTTGTCCGATAGATCCACTTACATCGAACAAGTTTACTTCCCTTAGGAAGAGGGACGAGATCCCAAGTGCGGTTCCTCATTAAGGAACTATACTCCTCCTACATAGTTGTATCCCACTTAGGAATACCAGAAGCCTCATGAAAAGATTGTGGATCTGAGGCAGTAGCAATGAAGACATGTGGAGCACCCTGCAACTATGAATGAGTCTGCCTAGTGTCTAATGGATCCCCAACCCAATCACCTGCAGATTGCAAGGTCTGTCTAGCCCAAAGTGGACCATAAGATGGAGAATCTGGAGGAGAATCATCAACCTCTGAATGATGACTAGGAGAGGAAGGAGGTGAGTCCTCTGAATCGCTCTTTGCATCAGAAGTGGAGGTAGAAGACTGCTCAGGTGAATCTGACTCATCAGAGGAGCCATCATGTATCCCAAGTGACTCTAATGCCAAAGTAGAAGGAGTTGGAGAAGTGGTAGAAAGTGAACTCGAAGAGCCCTCCTCAAACTGAACACTCCTCTCAATGAACAACTCATGTGTAGTAGGGTGGAGCAACCGATAACCCTTCACACCATTAGGATAACCTACAAATATGCAAGGTCTTCTCTGCGGATCCAAGGCCTTGCGTTTCTCTACAGGAATGTGGGCCCATGCAGGAGAACCAAAAACTCAGAAGTGCTTAACTAATGGTTTCCGACTGCTCCAAGCTTCAAAAGGAGTGACTCCCTTCAAGGCTCGGTGAGGAACATGGTTCTGGATATAACAAGCACAGTTAATGGCCTCTGCCCAATATTGTGGTGCAAGAGATCTAGAGTGAATCATGCAGTTCACCATTTCCTTCAAGGACCTATTCTTTCGTTCTGCCACACCGTTCTGCTGAGGATTGTATGGAACTAAAGTGCAAAACCTCTCAACCTTATGGTTGACAAACTCACCACCATTGTCAGTGCACAAAACTTTGATGGATTTCCCGAATTGCTTCTCTACAAAAGTTTTGAAGTCCTCAAACTGATCAAATACCTCAGACTTATGTTTGAGAAAGTACACCCAAGTATATCGAGAAAAGTCATCAATGAATGTGAGGACATATCTGGCCCTGCTGAATGAAGGATGTTGGAATGGACCAGTCAAATCACTATGAACTAACTCCAGTATCTATGAAGCTCTCCATGCCTTTCCTTTATCAAACTTTTCCTTGGGATGCTTACCAAGTATGAAACCTTGGCAAACACCACTTGAAAACTGAACTGAAGGCAACCCTGTGACCATACTCTGTTGGTTGAGCTACTACAAGTAGTGGAAGTTAAGATGGCCAAACCGCTCATGCCATAATCTACTCACATCATTGGAATAAGTGAGCAAAACAGTTGAAGGAGGATCAGGAGCAAAGTGAGAAAACAGATAGAGTCATGACAAATGATCTGCTCTCCCAACTGCAATTGTAGAATCATTGTGCAACTCATGAATCTCCACTGAATCAAGAGTGAACTCAACCCACTTGCCTGAACCTGTGTGAGTGATCTTGTATACTGATAGGAGATTAGTTGATAATGAGGGCACACAAACAACATCATCAAATGTGTCATCCCTCACATCAACGGACCCTCTCCCACACACCTCAATAGGAGTGTCATCACCCATCAAAATAGAAGGCATAGTACACGGCTCCAAAGATGCAAATTCTTCCTTAGATGAAGCCATGTGGTGTGAAGCACCCGAATCAAGAACCCAAGTGGATGGTGAAGAAGCAAATGCAACAAGAGCCTTTCCCTTTCCTTTCCCCTTGTTGTTTTCTTTTTCCTTGTTAGACCCCTCACTGGAACTCTGTTTAATTAACTCAGGAACACTGATATTATTCTTCTCAAGAATGTGTGTCAAGTGATCAATTTGTTTCTTCAGAAATTTATGTTCATCATGACCAGGTCTTTTACAATAGGCACATTGGACCTTCTCCTTCTTAGGCTTGTCGCCCTTGGAAGATTGGGTCTCATTAGTTGATTTTAAAGCAAGTGATGTCTAATCCTTCTTCTCCTTGCTATTCTTATGTTTCTTATCCTTACTATTGTTATTACTACTTTGTCCTTTTTGTTCTTTTGTGCCTTGGTTGGCAACCAGGGCATGTGACTTAGAGGACTTAAGAATGCCCATCTGAATTAGCTTATCCTGTTCCCGAGTGAGAGAGATAGCAAAATCATCTAGAGATGGCATGGTAAATTGTGTACCAAGTGCACCCTTAGTAGCATAGAAGGTAGAAACAAACACAGAATATTCTGAATTTAGCTTAGAGAGAATACTAAGAATCAATTGTTCATCTTTCTTTTCAATTCCACATTGTTTTAACTGCAGCCTTAGTGATTTCAATTTAGTGAAGAAATCCTGGATTGTGTTGAAATTGCCTGGACTTAAACTAATTAGTTCATTTTCCAACATATCACCCCTCATTGAATCTTGTGTGCCAAATAGTGTTTCTAACTTTTTCCAAATTTCATTTGGCGAATTTAAAGACTCAATGTGAAAGAGCAAGTCAGGAGAAACAGACAAACACAATGTTCCATATGTCTCATCACATTTGTTAAACCACTTAGGCTTATCTTCATCTTTAGCAGGTTCAGTTTCAAGCCCCATAGTTATCCTATGTAATCCATCTTTCCTTAAGTAGATTGTCATGCGTGATTTCCACTCAAAGTAGTTATATGGAGTTAGGATAGGCACTATTGTTTGATCCATGATGAAGAAGTGCAGAAACAAAATGTCGAAAGGAAGATACCACAATCAAGACAACCCCCCCTTTTCACTCAATCAAAGACCCCCCCAATAAATTATGATTTGGCACTTTACATTAGTGCGTTTACAACTACCACTAGCAATAAATACTGAGTGGTCTTGATTTCAATGCATTACAAAATCCTCATGAAAAGCATATGTTGAGAATGAACTTTTGGCACAATATCCAAAAAAAAATAAACAGCATCACTGCAATCTACACGAAAAATAATGCACTTTCAAAAAAAGAATCACCTCGATACGAGGTCATATGTGAAAGTTATGATCCTCCGAAATTCATAAAACGAGAACTGTGTAGTGTCACGACTGAGAATCTGCAATTTCGGAAAAATATCTGCATCAAAATCAAAAAATGGCTGCACTTGAAAAATTCATGGAAAATGGAGTCTGTATGAGTAAGAACGAAGCATTTGAAAACGGCCTTCAAAATTGCAACAGCCAACGAAGAGGGGTCCTGTTGTAACTTTTTGAGTGCGTTTCTGAAAAATATACAGTCTGCATACAAAAACTAAAAGATACCCAGATGGTTTTTTTGTGCTGCAAACAAAACCCAGAAGGCATTTTTCTTTCTGATGTATAGAAGATGTAGATCCAGTGTAAATAGAACGACTTTAAGTACAAAAAATGACCCCAACAACCAAAAAATGGCATGCAAAGGCTGGATCAGCTACCGAAGTCAAGAGAAGGAATGTTGAAACCTGCAATATTGATTGAAAACACCAAATATGCAAGATGGTTGTCAGATTTGATCTTGAAACCCCAGTTTTGCAACTGTGTATGATGATCTCTGATTTCGGTGAAACGAAAGCCAGATTTGACTTTCTCAAGCCTTCTAGATGCGTTGGAACAGCCACAGATTCTTCCAGTATAACCAGAAATGATGCAATCACCCAGATTTTATAAAACACATGTGCAAACCCTAGCGATAAAAAAAATTTCATCAAACTTTTTTTATTCTCAAGATCATCTGAAGATGCGAGAGGAGCATACTGAGTTTTTCGAAAAACTATAATAAGATTTATTAGCGAAACATATAAAGTATATCAAATGTCTGAATATATGATATGATGTCTCATCAAACACACATGTATTATAAATGCCAAACATATATAAAGTATATCAATGTATATATAAAGGTAAACAAACAACACATGTCTAGGAAAGTAACTCTGAATGTAACAATATGTAGAATGAACGTCCATGTATATATAAAGATAAACATGTGTACTGCAACCTAACACATGCTAGAAAGTGGCAGATGGGTATGAATCATGTCGGCCACGAACGGAGCGATCCTAAAAGTGACAGTCCTGGTCTAATGGATGTCCAATCGGCCCCTGCAAAAGTAGAATTTAAATTAAATATCTCTACATGTATGGATATTAAATAAAATAGACTATTAAAATATATTGTAATGCACATGTACAAAATCCATAACCAACCTGTCCATTGGCAGGTGTAGCATCGAAAGAATCTCACCTACACACACTCTCTGAGCTCAAGCTAGGAGTCACATGAGGTAACTGTTATACATATACACATTTTAGGATTAGTTTTAACAATAAATGATACTTAGAGTTAAATTATAGAAATTGTATCCATTAAAAATATACATGCATATATCGGCATGTTTTTATTTATCAAAAATAAACGTGCACATGCACCTGTGTATCAGGAGGTATAGTCTGATCATCTCCTACGATCATATTAGCCACATCACTTGCATCTGCATATCTCTCTCTAGCAGTACGAATGAGTGATGAGTGTAAGGGGCTATGCAGATGACTGGGCATCGATGAAGTGTCTGATGCTAGTAGCATATCCATATAACTAATCTAGCCCAAATCCCAAAGTTGTTGCTCAAATGAATCCAAGTCCTCCTCTGTGATATGGACCTGATCGACCTATATCTCCTCCTCTGCAGCAATAGATTGATCTATGGGTGGTTCGCCCGGAGCACACATAGAGTGAAGAGAATGATGAGAATTTATCGGCGTATGAGTCGATGCAGTAGCCTGTGTGTCTCTAAGAACCTCATCTCTAACATTAGCCAATGGTATCTGAAGTTGGGATGAAATGAAACGATATACATGTAGGAGGTTATCAAATAAATACTGAGACATTTGTATATGTCGAGAACCTCCTAATATAGTTGCTACATAATCTAGTGAGGGGATGCCAATAGTAACATACTAATCTAAACCAATCACCCTGTGACTAGAAGATGCACTTGTGGATGATCTTGAACATGGCCGAGTCATCATGTATCCACCCAACCTATATGAAGAAATTGTGGCTGCTGCTAATGCAATATCTCCAATGGTATCAATTGCTTCTCTCTGAGAAGCAATCACAACATGATCAGTTGTGGGGGCGAGGGTTGGGGCTATCGCCGAAAATATCTGTCCAACAAGTTGCCCGTGTGTGGGCGCCTGTCTATCAGCCCTACGATATAAATCTCTATCAGCAACTCTACCCATCCCCTATCCGTAATATCCTGGAAGGACAAGGTAGTTGGGTTTCATACCCAAGTGAACCTCACGTAGACCTGCTGAGCAAAGTATAATGGTATCTGGTCATTATTAGGAAAACGACCATGAGCATCTAAGAAACGTGGGTATATCTACACTACCACTAGTGGATCAATGCATCGTGTCACTTGGTATCCTCTCACATTACTATTCTCCTGATACTGTGGAACACGTCGTTCTTAATGATTTCCTTGGGGACTTCCCTTGCCTCAGCCCTCAACTATCTAAAAATGGAATCAATAACCTGTGGGGAAAATGATGTGTGGCTCCCCAGACTATCCCTCAATCTCTGCAAACTGTCGTCAATGGATTGGCATGTACGCTTGTACACGCCATCAGTCTATGGATCATTTAATATAGATCTCAATTTCTGCATCTCGTGGTCATTGTGACGAAATATGGTAGCCATATCTAGCATATGTTCCTGCTGCGTAGGCTATGCATGAGGAGCCTGATCCTCCATCTATCTAGGTGGACCATAAAGTTAAGAATTTACGTAAGTGTACATGAGCGCACATACACATGAAGAGCATGAACAAATTAAAACATTAAATTAAAATTGTTAAATTTTAATTAAAACTGTTAAATTTCTATTGTTTCTTAATTAAATATGATACTAGAAATTAAAACATTAAAGATGATACTAAATTAAAACATTTTAAATATGGTCCTAAATTAAAACACACATGAAGAGCATTTTAGATCATTAAAGATGATATACTAAATTAAAACATTTTAAATTAAAACACATGAAGAGCATATTAGATCATTAAAGATGATACTAAATTAAAACACATGACTTGAGCATTCAAATTAAGGGAATAGAGAGAAAGATCGTATTAAAAATTAAATTTGAAATAATTACTAAACATACATGTATTAAAAATTTAAGTTCATTGTACATTAAAAATAAGGAAAGAGAGAGATACAAAAACATTAAAGATTGACTCAAGTGGAGAGAGAGAGATCAAGACATTAAAACATTATTCAGTAATTATAAATGTAAACAGTATTTATGCTAATTGTATTTTTAATTTAAACATTAAATTTAATATTATATTACTAAACATTGAAAAATCAAACATTAAATCATACTAGAAAATGTGACTTAAGGAGATAGAGATAGAGAAGGGTGGACTAAAACTTACAGGAGAGAGAGAGAGAGAGAGAGAGAGAGAGAGAGAGGTCCTAAGGGGTCACACATGGTGTTAGGACACTAGATGACCCCTTAGGACAACATATGAAACAATGGACATCATATGGTCTTAATGGTTCATATGTTGTCCTAAGGGGTCATGTGGTGTCATTAGGTGTCGTATGACATCCTAAGGGGTCACCCATGGTGTTAGGACACCTGATGACCCCTTAGGACAACATATGAACCATTAGGAATATATATAGTCCTAATGGTTCATATGTTGTCCTGAGGGGTCATGTGGTGTCGTTAAATGTCATATGACGCCCTAAGGGATCACACGTGGTGTTAGGAGACCACATGACCCCTTAGGACAACATATGAACCATTAGGACATCATATGGTCCTAATGGTTCATATGTTGTCCTAAGGGGTCATGTCCTAATGGTTCATATGTTGTCCTAAGGGGTCATGTGGTGTCGTTAGGTGTCGTATGAGGTTCTAAGGGGTCACACATCGTGTTAGGACACCACATGACCCCTTAAGACAACATATGAATCATGAGGACATCATATGATCCTAATGGTTCATATGTTGTCCTAAGGGGTCATGTGGTGTCGTTAGGTGTCGTATGAGGTCCTAAGGGATCACACATGGTGTTAGGACACCAAATGACCCCTTAGGACAACATATGAACCATTAGGACATCATATGTTGTCCTAAGGGGTTCATATGTTGTCCTAAGGGGTCATCTGGTGTTGTTAGGCATCGTATGAGGTCCTAAGGGGTCACGCATGGTGTTAGGACACCACATGACCCCTTAGGACAACATATGGTCCTAGTCGTTCATATGTTGTTTTAAGGGGTAATTTGGTGTCGTTAGAGATCCTAAGGGGTCACACATGGTGTTAGAACTATGTATGACCCTTTATGGCACCATATGTCATATGGTGTCCTAAGGGGTCATGTTGTGTACTAGGATGTTAAAAGGGGTCATATAGGTTTTAATTTAAATTGAGATTAAGTTGATTGAAGTGGACAGCGTTTAAAATGTTTTATTGTTTTATAATGTAAGATAAGTTTTCCTAAAAAAATTCTATTGTTTTTTTTCCTAAAAAAAAGTTGTTATTTAAGTTTCCCTAAAAAATTCCTTATGTTTTTCTAAAATATTCAATTTAAATAGAAAACTCTTTTATTCACTATTTTTTTAAAATAAATTAAACAATAAATCAAAAAAATAATAATAATAATAACATAGTTAAATAAGAAAATGGGTAATTTTGTGCACTTGAGGAGCGCTAACGACTACTGACGGGAGCCACTAACGAAAAAATCACAAGGGGATTCGCTCTAACCGCTTTAGTGGAGCCCACGCTGACAGTTGAGAATGACATCTCAACTATCATTTTGGGTTTATATAGCAACAGTTTAAAAAAATGGTTTTAAAGGGGTTCGCTCGAAGGGGGGCTTCAAGCGAACCCCTTTAAAATATAATATTTTATATGGTTTGAGCGAACCCAATTTTAAATTGGTGTTCGCTTGAACCATGACCCGTAAGGGGGTTCGAGCGAACCCGCAGGGGTAGTTCGCTCGAACACCCTTAGTTCATACGAACTCACCTTAAAAAAAATTCCCCACCTCCGCGATTTTTCTTTGTGAGGAAATGTGGGAGCCACTATTGTGAATCCATCCTGAAAGTCTAGTTCACTACAAGTGTCACTAATAAAAACTTCACCAATAGATTGATCACCATCAAATGTATCTTCAGAGCAGGTAAAGTCCTACCTATCATCATCCTGATGTGCGACTTCTTCCAGATTTGAAAGCTCATAAGTAACCACTATCCCATGACTGAAACTATTATGAAATCTACTTCTATACCCAACCATTTCATTGTTGTAAATTATTTATTCATCATCAAAATTAATGAGTTTGTTCCCCTGCTGTTCTTTTGGCTCTCCATTGTTATCTTTTCAATGACAAAGGGTAAGAACATTGTGCAATGTTTCGTCCTTACCAATAGTATTGATCCCTTCAATGATTTGCATCATCTCCATGCTCTTAGAATTAGCTTCTTCTTCCTCGGGAGTCATTGTAGTAGTAGTCTGATTTGTTGATTTGGATAATTTATAATGCATCATACTCTGCTGTAATTAATTGCTGGAATATTGTTGAGTTTGCATTAATTTCCGATTGGCTAAAATGTATTCCTATATCTGTGTTCCTCTTTCTAAAAGGATTTGGACATTTTCAAAAACCCATATTTACCTTAAATTTTAAAAAGCATTCAAATCCATTCCCCAATCCATGCCTACACATCAAATACAAAAGAAAGATACCAAATGACAAAAACAAAGTTCATAGCTTACAACATTCTAATTGTCTTTTATGAACAATCATAATTTTTGTTATTCATAATTGTTATGTTGAGAGAAGTGATTACTTCATTATTTTGCCTCTTTATTAGAGAAAGTTCATTCCATCACCTCTTGTTTTATCGAAAGACAAAAGGTCAAAACGCAGCCACCCAAGACTGAACGATGATATAATGGCTATTATTTATCTTCAGGACACTTTTTGCAATGATGTTCCATAAATATTTGGCAAACAGAATTGTATATTGCCAACTGTCTCAAAATTAAATTATTTGTAACAATCACTAATTTTAACAGAATATTACGATTTCTCTATTCCACAAAAATTCTTGAGAAAAAATTTATAAAATGGATGCCCACATAGAAACTCGGAGCTAAAACTTCAAAATCAAACCCCTCAAATAACCACACCCACTAGTTTGGATTATAAACAACCTGCAATATTAACTACACTTAAGACTGCAAAATATTTATAAGCATCAGAAAATCTTTGCAAGACTCGCCAGTAGTTTATTGCTGGAATATTGTTGAGTTTGCATTAATTTCCTGGTTGGCTAAAATGTATTACTATATCTGTGTTCCTCTTTCTAAAAGGATTTGGACATTTTCAAAAACCCACATTTACCTTAAATTTTAAAAAGCATTCAAATCCATTCCCCAATCCATGCCTACACATCAAATACAAAAGAAAGATACCAAATGACAAACAAAGTTCATAGCTTACAACATTCTAATTGTCTTTCATGAACATTCATATTTTTTGTTATCATAATTGATATGTTGAGAGAAGTGATTACTTCATTATTTTGCCTCTATTAGAGAAAGTTCAGTCCATCACCTCTTGTTTTATCGAAAGACAAAAGGTCAAAACGCAGCCACCTAAGACTGAACTATGATATAATGGCTAATATTTATCTTCAGGACACTTTTTGCAATGATGTTCCATAAATATTTGGCAAACAGAATTGTATATTGCCAACTGTCTCAAAATTAAATTATTTGTAACAATCACTAATTTTCACAGAATATTACGATTTCTCTAATCCACAAAAATTCTTGAGAAAAAAATTATAAAATGGATGCCCACATAGAAACTCGGAGCTAAAACTTCAAAATCAAACCCCTCAAATAACCACACGCACTAGTTTGGATTATAAACAACCTGCAATATTAACTACACTTAAGACTGCAAAATACCTCCCATATTCATCAACGTACTCCTAATGCAGACATGTTGACAGCAAGCACAAGCAACAATAAGTAAATCACTCCAAACACCCAATTCAGTTAAAGCTGTCAATTTAGCAATTTTTCATTTTCAGGGAATGTTTCCTCCATCTGTCTCAATTAATGTTCCTTTTGCATATATAGCAGAATAGAAAAAATGTGACCTGTTTTGTTTATAAATTTTTTGACATTGAAGAGATTAGGTGTCACTTTCGTAGTCAAGCCTCTCCCCGCATATTCTAGTTTCTTTCATAACATCAAAAACTAGACCGGACAATCTCACCAACCAGCTAATGGTAAAAAAATTCAGGTTACTTGTACTAGTTAAAAACCTTCCTCTGCAACCTAGCAAAACAATTTTTGAGAAATTAGTTATATCTCATCCATTGCCTGCAACAACTCATCTACTTCTTGCTTTAAAAGTGTGAGCTTCTGCTCATGAGTAGCTATGCGACTGTCAATCTCCTTCCTTGGCAATTTCTTATCAACACTATCAACTACTATAGAATGCTTCAAAAGCAACTTATCCTGCTTTTCCTTCTCCTTATGAACCAACTCATCTACCTGCAAAGATCAAAGATCAAGAATTTTGGAGTATTAGAGTCAGCAAAAGAATTTAGACTGCAAGCCAAAGATGAGAATATTAAAACACATTCATAGAAACAAGTCAAATGTTAAAACCAAAGTTTGTTACTGCAAGAATGGGCAAAATCAACCAACCCTGGGCAAAATATGAGATGCTTGGGAAGAAGATTGCAAGAATTCAAGCACAGATTTCAACTCCTTCGCTGTATCTTTTAGAGAAGCATCAGCTGCCTTCCGAGAAGCCTTGCAAGCTTGAACATCTCCAGTCCTCGCAAGATCAGATAAAGATGTCTCAAGCTTTTCACTAACAGCTAAGCGCTGATTCATTATATTTTGTAGATGCCGAACTGCATCTTGCACCTGTAATATCAAAAATTAAATTATGGACAATTCAAAATCAAATATACAAACTTGGATACATTACAATTCAGCCAAACCTAGAATAGAGTTTGATTTATCTGGGTCTATAGTTGAAAGGTGAACTTCTAATGAATGAGAGTTTTGATGAAAACTACCAAAATGAGAACTGAAAGGGGATTTTTAAATCGATGTGATGGACTTCAAGACCATGACAAGTATAACAATCAACATATCAGTGAGTACCTGTCAACCCCATTCAAAAATAACTAACCATAATAATCTCAGCGAGTTGAGAAAGATAATTTAGGTGCTATCCAAACCTAGCCACTGAAATCAGAAACTCAAGAAACGGGCAACGAATGATCAATCTCCTTTAAGTATGAAATCATTTAGCAGACAAATCAGTATAAATGCCATTGTATCTTTCTCTGCAAGGGAACTATGACACCCTTAAGAGAGCAACCAATCAAACAGACATGGTTATCTGTTAGAAATAAATATAAATGCATACCCATGTTCCATGGCCATCAAGAAGCCAATCAAATGGCCAAAGCAGGAGAAAAATGGGGTATCTCAGAATTATGCATGAAAACAAAAGTGGTTCCATCTGGATTTAGGATGCTGCATCAAAAAATGTGACTGGACATATCTGGAGCTAATATTCTATCTGAAGATACATGTAGGATGTTGCTCAGAGAGACCTTGTGTCTATCTGAGTTCAAGGAAAAGATGACCAACCAAAAAAAAGTGGTTCCAATAGAATTGCTTGCTGCATAGGATATGAGAAAATTGAAGTGTCCAGGAAAAAGACTTTGGTCAACTTTGTAGTCATTTTCATGATCAGATTAACTTCTTAAAAACCGTTTGTTGGGAATAAGAAGGATCAGTCGATATTTGGAGACATGGCACACTGGTAATCAAACAAAATTGTTGTGCAGATCTTCACTGACATGGATACCCAAACAGTTTGAAAGGAGTATACAAATTCACATTCAGACTACATAATAAGTAGATGCAGAGAGAAAAAAAACTGGATTATTTCCCACTTCAACCAACAAAGGATATCGTCCTCTAGCTTCACAGTTTTTCATTAGATGTATGAAATGAATTGAGCCTTGTTATAGCACGAAGAAAGATAACACAGAGGGTGGATGATAGAGGATTGGCAACATGAATGACAACTTTAAATGACTATGACACAATGAAAAGACCAGGTGCCATGAGGCAGAAAGGACAAATGGCTGAATTATGAGCAAAAGTCCAAATTCCAAAGATTGAGGTTATCAACAAGTAGAACAAAAAGCCAGTAATATGTTACTTCCCTTCTACCCCACCCACAAAATGACAATTTAAAGGAGTTCTGCTAGGTTGAAGACTGACAATGACAACTTAGTGAAGTCAAGCTGAAAAACTCTTTGGAGGCAGCTTAATAAAACTATCCTTCTTCAGGCAGTAAAGGACCTTTAAACATCAGCGAACATGAAAATACATTGTTTATATCATGCCTCATTCATATATATTTGAAGAGGGCTAAACCACAATGGTAGTCTAGTTAAGTCAAGCTGAAAACATCTTCAGATGTAGCTTAACGAAGCTATTCTGTGAACTGTAATCTCACAGCACTGAATTCTTGCTAGAAATTCACAGATGCAAATCCTATCCTATTTGAATTAATTTCAAATAGAAAAGATTAGAATGTGCAAGTGCCAGAATTGATGTTTTCTAGTCACTGAAAACGGAAAAATGTTGCAGCTGCATGAAACAAGTGAAAAACAAATGTCAGACCTCAAACAAGATTGACACAAAGTTTATGCCGTGGAAACACCTACAGGAGAAAAACTGAATATGAGTGGCAATAGTTCAGCTTCTTCTCCTTGCCTTGGCCAGAATTATTTCCAGAATGCTCTTGCCAAAGCATGTTTTCTACTATTCAACTCACTCCTCTCTACACCAAACTAGTTCTTGTACCTACAACCAATTGAAGGTACGAGCTCATACACATTTAAAACTAAGACTATGCTTGTCACAAATAAATCTTGAGATATTTTTTACATTCAGTAAAGGAATTCTGAGCATCGGGGAACAAGAGAAGACATTGTTTCTATCCTGACCCTACCTATATATTTGAAAAAGACCAAACCGCCACATCTGTGGCTAAACCAACCTGTCAGTAGAGAAACTAATAATTCGCAAATGTTACCAACTTACCACCATGACAAATGCATATTGCAACCCCGTAGTATTCTTTGTCACTGACACAACTACCCTCTATTTTCGGCTCTATTAAAGCCTTTAAATGCTTGATGAGGTTCATTGTTTCTTGATTAATGGTTCCTTATTGCCATACCTCCTTCCAAGAGGATTTTGGAACCATAAATGCTTCGTCGTTTAGGATATGTGAGAAGAGTTAATACATTTCTTCCTTAAGGTCTACCAAGACTCTTTTTTGTCTCCGTGACTATCCGACTTTCTTCTGTAATACCATGTCTTCCAACTCTCCTTGACTATCCAAGGAGAAGTCTTCAAAAGAGGACAGTAATTGTCCTCTTTCCTTCAACACAGATGCCTCATTTAGATGCATGTTTTCACAATTGATTATGGACCAAAAGTCATTTAGAGGTTTGAGATTCCTCACTTTTCCTTGGAGTGTCTTCTTGCTCGAGTGAAGTCTCAGCTTTTTTCCTACCAGCTAACTTAAATATGTACCCTTGGTGATGTTGGCCATTGCCTAACCTTATAGTTGACTTGAGACTTGTCCAGCTCTTCATATACTTTGAGATGGACTTGCTTAAACCTTCCAATGAATTCTACTGCCCTTGATACCTGAGTCTATTTCTTTCAATTCTTTGTCTCAAAGCAATGTCAAGTGGTTTAATAGACAAACAACACAAACATGCTTCTAAAAATGACTTATTAGAGAATATATAAACTGATCTATTATAGAAATATTGAATATATACCAAGATCAACCCCATATTCTCGGATGCTTGTTTGTATAGCCCCTTATCTGCTAACCTTGGGTTTTGTTTACATTTCCTATTTGAAATATAGGTAAACTTGTCCTAAATAACATATTCTCCCTAAATTTGTGCTCCCATCTAGCATTTGATCAGAAGATTGAATTGTTGATGAAATCCTAACCAATTGTAGTATTTTTCTTGCTGCAATTTATTTTGTGCATGCAAAAACTCGGGAGGTTTACAATTAGCAGGAAAAATTGTTTCTTTTCCCAACAAATAATCCTTCCATGTCTTAATGACTTGTACAAGTGCATATGTTTCTTTATTATGAAAAAGTATTCTCTCACAGGTTTAGAAAACACTTCAGAATGGTAGCAAATGGGATTTCCTCCTTGCAATAAACCTATAAAACTACCTCTTCTTCCTCAATCCACGGATGGAGAAATCGTCTAGTGGAAATCATCAACATGCTGCAGAAATCTTGCACAAACGTTTGAGAATCCACATCCATTGCCATGCCCTGCCATGACACCTATATTCACACCATCCCTGAATGAGACAAGGAACACCTAAGCACAGAAAAATGATCTTTTTTCTAAGAACTTCACAATTTTTAGAAAGTCCGATCAGACCAGACTAACAGCAAAAGGACGGGAAATGGTTTTACCCTATTGAATATCAGCCAGGTTAATACACAGCATAAGGCGCATATACATATATTATGGCCGAGGAACGAATTCATGATGGCAGAGATTTGCTTTATTATTAACTATGATTAAGGAGGACTTCCTTAAGGCAGCAGTTGCACATGATTACAACAGCAATTAGTTAAGTGGGGCAAAAGTTAGTTGAAGGGGAGCCACTCTTAGGAAGGTTACAACCCATTGGAAAAAACATAACCTTTATTGCCAATTGAAGGATATGAAAAGGAGAATTCTAGTCAAATGAAGGCATCGAACAAGGAAGAATATTCTATCTAGATCTATTAGAAGATCAAGCAACCTGCAACTATGATATATCGATCAGATCAGAAATAACATTAGACTACAGCAGCATTTTATTCAATTGTGGTATGCAAGATAATAAGAAGATTGAGTATGATAGTAGTTCATCTATGTCATCATTTGTGCATTTGAATCTCCTATAAGCAATCACGAAAGGATTAGTGAAGAACCTCAATGAAGTCAGAAGGTGCGTCTTCCCCTCCTAAGTAGCCCACCTCATGCTGAATGGATAAGAGTTCCTGCCACTTGGGGCCAAGAGGTCGAGTATGGACACTCAAGACTCTTAGGCTTGGTCATGATGAAGTTAGGGTGTCTCATTGAGGAGTAATGATTAAAGGAACAGGTGCGTCTTCCACTTCTAAGTAGCCCACCTCATGCTGGATGGACAAGAGTTCCTGCCACTTGGGGCCAAGAGGTCAAGTATGGTTACTCCACGCTCTTGGGCTTAGATGTGGTGAAGTTAGGGGACCCTAACATGCTTCCTCTCCAACCCCTATTATGATGGATTATGGGAATGTCAATGAAACTATTGATTCTTGTCTTCTTCAATTAAGATTGAAAAAATTAATAATAAATATGCATTTATATGTCACCCTAACCCTTATTGAAATGTTGGACGAATTATAAGTCATCTAACATGATTGCAGGGCCTATTCCAGGGCTTTATCTTTTGCTAAAGACATATTTATTGGTAAAGTTAAAATTCTAACCATATGACACTTCTTGTTTAATTGAACTTGTGATTCAAGAGCAAAATTCAAGGTACTCCAAAAAGGGGACATTACATCCATACACATACAAATTTACTTGTTCACTCAATCAGAGGTTTGCACATTAGTTTAGAGTTTGATTTCAACATAAGTTACTGGTTCGGATTTCGGTTTGGGTTCAGATTTGGGTTTGATGGTTCAATTCGTGGGTTTGGTCAAAATCTCTTGGGGATTGGGTTCGGTATGGGTTTGTCGATACAAAAACATATAAAAATCAGAAATATATAAATATTTACAGCAGTAATTAAATTCAAAATATCAGTCAAACTCAAATGTCATAATAGATAAATTAAACTTTATCTATTATGACATATTAATAATAGTCAAATATTAGTCAAACTCAAATGTCATAATAGATAAATTAAACTTTAAAGTTTAAAAATAATAATGTCAGGTTTCAACAATCAGCCATCATTGATCAAATATCTTGCAGGTCATCAAAAATATCAACATTACCATGATGCTAGATGACTATCTTCCTGTAGAGCATTTGACTTAGGTTTACTTGACATGACAATCATTTGTGATTATGAGCTCTACAGACGGTAGTCTCAATAGACTATGAATGACATTTCATAGATAACAACTTGATGACTATCATATCCATAACTCTTCATAGAATATTGTGATAAATAGGATACTTCATACAACACTATGATCTCTCTTACGATACCACTGTCATTTGAAGTTTACTATCACTCTCATGATGGCTTCCCTGTACACTGTCTTTGTATGGTGCTGTATCACAAGGTCTTTACACATATTAAGATTGCTTTTTGAGTTTATAGGACCTTGAAGTGTGTCGAGAATTTGGATAAGGCTTAAGGTATCTTTAAAGTAAAGAACTGGCCCTAAGGTTTTAACATGGTTCTAACCCTTGCTCACTATTTTCTACAGATCACTGCCCCTACATACCTGGTAGAGTGCTGAAGAGAGTCATTTGATACTCTTGAAGACACAATCCACTATCCCTAACAATGATAAACATGATTCATGCATTGTCATAAATATTAAATTTGATACCACTAGAAATTGAGAATTGTATATGCAAGGGTTTATGATATACATTAGACATTCCCTTTTCTTTCTAGCATAGCAACCCAGTGATTATTCCTTGATGCCATGGTTTTGACAATCTTTTACCACTGCTATAGATGGATACCTTACAATAAAAAGTTAAGGTCAAAAACAAATTTTAATAACACCCAAATTTGCCAGCTGGACGCATTTGGAGGTGAAATTTGTCAGGTTTGCCTCAATTTGTATAGACCGAACCAACACTGTTAGCAAGACCCTGGCTGAACCCACAGAGGACCAAACACGGACCCTGAACCTGGTTCAAACCCACAGAGGACCAGACACAGACCCTGAACCTAGTTCGAACCCACAGAGGACCAGACACAGACCCTGAACCTGGTTCCGATCGGACCAAGACCCAAAGTTGCCCAGGGACAAACCAGTAACTTGATTTCAACGATTGTGTATTTTCATTTATATTCGCTCTAGATTCCTACTCACAAGAGCAACAACAAGGACTGGATAGTTTATGTAAAAAACAAAACAGTTTACCTTCTGGTAACAAGCCAAACAACTAAAGAAGATCCAATTTCAAATAATCATTGAAGATGATATTATGGGTGCATCAAGTGCACATATAGAGAGAGGAGTCCAAAGTAGCCTTTTTTTTGCAAATGAGGAATAAGAATGTAATTGTTCCAAAAAGAATGCATGCCTATTTATCTTTCATAAAGTGTTCCAGAAGAATTTGCACAGATAAATACTTCCAAATTTTGTTAATGGACTTTTGCATCCCAAGAGGGTTTTCCACATAAATATTTTGCTCATATGTAAATATATGTTTCCTTACGTTTCAATGCAACGTTTTTTATAATTAGTTTCCTTGCACATAGAAATTTTGGAGTTTTAGATTTCTCTTCTACACAACATGAAGTGATTTCATTTACACAAAAGGCAAAGAATTTTGAAGACAAAACAATCTATGTTTTCTTTACTCATAGAAATATTTATATGGGGAACTACCATTTGAAGGATCACTTAATCCCCGAAATATCAAAATGACATTTGCACCATAATGACATGTCTCAAAATTTGAATTTCAATTAACCTTTTTACCACTATTCAAGTCTTTATATTGCAGAGTATCCATGTAATTTGAAACATTACTTCCTACCTACCATCCATGCTTACACACGATTAAAGGTGGGTAGTTTTGCTTTCTGAAACTCCTCAATGATGTTTGGCTACACTCATGATGTTATGCCGTAAGTAGATAAATGATGCGGCATAAACTTTTCGGTTGAAGATATGAGTTACCCTAGCATTTATTAGGTCATAGCTATATACATACATACATGCATACATAATCTTGGAGAACCATTGTATATCCATAATCTTAATTCAGTAGGCTAAGCTCAGAGTAGATCTTCTTTCATAACTACAGAAAAATATGATGTTGCCCACAATACTTTACATGTTAGTTCTATGACGTCTCTCTGCCTCAGTCCTGTTTTGTGAAATTTTGGGTAATAATATTTGTATCCTTGGTATCACTGTTGCTCTCCGAGACATATTTGTAAACTGTCTTTCCAATATGAAAAAAAAATGCAGAAATAGAAGAAGTCAATTCTTGAATTAATGCTAAAGCTGAAAAGCATTAGCTAATATGCAATGTTCACCAGAATGTCCAACAAAGAGATAGATCAGATCAACCACAAAAGAAACATTTGTTTCTAAAACCATTCTTATTCCCTTTAGATAGAAAAAGCTAATCATATTTTTTATGATTTGACTATAAACTATTAAAAAATCAAAAAAATGTCCGCAGCATGTAGACAATAATTATATCAATAACATTTTAATTGCTAAAGCAGGCATTTGGAAAGCACCTACAATTGCAAAGTAACACTAACTAGTTGAGCAAGCATACCTCTTCTCTCTGCAGCTTGGCAAGGTATGAAACAGATGACTTGGAGATTGAAAAATCAAAATGCGAATATGAAATACAAGCCAGAAAGAAGACGAAGAAACCAATGACCAGCATCAATGGCTCCGCCAGCATTGAGAAAGAACTAAAATTATAATAAACCTGACAATAGAAGAAAAAATGATTAGAAAGAAAATTTTAATTTATGCACACACCAACACTCTAATCTCAAAACAGATATTTTCTTCTATCATGTAAACAGTGGATATACTTTAATATGCGATGAAAATTCAAGCACAAAATACAATAATTTCAGAATAATTTGATCTTCAATTATTCACAACATGTTTTATCCCAACTATTTAACTCTGGACCCTATTCCTATTGTAATTTTCTAAATAGACACCATATTAGACATGTAGAAATAATTCCTACTCAAAGTAGCTGGAAGAAAGTGACTCCTGATAAATATGAAGTCAAAACTGTACTTGGTGTTTTATACAGGAATATAAATCCTGCTGTGCCAACAAAGATTAAGGCATATCTTTCCTTACTAGACTAGTAACTCTATCTTGTGGAAATTTTCGCTAGCATCATGAGGCTAGTGATTATGGACTCAAATTCCTCATAAAAATAATTTACTATAACTCAAACAACTTCAGACCAAAAAAACCTTACAGTTGTGACATACAAACATTTATTTGAAAACCAAATTTCTATAATAATGACTTTTGTGAAACAGTAAGATTATTGGGTGCAGAAATGTAGTTAATAATTTTGTATGCCTAACGTGCTCATTAAAATAGACCTGAAATTTTAAATCTTGACCACTACCAAACAGCCCATAATTTGGACAATTCTACATTCAATCTTCCATGATCAGAATTTGTGGTTAGAAGCATGAACCCACCTCTGATAGCATAAGTTATCTTATTGTGCTTATATTAAAGGATTATTATACAGATATTTCATTCAAGGAGAACTATAATTGAGTAGACATAAAAATGAAGTCCAATATATGTATATACAAGCACAAACTGCGGATAACACATCACAGTGACTGCTGTATCAGTTTTTTCCAGGAACAAGTTTCTCTAAAGCCCCCTCATTCAAAGGAAAGATAGCACTTTAAGGTTTATAGCCAAAAATTTAAATTAAAATCTAACCGATCACAAGCAAAAAATAACCACCTGAAAGAACATGTTGTGCTCGGGTACAACATTTGTCTTGGATAAAACCACTACCGTCCTCCCAATAGTATCAAGATAGGAATATTTTATCTGCACAAAAGTTACCAAAACAAAAAACACATATAAGCTGTGTTACAAATTGGATGATTGCCTAAACAGTATAAACAAAATAAATGAAATACAAAAAGAACTCAATCCAAACAGTAGTCCACTGATAAATTATACCTCCTGATGCTGGTCTACAGAGAAAGGAATGGTAACATAAGGATCTTTAGATCCTTCTGGTAGTGCAACCTACAAGCATAGAGATCACATTAACGATCTTGTAATATGGGTGATTGGAGTATCAATATATCATTTATCAGTTCACAAAAAGGAATTTGAAAAAGATTGAGGAAGTATACAACAGATGAATCAAACTATAAAAGTACAAACTGCCAAATGACAGTTTTTCGTGAGAACAGAAAATACAAAATAAATGGGAGATGGAAATCCACATCATATAAAAAGATTATTCATAATACGCAGTTTTTTCTCTATAGAAAAAGAGATGAAATTATATTATGCTCACAAGTGACCAACATAGATCAATAGGACTCAATAAGTATAGAAAGGAATAATATCATGAGGAAGCAAAAAAAAAGAAGCTACGCAGAGACTCACACCCATCACCCAGCTACTCTCTCCCATATTTGAAACATGTCCCTGTCTAGAAGACACATGTGGGATTGTGTCCAGATGTCAAGAAGCCATATATGAAGTTTCTTAGCCAATGTATGTCTCCTGAAAGTGTCCCCTGAAGATTGGGAAAATTCCTACAGAGTTTCTTAGCTACATCATATAAATGACATTAATTTTTTCTGAAGTGCTGATATCTGCTTGAAAGAGCTACAGAACTAAAGAAATACACTAATAGAGTTGTACTTTTATATTTCTTATGAAGACACCTGAGTTTTTTTTGTTAGCACTGAAGTTTCTTCTCAAATCCCAAAGTTGTATTTGTAAGAAAAGAAACACTAAAAAAGATAAGGAGGTTGTGCTAGTAAACTAGATGCTATGAATCAAATCCCAAAGTTTTTCAATTTAGCAGCTTGTGCTAATAAACTATATGCTATGCACACAACAGTAATAGTGATATACATGTCTCTATGTGTATCTATATCTTAATATTTCTAGATATAGTGTCTCTAAGTACAACAGTTCAATGGTTTTTAAATAATGGCTTTTCTGTCGCAGTCTTCGTCTCCGAGTAACTATGACTAAAGAACTAACTATGGTACAAAAATATGTCCTACAAGGTTAAGTTTCATCAACAAATGCTCATGGATGATAATTAACACTTCAATGTAATTGTCAATTACAATAACCTACGCGCATGGACATGGAAGTAAGCAAAAAAGAATAGGGAAAGATAATTAACACTTTAATGTAACTGTCAACTGCCATAGCATACACACATGATCATGAAAGTAAGCAAAAAAGAATAGGGAAATCTAATGCTTGACCAATGTTGTTGCATAACAGAAACCCTGCCATACTAAAGGAGTAGACATTGTTGTTCATATGAACATCAATTATCTAGAGAAACAATTATATTTGAAACATGACAAAAAAGTGACAAATGACTACCTATAATTGACTACATTGGTTACTCTGTTTATATTCCTTACCTTCACGATTAACTTATCAATGATTACGTCATTGAATGGAGATGCAAAAGTAAGATTAAGATAACGCTTGCCATCAGATGCTTGGAAAAGAAAGTCCTTTAGGGGCAAGCCATAACCTATGGTAAAAGTGGCTTGCCAGCCTCCAAACATGGGATATCGAGGTTCAATTTCCAACTCTGTCTGCACAAAACAGCAAGAAGATCATGATAATCTGCCAAACAATCTGAAAGTTTAAAACAAAGATAGTGGGAGATAAATCAATGAGATCATGAAAAAAATCTAACCTTTCTAGCATCACTTCTCAAATGTGATGTAGAGATGTTCCCAATCTCATCTCGGTAATAAACAGAATGTGCTCCAGGTGGTAGTTTTGCCAAAAGAGTCCTAAAAGATGATGCACCTCTAATATTGGGTCTTGCTTGGTATTCAATCCTGTTAGAAACCATACTTAGAAGTGAAACTCTGATCTCTTACTATAGATCATATATCGTATAAGCAACAAAAGAATTACATAACTGGAAAGTGTGACTTCACCATGAAATTAGACAAACCTTGAAAATCCACCTTTCAAACGAGCACCACCATGAACAAGATGGCAATGTTCAGTTATCTGAACATTTCCCCAATGAGAAATTTCAATTTCTCGCACAAGCTCCTTCACTACTGGAAATGGCTGATTATTTTCAAAATGAACAATAAAGGGCAAAAAAGAAAATGCAGGAAGATTCTCATATGGTCCATACTTAAGTTCTGCATCTACAACTTTTGTGGGATCAATTTTGGTATATGACTCTATTCTAGAACTTGGAGTCTTGATAGTTGTAGTTTGCACTTTCACAAGGTAAGGAGAGAAAAAGTAAGCACTGTCACGATAAACAACAAGCTGAGATTGTGCCTGGGAGATCTCTTCAGGTAAAGGCATTAACGAGTGGGTGAACACTGACAGCAACTCTATAGTTACAGTATCACCATTATTTAGTGTCTTCGACAATGCAATTGAAAATAAAGCTACTCCATCAGGAAGACCCTCTGATTGAGCAGGATTTACTGGAAGCTGAAGAGAAACCTTATTTTTCCCCCTTCCTTCAATGGCGGCTGCTCTCACATATGCCAGATTACCTACCTGGCCTGTAGGAAATGTGATAAGAACATTTGATGCTGCACTTGATCCAGTATTTTCAACCTGCACTCGATTCATTCAGTCAAAAAGACATTAGAGACAAAATTATCACAGAAAAATAGTACTTTATTAAGAACAAATGTTTGAAGAATTCCCCCCATAAACAAAATACCAATAACAATCTATGTACCTTTAAGGACGTCACCACCCGTACAATGTGTGATGTCACATCAATCTGCAAGAACAATAAAAAGACAACCATATGATATATAGTAAAAAATGTAATTGAAACAGATTCTAAAAGAACAAGTACATGAAAGCAAGCACCAAGATAATACATTAAATCTCTGTAAGAGAAAAAAGTAATCAAATTAATTTCACATTGTCCAGATTACAAAATTCTATATTGTTTATTACACTACAGTCCCACAAAAGGACTACTGAACCACATCATCAAAACACAAAGAAAGCATAAACAAATATATAATATATTTACTTGTTTATAATCCCTTCTATTGTTATGTGATGATACACCTATGGGAGAGGAAGTAAAAATGCAAGCAAATAACTATTACAGAAGTCACTCCAGAACACAACTCCACCTCGATCAAAATCCCAAATAATTATCTATGCAAAATGTAATCAAAACAGGACTGAGATGAAATTCTCAGAGGAAGTTTGCTGGAGGTGTCATTTACATCAATAGCAGAAAGAATACTTACCAACTAAGTCACAAGGTTCGAATTCGAGTTCAAGTTCGACAACAATAAAATTTGGATGAAGTTCGGTAAGGAGAAAAAATAATAATTTTAAAATTATAATAATTAAAAATCTACAAAATAAAAAATATATTAAATATTAAATTTTAATTGTTATTTCATATTAAAAATAAATAAATAAAATAAAATATTATTAAATTTATATCTATTAAATGAGAATTTAATAATTAAAAGATAAATAACATTCAATTTCAATCTATTAAATGTTAATTTTTAATAGAACTTTAAGAAAAATAAAAGATAATATTTATTTTTTTATAAATTCAATTATTCATAATTAAAATGTTATAAAGCATAGGAAGAGGTAAAGAAAAACTTAATTAATTAAAAAATAGTTAACCTTTCAAAAGGCTTATTACCACCTACACAAGAAGCGGAACCAAATACACAAAAATTCGCAGAAGAAATCCGCTCTAAACAATTGATCCCGTGGTCAAAGAAATGCTGTTGTAGAAATTCATGCATGGATCGTGGCTCTCACTCGCATCACGTGCTGCAGAAATGTGTGGCTCGTCCCTTCGACTCTCATCACACACCACACACAAATGCCCTAGCTGCTAGCAGGCGATTGGACGAGCTATGTGAATAGGCAGCAGAAGAAATGTGTGCCCAAGCTTTAAAACCCTACGAAAACGTTTTTTCTGAAAATATATTCTGATAAAAACTAGCTCCTTCTCCCTACAAATATAGACACGATTTTTTGCAACTTCCATACCTATGTTAAATGTTCGCCGAATTTCGAACTTCAAGCGTGAAATTCGGCGAACCCTGTGACATAGCTTACCAATTTAAGAATGCAGAGGTCGGAAGACTTGAGAGCTTATCTCATGATAGAATAGATAGGCATTTTAGAAGAAATAGGTATAAATAATCCAAACTGGTGTGCATTTATGTATATATTATCCAGGCAAAGACACAATTTACACCCTACAACTTCAAAACCCAGGAATGCGATATGTACCATACAGAAACCTGCTTTTCACAGCACTTTACATTCTCGGCCATCTAATAAACCAGTTTGCTTGAAATGTTTTTCATATACTTTATTTATCACAGTTCCCTCAATTTAGGGGAATTGTTCGTTCTCTAAGAGAAATAATTTAATAATGGCTTACACCATGAAAGAAAAGGATATATACATACATATAGGAAGGACTGACCATTCAATTGAAGCAAAAGCACCAATAAAAATAGAAATTAAAATGGCAAATTTTAATTATAATTTGACATTGTATATATGTATAGTCACCCCAAAATATCATTGCTAGAGATTTTTACAAATCACACATAAGAACAAGGACAATTCAAGAGATAATTTATTTCAAGAACATTTTGCAAGTTACAGGTAGTTTAATATGATTCTTATTAACATTCAACAATGGCTTTTCCAATTCCAAATCCATTAACAATTGCTACAGGAGGATCAGTAATAACTTCGAGTGACTAATTCATTACAAGTGTTGAACATAACCATACCTATTATTGCTCCAAATATCATGCCATAAACCTTGACCTGTGCTCATGATGATCAAAAGCAGAGAAGGGCTGTTCGCAAACGATTTGTTGATGCTGCTGATGATCTGCTCCTGCTGTTGATGTCTGATCAGCAAATCTGAATCCTTGTTCTGAGCGCTGCAAACCCTTCTAACTGGCTGTGATATCAAACAAACTGATAGTGTTGCCTTCCAATCGCCAAATAAACACCTTCAGCCCTAGCAATAAGCTTTAAAAAGATTTTTTTGCTTCCAGAATGAATTTGAATGCTGTTGCAGACCTGGGGCTACGTCCAGAACTGCTGGTAACAGGGGTTTCGTCCTGCTTGAAGACTAAATTGCAGAAAACTCATAAATCGATAAAAGAAGACCATAATGAATGATTTCTTTGGTGAATTGACCCCTTAAATAATAACTCCATGCTCTCCAAAAAAGCCATCGATTGCCTCTAAAAGACTCCTCATTAGTGACTTGGGCAAATAATATAAGTTGTATTAATTATTAAATGACCCCCAAGTATGGTCGCCTAGGAGAGATAACGTTATAACTTAAAAATGGCCCCAACTTAAGTCATAACTTAAGTCAAACAAACTGATATTGTTGCCTTCCAATTGCCAAATAAACACCTTCAGCCCTAGCGATAAAGCTTTGAACAGATTTTTTTGCTTCCAGAATGAATTTGAATGCTGTTGCATACCTGGGGCTATGTCCAGAACTGCTGGTAACAGGGGTTTCGTCCTGCTTGAATACTAAAATGCAGAAAACTTATAAATCGATAAAAGAAGACCATAATGAACGATTTCTTTGGTGAATCGACCCCTTAAATAATAAGTCCATGCTCTCCAAAAAAGCCATCGATTGCCTCTAAAAGACTCCTCATTAGTGACTTGGGCAAATAATATAAGTTGTATTAATTATTAAAAGACCCCCAAGTATGGTCGCCTAGGAGCGATAACGTTATAACTTAAAAATGACCCCAACTTAAGTCATAACAAATAATTAAAATATTTATGCACGATACTTAGCTTTTTGGCCTTATTTTAATTATTCACACATTCCTTATTATATTTTCCCTTAGCTCCAAATTGGGGACATTGCATAGTCACCCAACGTTAGGTATGTAGTCATCAATACCCAATAACCTTTTGTTTTTGCTAAAGGTACTCAATGTTAACAGACTTCAAGGACCCTAGACCTGGGATTGTTAGCAAGATGCCAGCTCCTAACTGTTGTTAACTAATCAGATTGAAAAAAATTTAAATATGAAACGAATTTCCAAAAATCAAATTTAAACATTTGATTTAATGCCTACAGGACAATCTCCCTTCTTCAGCTCCAAGCCATATTGCCACTACAATAAAGTTGGCAAAAAGAAAAGCTAGTAGCTTTCTTCATTTGTCCATGTTGATGTTGTAGCTAGGTCGGATCCCTTCTAGGGCCCACCTAGCATCTTTTGATGGCTAATTGGCCTGTCAGCCTTAGCCATAACTATTTGGCAAAGTTCAATTATTTAATATCTACTTTAGGACTGACCCTAATTGGGCGATGTAACTTGTGGTCCTATATTGAATGTAACTTGTAATTTGCCCTTATGTATCTTGTAATTTAAACCCTATGTTTTGGCGCCAAATTGAAAGAGCCGACCTAGGGTGAATTGGGAGGCTGAGTCACATATATATGCAAAGGCTTAGTCATTGTATCTACACGCACTTAGCAAATACGCTCTTCATTCAGCAGCAGTGATCAGCGAATTATATTCCTATCAGCAGCAACCTTCTCCTAAGGTCAGCAAACATCATTCCAAGGTCAGCGAAGAAATACTTAAGGACAGCGAAGATACTGTCAAGAACAGCGAAGTCATCCCTAATGACAGCGACTTCATTCTAGGGTAAGCGAACTTGAAAGACAGCGAATATTCTCCTTGATCTGCAAGTTGTGTTCCAGATAAGTTCTTATTGTGTTATGCTACTGTGCTTACCCTGCTGTTCTGAATACTTCAAGTGTTGAAGTACAGTCGTAAAGTCTCATACTGATTTGCCTAATAAAGATCTGGATTTAGTTGCTGGGTTTTTTACCCCCAAGAGGGAGGTTTTCCCAGGGTATTTTGGTATTCTTTGTGTTCAATCATTTGATTCTCTGATTTTACTATCTATATTTATCAGTCTGATCCTAAAATAAACAGTCCATCACACTTTTTCTTCATTTATCATCCTCCTCTGTTTGATTCAATCATGACAAGGCAGTACAGAGTGCACATACAGATTTTTTTTTACCTAGAGCTTGATAAAGATTGAGCTCCAAGTCTTCTGAGATTAGACTAATTGCCATGGAGGGTAAATGATAAGCATAAACCATCTTTCCAAATTTTCCCACTTCTAAGCAATCACTAAAACTCTGACTATTTATCTAGACCAACAGAAACATTGGTATCAGATATCAAAATTCTTTGTTCCTATTTCAATTTCTTGATAGTTTATTGACAGTCATTGCATATCCCCATTACAACTTTCCTATTACAATACCCCTTGCCCTACATTTCCGAAGTTTTCTTGACTTCTTGAAATGTTGGCACAAAATCTCAAAATTATCTCTTTGCTTCTCAATTCCTTGAATGACATTTTCTACTTGTCACTCCTTGGACTGCCCCTTTTTTTACTTCTTCAATACTTAGCATTGAGTCTACTTCCACTTGATGTTTGTACCATCACTTTTCCTTAGGCAGTCTTGTTTTTCTAAGCAAGTCATTGTTTCGCTTTTATCATTTGTCTCAAATCTCAAGTACAAATAAAATATTTAATACGATTGTCCATTATCATCTCTCAAGATCTCTCTTCCTCCTGCTATCCTTAATTTCATTTGCAGCTACATCAAACTAGTTAACTAAACAATATTGTAAACAAAGGATAATTGCTATCTCTCAAATGGAAACTAAAACAGTGGACATGATGACCACACCCCTTTGGAAACGCATGGAACATCCCCTGGTATCTTGTGAATTTGTCCATGGGGACAAATAGCCCTGCTGGAATGCATTTCTTTTTCTCTTACCTCTCAGCCATCCTCATGATGCCTGAACATACCCAAGACACTTAAGGGCAGTCTGCAACTGCTGGAGATGTCTCCGATGGCCCATAGATTTTAAATATTGAAATAACAGACTAAAATTGTACGGCCTGGATTGGATGGGATATCGCTTAAGGAGCCAGCTGTTTGGATGCTTCAGGGATGTGTCTGATGGCAACTGAAATATTTAAGGCTGTAACTTAGCATTTGTCATGACTGAAACACAATTATTATATTTTGTTTTTCTGATTTTCATTATCATGTGACACTTAGGATCTAGTTGTTATAGTTATTTTATAATAATATAACAATCAAATATTTGTAATTTCATATTCATATTTGTCAAAACTCTTTTTTTTTATTCAATACTCACTGTTCAATGTCCAGTGCCATAGATGTTGGTCATGATCATATTTTTAATGCAGCTCTTTGGAAATTTTAATAAAGCAAACAAAATCAGAAAATCCATAGCCCAAAGATGGTTAAGTCTCTTTGCTATGTTCCATAGGGACACAAATCCATCCATTAGTCACATTCACGTCCCATGCTAATTTCCTATTCAATTATCATGTAATATTTAAGGCATACTTCTAGGCATCCCCGCCTTGATTTTCTACATTTCCCCATTGCCCCCTAAAGGAGACTTAATGGAAATAGTTTTACAATGTGCCAAAAACATGTTCCATCTTACATAAAGACATTCATGAATATGAAATTTGTGATCTTAAAATATTTAGATATGGAAACAACAAAGAACAAGGCCTTTTACCAATCAGAGCAGACTCACAAAAAACACAACAAATACTTTCTTTGAGTTTTCAAGATTAATTGTTGGGCTATCACCTTACTCTTCACACTTCTGCAAAAGCTAAGACAATTATAACTCTGGTTTAATTAGTCTCCTTAAGATGGGCACAAACTTGGTTGAATGTCAATTAGTATGTTACTTAGATCCCCAAGTAATCAAACTCCGTTTATTGCTTACCAATTTCAAAACAAATTACCTTCTTCTGATTGAAATTGGGTTTTCCAGGTGAACAGACCATTTCCTAAAAATTTTGAGATTGATTTCAGATTATCAAAAGTCCTTTGTGATCTCCAGCTAACAGTTTTCAGATATTCCAAAATGGCCAAATGCCTGGTTTTACTTAACCATCAAGGGTACTTAACAACCTGCAAAAGATATCAGAATAGAATTAACTGTCATCTGTTGATCTGCAAATCCTCTAAGATGATCAGCGAAATGGAGTCCACTTTACACGGGAATGTCTTACTCATGGCACTCAGTACTCAAAAGTTTCCTCCAACAAATTTGGAATTAAAATATAAAAGGGTCCCCATCAGGCAGATCCAGACCCAAACATAAATTATAGCAGGTTTAACTCTCTCTTTGGCTCTGATTCCACTTCACACCTAAAAACATCCTTTGCACCCAAAACATGGGCAAAGGCAGGTTTGGATGTGAGAAAAGGCATTAAGTCAGAAGATTGGTTTAAATCAGCTTACAAACACTTTCCATGGTTTGCTATGTATCTTTGGGCCCACCTAACGCATGGCACCTTCTCACACTTCACAAGCTTCTTCATGGTCAGTCATCCAATTATTCTATGTCAGTGGGGTCCACTAGGACATGTGCTCATCAAAACAATTCACAAACAAGCTTATATATCTAGACTTCAAGGTGAATGCATCCAAGATTCAACTCAAATTTATTTAACTTTGGGCTTCACAACCCAAATTCTCCTTGGAAATGAATCTAAATCTGAACCTTGTTTAAATGCAATTACTTTTGTTACAATGTTTAAGGTTTAACAGGTACATACAGTTTTGGCTATGGTATACCCCAACAAACAAGGCCAAGTGCAGAAGAACCCTAGTAATGGGAGTTTAGTGATCAAAAAAATGCAAAGCATATAACAAAATAATTAGCAAATGTAGGGGTACCAGTACACCAGTAGAACACACCCTGTCACAACTACCACTCTTGTTTCAATAATGATCCAACATATCAAGCTAACATTGAAAGCAAGCTAACTTTCTTGCCCAATAACTTCAAGCACACAGTTCATATCACAAAGCTATAAAATTGAATTAAGTTTTTGCTAAGAGAACTCAGAAGAACTCCTTGCAACTTAAAATTTTGTTTCAAAAAAGGCCTAGCATATTGAAATAATTATTAATTTGACCAGCCACAGTTAATTTATACTTGACATATGCTTATTACATTCTGATTCACCAAAAAAAAAAAAAAACTTGAGCTGTGTGAGAATACTCAAGATTAAAATAATAATTTTCAAAGTTCCACAAAATGAAGAAAAAACTATGTGCATTCACAAATACAAGGCATCTTTCTTAAGGTTTGCAATTCCAGGAGATTCAGTGTGAGACCTGAAAAAAAAATATTGAGAAGTGCACAAACCTCTCCTCAAAATCACAAAATTATTACATATTAGTTTTAAAACTACAAACATCAATAAAAACATCACTTGGAGTTTATCGAAGCTTTTACAGCGATCCAACCTTAACATTTCTGAGATGGTAAATCAAGAAGAAGATCATGCTTTCACAGCGAACTAATCTCAATTAAAGATGTAATTTTGAACCCACTTGGATTTTAACATTCGAAAAAGGCTCAAGAAAAAACTGGGCCTAGTCAATCTGCCTAAGCCCCCTTATATTAATCTGCTGAAAGTTGAAACTGTATACATATTGAAATGAGATCAATGAGCTCGGTCACCACAATGTGTAGGAGAACCTTCTAAGGTTCAAGGAATAGTCAAACACTATGTCTGTATTAAAAGTGGAAATACTATCTCGGAAGCCTGTACATTTTTTTCCTGAATTGAAATTTGACAGATTCCTAGTGCATCCAAATCCATAAGCTCTGAAAGAGTTTCCTCGGTTTTCTATAGCTCTAACTAAAAATTCTTCTGGTGGCACTCAATATCTTCTAAATCGGACATTTATAAATAGATAGGAAAGGAATCTCACAAACAACAAACGGGAGTCCAATAGTTGTGAAATGAAATCAAAGGACAGACAAGAATTTTTTAAACAATTAACTGTTGTTTAATTTCTAAACATTTGTCTTCATGTAGAATCAAATCCGCGAGCTACTATTGTGCACTCAGTTACTCTTCTGCATCTATTCAGACGGTGATATTCAATTTAGGGTATGAGTAGTAAACCCTCTACGTCCTATGCATCATTCACTAAACACATAAAATCTGCAACCCAGAAGCTAAGCAATGCAGATTGAAAATATCTGTGTAACAACTTATGTATACAAAAAAGGAGATCCGATTCAGGGTTAATGAGGATCGAGTGTTTGATTGAAGATTAGGGCCATTTCGGAGGATGGAATGGAAATCAGCACAAACAGCTCTGTAGTAACAATAATAGAGACAGAAAATGAGTTCGTCATTGATGTTACCTTGCGATCGACCTTAACAACAACCAAGTCAGAGGCAACGCATACAAAAGGAAGCACCAGCAGAAACAACAGGAAACACTTCGATCCCATTCCAAAACGATCCATGTCTCTTCCCCCTGCTCTTCCCTTCCCTTACCCTCTCATAAACCCCCTTTCCAATACGGAGATCGATATTTCTCTGACCCTTTTTATATTTATTTAATTGACTTCAATGAATACATGGACCATTCAAAACAAGTCTACCTTCGCCACAATTCATCATCCCATGTCGCTCAAATCAATAGCCCCCTTCTTTCGGAAAATTGCATATTTTGGACTTTTCTCTTTTATTTAGGATTCATTTTAATTGGGTTATTCTTTATGTAATAATAATTGGTAAATAAATGTTCATATTTTTTTTTTTAAATTATCGATTTAACATGAAAATCGAATATTATTTTTTAAAATTATAAAATTCAAATGAGGTTTATGTCATCCCCTTCAACTAGTCATTATATATCAACTTAAAGTGTAAAATATTTCAAATTTTATTTTAAGATGTTTGTGAAAGGATAGACCCTAATTCATTTTAACACATCTAATGTCCAAAATCGAGAGCTCCCACATACGCTTATATCATTATTTAAGGAGCATGCATGAACATTCATTATTGCATCAACATTTGCATATTGAACAATTGATAGGAACATCGAATGGGTATTTTTTTGTTTTTTAATCTTTGTTTAGAAATTAATAAATTGATTTGCATAGGGTTTTGACCAAGGTAGGATACAACCTTGCCTAACAAACTTCTATATATGTATGTATGTATTTGTAAAGTGGAAAATTGGACCCTAGTGAGTCCCCGTCTAGGAGAGAGAAAGGAAGTCACTAGGATGATTTTCGCTTGAAGGAACTTTACATTCAAGAGAGGGGCTTGAATCCACTAGATCCAAATCCAAGGGAGGCAAGGATGTGAATTCCAAGTGGATTGCAAGGGTTGAAGTGTGTTTTGCCCTCTTTTGTAAATAGGAAAGTTGACTTGTTGACTATGTGGAACAAAGAGAGAAATTGAGTGAAATGAGGAGCTACTGGTTCGGGATCACGTTGTAACTTCGGATCTAAGCTAATTAGACCGATACTGATTTGCCCTGCAAATTTGGAGAAAAGTCATCAGGACTGTGGCGACAGTGTACATGGTCCTCCACAAAATCCGCGAAACGAAAAGGGTTCTTCTGTCTCTGCAAATGAAGCCCAAACCTGCAATTACAGTTGCACACCTGCAACCTTGTAGATCTACAACTTGTTGATGATGATTGATTTGCTTCTTGAATGTAATCACAAGTGTTGCATGAAATGGCATGTAACATGACAAAACCCTAACATACACATGTTTGCAAATGAATGTTGTAATATTGCTCCACTGGATGAATGAAGAAGACTTGAATGCTTGATGACAATAATGAAGACCCTCTACTTGAATTCCTTGTCACTGCAAATGAGAAGACCAATTCCCTTTTTATACATGTCTTAGAAGAATAATTCATCTCATCAAAGGCTGACATCAAGGAGATTTGGGATCCCGAAGTGCAAATAGGGTCGGGGGGACCTATCTTGGGGCCACCTTAAGAGGGTGGGACATGGGCGTGGCCATACCCCTATCACAGGGGCACCGCGCCCCTGTCCTGCCCTATCTTGGGGCTCAAATAGGGTCCTAAGGCTATCTCAGAGCTCAAACAAGAAGGGGTCAAGGGGTGAAAATGCAGAAAGAAGTCTTGGTCAAAAAGGAGGGTGTCGTTGCCAAGGTGAGGACTTCAAATGTGGCTACAATTGCTAGGGTTTTAATTTATGACACTACATTTAGCCCCCACTTTAGCGAGAGTATGACTTGTTAGACAGTTTAGATAATCGGAAGACAACTAAGAGGGGGGTGAATCAATTGTCACAGATTACTAGAAGCATTAGTA
Source organism: Cryptomeria japonica (assembly GCF_030272615.1). Classification (NCBI taxonomy): domain Eukaryota; kingdom Viridiplantae; phylum Streptophyta; class Pinopsida; order Cupressales; family Cupressaceae; genus Cryptomeria; species Cryptomeria japonica. The sequence goes on from NC_081408.1 coordinate 512,276,009, forward strand.
ATTTAAATTTTTAGTACCGGAACCCAAAACAATAATACCGGAATAGCAGTTAATCCAATTAAGCATGAACAATAATCACAAAATAAAATCCATCAACACAACACCAAGATTTGTACGTGGAAAACTCGGTAAAGGGAAAAACCACGGTGGGAAGCCTACCCATAGTCAGATAATACTTCTGCAGTAAGTATGTGAATTACAATAAAGGGGCCTGCACTTGCAGGAAGGCCAACAACCTAGAGCACATTGCTCATCACAAAAGGAGTCTCATTGACTACATACAAATCCAGACTACAATCTGGACAAGTGTTGAACAGCAAAAGATAGCATCTCTTATGCCAGAGTACAGTTCTGATTAAGCTCAATACCAAAGGACTAAATCCTCTTACATAAGCCCAATACGATCTCCAATGATTGACCAACTCCTCTACCTGAATGATATTACATTATTTGCACATTACATTCCTTGACCATGACCTCTTACATTGACCATGATGATCTACAATGAGATCTTACATCTATATATACAAACCCTCGACCATAAACAATCAGGTCGGTCACCAGACAATAAATTGATTAAATAATTACAAACCATGTCGGCCTTAGACCAAACAAGTAATATCAACACATAAGACATCCAAGAAATACATCAATAGATCCTATCCACACGTTACATTAATGTCGGTCCATAACTTAGATCAACTAGGACCAAGTATAGGTCCACACGCTTCAGCAATGATCTCCAACCACCAAGTCTCAAACATGATCACCAACAGCATCCCGAAACTCTATCGGAAGCTGTACCAACACCACTTATGCAATTCATCAAAGATCTCCATCAAAAGCTTTGCCGGTGAAACCCTTGTCGGAACCAAAAACTAAGCTTCTCAGCAAGCAAGATAGCATCCAATCACCAGACCAAAACCAACTGATCAAATATGAGTATAAGTATCATGAGCAAGCCAATTCCGTCATCAGATTGCACCAGAGCCTACTCGATCATGTCGGATCCAAGTTAACTAGAAACCACTTAACCTACTGAGACCATAAGGGTGTCGGTAAAGCATCCAAACAGCTAGTGTTGACATTAATGATAAAACATTAATGCAACACATAATCAGTTCCACCAAATAGACAACATGACTTACGCCAATATTGTCGATAAAGTAGAAGAAAGAAAGAGATGAAGATGAGAGATGCAGAGCCAAATCACAAAGAGTATAAGATGTCACTAATCTCAAGGAACCAAGCCCCCAATCTTAGGATCTTAACTCACTCAAACATATGCAAGAGCACACAAAACAAAAAGGGAACAAGACAAACAAGAACAAGACCAGACACAAAAGACACAAAAGACACACAACAAAGACAAGACACAAGACCACATACCAACTAGCCGAAGAGACCTCAATATCCAAATGTCTCAACAACTAATTGAAACACAAAGACAAATGCCACCACATAAACACAAGTGATCACATAAAAGAGAAAAGTTGACATCATCCATGAACCATCAATAACAAAACTATGGGTTCATGAGAGGAAGGAGAGAGAGGACATGAATACACACTTTGGTGATCCATGAGAAGAAAGGTGAACAAGAGAGAAACCATGGACATCTCGCCCCTAAAACTAGGTGATCCATGAAGAGAAGGACATGGAAATCTAGCCCCCAGAGTCTGTATGGGTGATCCATGTAAGGGAGGAGAATGAGAATACCATTAGTTCCACCCAACCTCAAGTGTGTGTGTGCAAGTGAGGTTCAAAGCACCTCATAGGAGTCTATGCACAAGTGCGTTACAACCTGTATAGAATGTATAGTACAAGTGTCAAGAAAGGCATGATATCTCGCTCTAAGAGTCTATGCTCTGGTTCCGAGAATAATCACCCATAGGAGAAAAGTGATGTCATCTCGCTCTAAGAGTCTATGATTTGGTTCTGAGAATGACCCACCATACAAGAAAAGAAGAAGTGAAGACATCTCACTCTAAGAGTTTGTGCTCTAGTTCTGAGAATGACCCATTGTACCAAGAAAAAGTAGCGTCATCTCGCTCTAAGAGTTTGTGCTTTGGTTCTGAGAATGACCTACTGTACAAGAGAAAAGTGACGACATCTTGCTCTAAGAGGCTTACCTCTAGTTCCAAGAATGTCCCATTATATAAGAAACGTAATGACACCTTGCTCTAAGAGGCCGCCCTATGGTTCCAAGAATGTCTCACTGTACAATGCATGAAGTATAGTACAAAGGAGCAATGTGGGTGCCCCCCCTTTAAGATGTCAACATAAGTTGATGTTGATATCTTAAGGAAAGTAGAACAAGGATACCTACCTTCATCACAAAGAAGATATCCGCTATGCAACAATGCCATAAATCCAAGCAAGAGAGTGAATACTCTTCAAACAAGGATAAGATAGTTGAAAAGAGATATCTTGTTGTAAGTTTAAAAGAGATCCTTGGAGGAGAAGATATATTTTCTCGAAAGACACCTTCCTCCAAGAGGAGTTGTCTTAGACAAATATAACATCTTAAGTGGGGGGACCCCACACTTTTCTCCTATGCATTTTCAACCCTTGTCCCTGAAAATGAGAAGACCAATTCTCTTTTTATACATGCCTCAGAAGATTAATTCATCTCACCAAAGGTCGACATCGGGGAGATAGGGCCAGGGGGGCCTATCTTGGGGCCACCCTAAGAGGGTGGGACAGGGGCGCCATGCCTCTATCCTAGGGGGGACGGGGGTGCCACACCCCTGTCCTGCCCTATCTTGGGGCCCGGACAAGATCGTGAGGCTATCTTAAGGCTCGAACAAGAAGGGGTCAAGGGGTGAAAATGCAAAAAGAGGTCTTGGTCATAAAGGAGGGTGTCATCACCAAGGTGGGGACTTCAAATATGGTTAAAATTGCTAGGGTTTCAATTTTATGACAGTACAATATTATATGTGGGTATCTAAAACTCTAAGGTATGCACTAAAGAATCACTCTCATAACCAAATTATAGGAGACAAGAATAGAGGTGTTATTACAAGAAGCAAAGTTATTGAAGAACAAGTTCTTATGTGTTTACTTTCCAAAACTAAGCCTAAGACGGTTGAAGAATATTGTAGAGATTATAATTAGATGAAGGCTATGAAGGAAGAGTTAGCTTGGATTGAGAAAAAACAGACTTGGAAATTAGTTGGTATATTAGCAGATAAGTTCATGTCATTGGAACAAAATAAGTGTTCCAAAATAAGCTAGATGAAGATGGATGTGTGGTGAGAAATAAGGCAAGACTTGTTTGGAAAGGTTACACACAATTTGAAGACATTGATTTTGAAGAGACATATGCTCATATTGCCAGAATGGAAGCTATTAGGATGCTTTTGGCTTTTGGAACATATAAAGATTTCAAAGTTTATCAAATAGATGTGAAGTCAGGATTTTTGAATGGGGAACTAAAATAAGAAGTCTACATTGAGCAACTGGAAGGATTTAATTTGTCAGATGATTTGGATATTGTCTGCAGATTGAAGAAGGCATTGTATGGGTTGAAGCAAGCTCCTAAAGCTTGGTATGGAAGGCTAGACAAGTATTTATTGATTCAAGGTTTCCAAAAGGGTCTATCGACAACAATATTTATTTTAAAGTTTAATCAAATAAGATCCTAATTGTTGCACTTATATGTGGATGACATAATATTTGGAGGAAATGATGACATGTGCAATAAGTTTGCTAGTGAAATGCAAAAGGAATTTGAAATGCCCATGATTAGTGAGTTGAACTTCTTTCTTGGGTTGCAAGTAAATCAAAAAAATAAAGGTATTTGTATTTCTCAGTCAAAGTATGTTAGAGAGTTGTTGAAAAAGTTTAGATTGGAAAATTCCAAACCGATATGTATTCCTACGACTACCAGATGCAAGTTCACTAATGATGATAAATCTCCTAAGATTGATGCAAGAAAGTACATATCAATGATTGGAGGACTATTATATCTGACTGCTACTAGACCAGATATCATGTATGTTGTTTGCCTTGCAGCTAGATTTTAGCAAGATCCGAAAGAGTCATGTGTTGTTGTAGTAAAGAGGATTTTCGGATATCTTGAAGATTTTGGATTGTGGTATCCCAGAGGATCAGATTTTACTCTAAAAGCTTAAACTAATGCAGATTGGGTAAGAATATTTGATGACAAAAAGAGAACTAACACGGTGGAGCATTTTTCCTTGGCTCCCAGTTAGTTGCATGGTTAAGTGAAAAGTAGGACTTTGTGTCCTTATCAACTACAGAAGGTGAATACATTGTAGTTGCATCATGCTACACTCAGATACTTTGGATGAAACAGTCATTGAAGGATATTGGTGTGATGTTTGATGAACCAATCTCAATTATGTGCGACAATACAAGTGTGATAAATATCTCTAAGAATTCGACACTGCACTCCAGAACCAAGCATATCTCTATTTGATATCACTTCTTAAGGGAGAAGGTGTTGGACAAAAGAGCAGATTGTAGATATCTTTGTGAAGGCTTTGTGCAAGGCTACTTTTGAGTGTCTCCAACATAAGTTGGAGGTAACACCCCTTCCTAGTTTGAATTGTGCATTTAGCAGTGTATTAGAGCAAGGATCTTCATGTACATATTTAGTCTAGACTAATGATTGGAGTGTTGGTATTAGGTTATCATTGATGTCAATAGAGTTGTAGAGATGATAAGTGTCACAGAGAACAAGTGCAGCTTGAAAGAGAATGTGTAGAGTGATAGTTTCACACCCATTGGACATAGATGTAAAGGAATGCAAAGACATCCAATAGACAGAGATGCAGTAATGATGAGTATCCCAGAGTTAAGATCAACTTGATAGAGATGGTGTTGTCCTAAGTTGGCAGAGGTGAGTAGATTTGATTGTATGTGTGCAAGTTGAACAAGCATGAAATTTGCAAAGGTATTTAGTTAAAGGCCACAAAGAAGAGAGAGAAGACAAGCCAGGTGTTTGTTTTTTGGGGGACTTGCAATTGGATAAGAGAAGACAAAGGGAATAGAGTTGGCAAGGCGCTAGGCAAACTGGATTGACTCTAAAAAGGTGAAGCAGTGATTGTAGAACACACCATTTTTATTGCCATAGAGTTATCTCAGTTTCATAGGTGAGACATTAACTACTCGTAGAGGAGGGGATTTGTCACCTCCAAGATGATGAATCTCAAAGGACAAATCGATTTGCCGCTACCTCACTCGAACTAGCACTAAGGTGAGCCAGGGGATAAGAGTGAAAAGCTAAGCTAATAAATTGTAGATGAGACTCTCGGACGACTCTGTTGAGTCTCTGTCCTCAAGACGACCGTGTGGAGTTGGGACACCAATGCAACACATTGTCATCCATTACGTACAAAACACATAAATCGTATGAGGGTTGCAGATATAATTATAATATTAAATGAACGTAAAAACAACAAGATAGACTAATAACGCAAAATGAGAAATATTAGAATGACTTGAGAAAAGGGAAAAGAAGGAAGCTCACAACTGGTCCACGATATGAAGCCTCCAGCAAAATGATCTTCTTTTTATGATTATAAACCTGCACACAAGCAAGAAGAAAAAATTTGGGGTTGTGTTTTGGAGTCTCCCTCAGTCAAACCCTTGTTTTGGTGTTTCCACCTCCATGGACAACCCAGATAGATTGATAGAATAAAATATAAATGCAAGATAAAATAAATGATAGATGATTAATGATAAAAGAGGGATGTGATAAATTTAAAGATGCTCAAATATGAGATATATAGAATGATAGAAAGATATTACCAAAGAGGCTTGAGAAAGCCAAGAGAATTAAAAGAGATATTATAAGAGCTTGAGAGTGTTGTAGAAAACTAGAGACTGTTGTAGCAAGAGCAAGGACAATAGAAAGTTGTGAGAGCCCAAAGAAAGAGAGATCTTTCTTGAGAGAACCAAAAGAGCTTGAATCGAGAGAAAATGTAGATTTAAAAGAGAGAAGAGGAGGGAAAAGAGGGTTGGCGAGTCGTTTAGAAGATTTTGAGTCGTTTCCACCGACATGCACAAGTGACAAATGGAAAGGCGCACTCAGAACTGACATTCAAATGTTGAGATGTCATAGGACTAATGCAAAACGCGCTGACACCTGCACAACGCGCTAGTGTCCAAATGAATCACGCTCGAAAATGATATGAGACAAGGGAGATACGCAGCTAACATGAAACAGAAGTTGAAGGGTGTCTTGAGCATCTTGAGAGGGAAAAGGTTGATGCAAGGGTTGAAATGATCCTACTCAGGTGCTAGGGGATATAAGAGTTGAGAAATACAACCCCACAGTAGCCTGAAGATCTTCTGCAAGTTGAATAACCTGTTACAAGGAGAAGCAATGAAGCAAAATCTGAAGAACAAGAAAAACACAGGAAAAACTATTCTCCAAACAAGAGAGCTCCAATTCACCAAAAAAAAAGTATTGTGAAAAGACAATACAATGAAAAGAAAAATAACCTCTAATAGGTCAAGAAACCCTAAAAAGGGAAAACCCTAGGTTTGCACATAATAATTAATTAAAATAATTAATTATATGCACCTAATGTTAGCTTAAGTGTAAAAAGATAATTGGAAACGTAAATAATTAAACAAATAATGTTTAATTGATCAAGTAAAGACCCAATTACTCTTGATGCCTTCCTAAATGGACAAGGTTAGCAAATGACAAACAACACACAAAAACCAAAAGATCGTTAGTGTTAGTCAATCAAAAACTAATCTAAAAAGACATACCAAGAGAGACACTAAAAACATGCTAATATATCTAACTAAAGAAACAAAGATAATGAGACATCTCCAAATGCCTCTTAGCATGGTCTTGACTCCTTTCTCCCTTGTTCCTCTCCTCTCCAAGTTCCAAAATAGTGTAGCTCTCAGCAGCTTTTTGCACTATGGATGCTTATGGAGGATTGAGATTGTAGTATTGTGCTTCAAATGTGAAATGAAAAGCTAATACTATGCTATTGATGCTAAAATGATTTATTTTATCAAAAAGACAAGATATTAGATAATCATGCTAAAATGCTCTCTAAAAATGCCTATAGCTTAAATGCATACAAGTTTTCAGGATCTGGATTATGAAGAAATGGGCTCTATTTATAGGGAAAATGGAGCAATGGATGGTTGAGATTGAGTAATCTCAACAAGGGTCAGGATTGAATGATTTCAAATCCATGTGAAGGCTTTCAACCCAATCCCAGGATGACAAGTGTCAATGTGAGATAGGTTGAGAGGGGAGGGAATAAGCATTAAATGCCTGATATGACCTTGGGATTTTAGAGTCAAGGTTGGTTGAATGAATAAACTCTTTATTCAAAGAATAAAACTTTTATCCAATGGATAAACTCTTGTGCAAATGTGAAATGGATGAATATGGTCAAAACAATAAATGTTTGGGGAGACAAGTTTGAAATAACCATAAATGGTTATGTAAGAGCCATAAATGGTTATGTAAGAGCCATTAGTGGTCTTGGAAGACTCTGGGGGTTAATTTGTTGAACACACAAAGCATTAAATGTTTTTCAAAGACTTTGGAGTCTTTGAGAAGTGACTCCATTTTGCTTAGAAATGTGACAATAATTAGGGGATGGATTAGGCTAATTAGGAAGGGGTTAGAAGAATCTAGAAGGGGATTAGATTTTGCAAGTGGATTTGGTGGGTGAGGGAAAATAGGATTTTAAAAAATAAAAATTCATTTATTTTAATAAATGTGTGCAAGTTGCATTTGTAGAAAAATGCAAGTGGGGGGGGGATAACGATTTAAATAAATATTTTTATTTAATTTATTTAAAAGAGGAAAAGGGGATTTTAATTAAATAAATATATTTTATTTATTTAATTGATTTGAATTTGATTTAATGAATTAATTAAAATAAATTGAATAATTTATTTAATTAATAGAAGAATGTTTGGAGATGAATTAATTAAATATTAATTTAATTAACTGATGGCTAGTGGATTTTTAATCAAATAAATAGCAAATATTTATTTAGTTAAGCTGGACAGATTTGTGTGACTACAACTCTAACACCCCCCCTTAAGCTAGACTTAGGGAGAAGCTAAAACCTAGAACAACTACTGAAAGCATGAAAGATGGGTCCTGGCAAAAAGGCCTGATCAGGTACCCAAATACAATGAAATCTCTATGAAACAGAGACAAAGGAGAAAACCCAGTGGGAAAAAACTCCTCTCCAAAAAAAGATAAAAGAACATGCTAAAAGAAGAAGAAGGAAGGAAGGCCTCATAAAGACCCCCCAAGGACAACTTCCTTCACCCCAAGCATAGAGCGCAACTGAAGATAGCGTGGCGATGCAAAAGGTTTCGTGAAGATGTCTGCAACCTGCTCAGAAGTGGGAATGTACTCCAGAATGAGAACACCATCCTGAATCAACTGACGGATGAAATGCATGTGAAGCTCAATGTGATTCGTCCGCTGATGCTCTACCGGGTTGTGGGATATATGAATAGCACTCTGATTGTCACACCAAAGAACTGTGGGACTATCAGGAGGAAAACCAAACTCAGTCATCAACTGTCGAAGCCATAGGATCTCCTGACTAGCGAGCACAGTAGAGCGATACTCAGCATCTGTAGATGATAATGCATGAGTAGTCTGTTTTTTGCAAGACCATGTGATAGGGCCAGAGCCAAGACAGAAAACAAAGCTAGAAGTAGACTTCCGATCAGTGACATCACCAGCACAATGTGAGTCAGTGTAGCCAACAATGTGTGGTTCCCCTGATGTATAATGAATGCCATGAGAACTAGTGCCCTGAATGTACCTCAAAATACGTTTGGCAGCTTGCCAATGACTCTCATGAGGATCATGGGAGAAGCGAGAGACAAGACCAACCGCAAAGGAAATATCAGGACGGGTGTGAGTCAGGTACAACAAACTACCTACCAACTTCCTGTAAAGTGTAGAATCAACTGAAGGAGTGGGACAAGCTGTGGTCAAAACAACCCCTGACTGAAATGGTGTGGGAGCAGGCTTGCAATCAAGCATGTCGAAGCGCTGAAGCATGTCAAGAGCATACTTCTGCTGGTAGAGAGAGATCCCATCAGAAGACTGAATCACCTGAAGACCAAGGAAATAGTGCAAGGGACCGAGATCTGTCATCTCAAACTGATCCATCAAGGCACGCTGAATATGCTGAATCATCGAGGATGAGCTACCCGTGATGAGAAGATCGTCAACATATAGCACAAGAATCAAAATGTCACCCTCAAGAAGCTGAATGTAGACGGTGTGATCAGAATGACTGCGGGAGAACCCAATGGAGAGCAAGAAAGAGTCCATCTTCTCATACCAAGCCCTAGGGGCCTGTTTGAGACCATATAATGAACGCCAAAGTCTGCAAACCAAAGAGTTATCCTGCACAAATCCCTGAGGTTGTTCCATGTAGATTTCCTCCTGTAGATTCCCGTGCAAGAAGGCACTCTTCACATCCATCTGAAAAACAGGCCAACACTGAGAAGCTGCAAGAGAAAGTACAAAGCGAATGGAATTCATCTTGGCGATAGGGGCAAATGTCTCGGAGTAATCAATACCCTCAACCTGTGAAAAACCATTCGCAACAAGACGTGCCTTGTACTTATCAATGGAACCATCAGCAACATATTTAGTGCGATACAACCAGCGACACCTAACCATCTTTCTGCCCTTAGGAAGAGGACATAGATCCCATGTATGATTCCTCATCAAAGAAGAATACTCCTCCTCCATAGCACAATCCCACTCAAGGTGACCTATCACCTCTGAAAACTTCTGAGGATCATCTACAATAGCATGACTCAAAAGACTAGAACCCACTGTGTGAGAACGAGTGTGATGAGTATGTGAAGGGTCACCAGCCAGAGGACCTGCCGCTGCAACAGTAAGGCGAGCCCACTTGGGCATCTGAGGTGGAGCAGGTGGAGGTGGGGATGGTGGATCATCAGCACCATCATCAGAATCATCCTCAAAAATATCCTGAAGTGGTGCAGTGGCCGGAGTAAGCAGAGGAGTAGACACTGGAGTCGGGGTATCCACTGTGAGAAGACGCTCATCAAACTGAACATCCCGTCAAAACAGGACCTCTCTGGAATCAGGATCAAACAACCTGCACGCCTTAACATCCTCACAGTAGCCAACAAAAATGAGTGGTCGGCTCTTCCGCTCCATGGCTTTCCTCTGAGCATTAGGAATAAAGGCCCATGCCTCACTACCAAATACCCGAAAAAAGGAAACATCAGGCTTGTCATGAGACCAAGCCTCCTCAGGAGTCATATGTCGAATAGCCTTGTGAGGCATCTGATTCTGAATATAGTTGGCACAATTGATTACCTCAGCCCAAAAAGATGAATCCATGGACCTGGACTGAATCATACAATTCGCCATCTCTCATAAAGTTCTGTTCTTGCGTTCAGCGACACCATTCTGCTGAGGGGTGTAGGGAACGGTAAACTGATGCTGCAAACCATGCTCAGTGCAAAAATATCTGAAAGCCTGATTCACATACTCTCCCCCATTATCTGTACGTATCCACCGAATAGAACAGCCAGACTGCTTCTCGACAAATGTCTTGAAGATTCGAAATGAATCAAAGACATCAGACTTGTACTTAAGAAAGTACACCCATGTGCGTCTGGAGAAGTCATCAATAAACATGAGTACATACTTGGCCCTTGAAAAAGAAGGAGTGGGAAATGACATGAGATCACTGTGAATCAACTCCAAGGGTGCCAAAGCACGAGAGGCTCTCCCTTTCGGAAAGGGATCTCTGTGATGCTTGCCAAGAACACAACCATGGCAAACACCATCAGTGCAGGAAATCTGTGGGAGCCCAAGAACAAGTGCCTGTGTACTCATCTGCTGAAGATATCTGTAATTGACATGGCCCAATCACTCATGCCAAAGCTTACTCACTGAATCTGCATGTGCTATGAGAGATGAACATGTACCCGAAGAGGGCTCAAATTCATCAAATCTGTAAAGACGAGATGCAGAATCCACACTACCAGAAGCCACAACCAAATCAGGGTCATGGAGGTCCCGAATAACCACATCATGTGGTGAGAACTCAACTGTCTTACCAGAGCCAGAGTGGCAAATATGATAAATGGATAGGAGGTTCGTCGAGATGTCAGGGACAACCAGAACATCCTGTAGAGTACCCCCATCCAAAGAGACAGAACCTGAACCCAAGACGGAAAGCTGAACTGAGTCACCCACTGCAATCTGTGAAATACCACAAGAGGCAAGAGAAGTAACCAACTACTAAGTGTGTGTCATATGGTGAGAAGCACCAGAATCAAGAATCCAAGTGGACCCAGAGGTCGAAGCTCTAGCAGTGAGAGCATGACCTTTCCCTGTGGAAGGAGAAGACGCCTGAGGTGAGGAAATATGATGCTGCTGCATGGCTTCCTCTAAAGCCTCTAATCGTTTCCAACACCTGGAAACTGGATGTCTGTCCTTTCCACAAAAACTGCAAGTGTCTGATGATTTCTTCTTAGTCTTGGAGGAAGACTCACCGGACTGTGAAGATTTCCCTTGTTTGGGAGGAATAGGTTTTGAATCAGACTTAGGAGCAGGCTTGGAGGAATTCTCACTACCTGCAGAAGGCTTTTTTTGCTTCGATTTCGGCTTCTGTTTGTCCTTCTCCTTAGAGGACTGAGCAACCAATGCTTTGTTCTTGGAGCCTGAGAGCATATCCAACTGAGAAAGATGAGACTGCTCACGAGACAAGCGCTCACAAAAGACATCAAAGTTGGGCATGGTGAAATTAGTACCCAAACCATCCATGGTGGAGTAGAAAGCAGAGGCAAAAAACTGAAAGGGACCCCGAAGCTTGGAAAGAATCAAATGAATGCACTCTGTATCGGTCTTGTTCTTTCCACATCCCTAAAGAACAGATCTGGTAGTCTTGAATTTGTTCAAAAAATCCTCAATAGTGGGAAAGGTATCAGGTAACAATGAAGTCAACTCTGCCTTAATCTGTAATGCCCGAATCTCATTGACCCTCCCAAAGAGAGAATCAAACTTCAACCACATATCCCGAGGAGTAAGCAACTCATCAAGGTGAAACAGAAGACTGTCGGAGACATGCAAAGCGATCAAACCCATGGCCTCATCCAGCTTGTTCCGGTACATAAGAACCTCATAAGGACGGTGAAGGTCTGGCTGAACCTCATCCAATGTAGCCCACAACCCTCATGACCTGAAAATCCTTGTGATGCGGGGCTTCCAGGTGTGATAGTTGTGTGAAGTCAACAACTCGATTGAAGGATTTGCCATGAGAACAAAGAAAAGAACTCTGCACCTGCACTTGCTTGTTGGTTGTTTTTATTATGTGATCTTTCAGAATAGACAGAAGATGCAGAAGGGTTTGTTTGTTTTGAGAGTTTAGGTGTTCCTGATTTCTGATATAAATGACAGAAAGCAAGAAAAAAAACACCCCCCCATAATGGAGAAACCCAAACCCTAGTACATAGTACTGAGAAGGAAGTAGTGCATAAGAAAAAAAACTTCAAACTGATATCTCATGTACTTGGTGAAAATTCTGAGAAAAAATATCACAAATCTGAATAGAGCATGCTGAGAGCTTTCCAACGCCTATTCGTTTTCGAAAAACGGAGTCCGTTTGCCCATTTTATGGCCCCGGAAGTGCAAAAAAGAAGCCCGAATTTGACTGGTAAAAAACATAGTCAAAAAATAGATCCAAGAAAAAATTCTACCACCACGAGGTCCGGCTCGGAATCACTTTTCCAACGCCTATTCGTTCGCCAAAATCTGACTCCGGATGCACGATCTAGGCCCAAAAAACCAACCCCCTCTCAAAAAGACTAGAGAGGAGGGGCTGGGGGTGCTCCGAGCGGAGGTGGGGCTCGGGCCGGGTGGAGGTGGTGCTCGGGCCGGGCGGAGGTGGCACAGGGGCAGAGTGACGCTCTGGCCGAGCGGAGGTGGCGCGGCCTGGTGGAGGTGGCAGAACCCGGCGGTGGTGGCACGTCGGCTGGGCGGGAGTGGCGGTCGGAGCGTTTGCTGGAGCGGAGGAAAATCGTCGGAGCCGGAGGAAAGTTGCCGGAGCCGGAGCCGGAGGCCGGCGGCGCCTGTGGGGCCGGCCTGACAGGTCTGTACGACACCGGACTGTCAGGTCCGGTACCCTAAAAGGTGCGTTTAAAAAAAACTTTTTTTTTTTAATGCGTTTTTTTTTTATTGATTGATTTTTTTTTTTGAAATTTTTTTTGAAAAATCAAAACAATTCGGCCTGCATGCCGTAAAAAGGCACATTTTTTTTTCTTCAATTTTTTCTCTATTTGCGTGCCAGGGCCGTACGGCTTGGTTTGGAGAGAGAAAAAAAATCACCTAGATGCTCAGGGGTCAAAAATGGACAAATTTTATATGACTTTAGGGGTTTTTGGGTCTTCTGAGTACAATGGTGAGGTCTGTTTAGGCCCAAAGTGCTCAAAAAAAAATTAACCCTAAGCACACAAAAAAATGCCTGAAACCCCAGATCTGCTTCAAATGCAAAATTCTCAAAAAACAGGAACAGGTAGTTGCAGATCTGAGCTTTGATACCATATAAGAGTTGATAAATACAACCCCACAGTAGCCTGAAGATCTTCTGCAAGCCGAATAACCTGTTACAAGGAGAAGCAATGAAGCAAAATCTGAAGAACAAGAAAAACACAGGAAAAACTATTCTCCAAACAAGAGAGCTCCAATTCACCAGAAAAAAAGTATTGTGAAAAGATAATACAATGAAAAGAAAAATAACCTCTAATAGGTCAAGAAACCCTAAAAAGGGAAAACCCTAGGTTTGCACATAATAATTAATTAAAATAATTAATTATATGCACCTAATGTTAGCTTAAGTGTAAAAAGATAATTGGAAACTTAAAGAATTAAACAAATAATGTTTAATTAATCAAGTAAAGACCCAATTACTCTAACAGGGGAGTGGAAACCAAAGTGGTTACAAAAGATGCAGGTCTAATTACAAAGGGGTATGCAATTTTTGACACTACATTTTGCCCCCACTTTAGCAGGCTTATGAATCAACATGAATATGCACGCTAAAGGAAATATACTAAACAAGAAAAAACATCATGATACCAAAAGAATATTGTAGAGGAAGTAGATAAATATTCAAGCCAAGGAAGCATGCCCCCAAGTTGAAGACCTACAAAACAAATGCATGAGATAGAAAAACTTGCACAAGAGAATAGGGTTAGAATATGAAAACTATGATTTTGAGTTAGCAAAGTGAAAGAGGCCTTGATGTAAAAGGTTCTCTCGGTATCATGCGTCATCCCCAAAATAATAAGAAACAACAAATAGAGGAATTCTAAAACAAAGAGAAAAATGCAGGGATTAATCACTTCAAGGAAGAATGCACCCAGAAGTTAGAGAAGCAATCAATGTCGAAGAGATAGTACATGACCTAAACACTAGCTTGATGCATCACTAGTGGTCATGTAGATATGTTGATGATAAAAATGGATAGATTTGGCAAGTTGTGTTATGCCAGATGATCAAAGATAAGTATCATCAACTTCACTCTGAAGGAAGGCCACTACCAAAAGACAAGATAAAGAAGATAGTTGCGATAGGGAGGCAGATTTTTGTTGATCAGACTAGGTTTCCCCCAGCGAGATGATGTCGAGATTTGGTACAGATGTTGCTATTTGGTACATCTCAAACACACTGGTTGCATACTAGCGTGATGGATGATAAGATAAAGAAATGGATAAGATAGCGTAATAGAAACAAACCTCGCTATGGAGGAAAGCCCTTGGCTACAAAAAGATACGAGATAAGTGGCCACCATTGATATAAGATATGTCTGTATTGGGTAGCAAGATGCATTATGCTAGATGGCCATATGATAGGGCATGATATGTCAGTATGGATAACCATATGATAGGGCAGATAAAGATAAATTTTGTCGGTATTGGTAGTGATACGCTAGATATCCATGCGATTGGGTGATCAAATATAGATTTGGTAGGTAGTAGATTGGACCCTACCAAGACAAACAAGAAAGATAAATCAAGAATGGTTTGGCCCCTATGTAGGCAATCTTGGAAAAGAAGAAGATCAAGTAGTTTGACCCCCACCTAGGCGATCTTGGAAAAGAGAAAGATCGAGTGGTTTGGCCCCCACCTAGGCGAACATGAAAAGAAAAAGATCAAGTGGTTTGGCCCCCACCTAGGCGAACATGAAAAGAAAAAGATCAAGTGGTTTGGCCCCAACTTGGCGATCTTGGAAAAGAGAAAGATCAAGTAATTTGGCCCCCACCTAGGAGAACATGAAAAGAAACTAGCAAAGGAAATAAATGCAAGAGCTAAAAGATAAAATGCAACTATGATGCCCCCCTCTTAGAATGACATGCGTGGAAGGCATGTTATTATAAGGAGAAGAGCGATTGTGGCACATCAACATAGCGAGATGTTTTCGTGGAATTCCACCAAGAGAAAGTCGCACATAGATATCCACAACATCAAAAGATGCAATGCAAGAGGACAAGGGGATCTGATAATTTGGCATCATAACCCATAGTAGTGTCAAAAGGATATATAGTATCACTATGAGATGGGCGTATCGTCATAGCGCCAAATTTCTCAGATCTGAAGAAGAGCACATGAAGACAAAGATATAATAAGAATAGAATGTGTAAAAGAACAGGATAGAGGTAAGCCTCCATATTGTGAGATTTGCCAAGATCAAGAGCTCAATGAAATGTACAAAATAGAGACACAATATAGGACAAGAATAAACTGTATTCTCATCCATAGAAAATGATCAATAATATCCATTACATACAATGTAGATGAGCTTGCTTATATAGGCAAGGCTAGGGATATGTGAGCACACAAACATGACATGTGGCTCAATAAGAAACAAGGGTAGGTAGGAAATAAGTGTGGGTAGGTGATGTGATATTAATATGAGGAGATGAAATTCGAGGCTCAAGAATGGGGTCACATGTGAGAATCCCCATGTTCAAGTGCCCAAATTTCTCCTCAAAATCTGAACCATCACAAGAAGTGTGATCAACATGTGTAGAATCATCAAATGTGAAATCATCATTATGAACAAAATCTGAAAAGGAGTATAACCGAGATGCATGATCAACCACCCCAGTCGCAATGATAGCTCTAGTCTCCAAGTCTCTAATGAAAACTGAGTCAGGTGTGAACTCCATAACTCTCTTAGTTGCGCCATGTGTGATTTGATAGATAGAAAGGAGATTTTTTGTCAAGTGGGGTACACACAACACATCATTGAAGGAGTTATCCCCAATGTCAATAGATCCTTTCCCAATCACATCCATGTATGTATGATTGCCCATCAAAATCTGTGGCATGGTGCAAGGCTCAAATGTAGAGAACATAGATTGCGAAGATGCCATATGATGAGAAGCCCCTGATTCTAGAAGCCATCTCTCTGATTCATGACTAATAGTAGCACATAGAGCTTTTCCTTTTCTTATTCCAAAAGAGTGAGTCTTTCCTCTTGTAGAAGCCATGAATGCTTGCCCTTTTCCTTTTGAATGTGAGGAAGTGGAAGTTGATGAATCATCCTTCTTGTAGACTTTAGGCAAATCAATGTTATGCTTTTTGATGATATGTGTAAGCTCATCAATCTTCTTAGAATGGCAACGATGCTCCTCATGACCAATCTTTTTACAATAAGCACAAGTAGGTCTCTCCCTCTTTGGTGAATTATCTCTCTTGGAAGAGGATGAATCTCCTTGTTGTGGAGGAGATGGTGCTTTGTCCTTAGGCTTTGATTGCCATTTCTTCTTGTTTGAGTTGTCCTTTCCTTGATTTCCTTTGTTCCCTTGATTTGCCACTAATGCTTGAGACTTAGAAGCCTTAAGAAAGCCCATGCTTATCAACTTAGTTTTTTCCATCATCAACATTTCATTGAAAGCATCAAATGTAGGCATTGTGTAGCTTGAACCCATTGTCATCCTATGGGTTTGGAAACTAGAAACAAATGCTACATATTTTTGTGGAAGCTTGCCTATCAAGTTGAATATCAATTGAGTATCCTTCTTATCAATGCCACAATCTTTGAGTTGTGCCCTCAACTCATTTGCCTTAGTGACATAATCTTGTATAGTATCAAAGTTCTTGGGATCTAACATGGTGAGATCACTATCAATTTGATATCCCCTAATCTCATCAACTTGACCATACAAGTCTTGAAACTTTTGCCAAGCATCCTTGATTAGAGTACACTTCTCAATATGAAAAATGAGATCCTTTGATACATACTTTCTTAAGGTACCAATTGCCATGATATTTTTAGTGAGCCAATCCAAGTGACCAACTGGATCAACCTTAGGATCAGCAGGAGAAACAATAGTTCCATCAATGTAATGAGTGAGTCCTTTTTCCATAAGTTTACTCCATGCATCAATTTTCCAAGTAGCATAATTATGAGGAGTTAAGAGAGGAAACTTAGAAGAACCCATAGCAGAAAAAAGGAAGGAACACAAGAGCACAAAAGCATAAGAGACACCCTCCCAAATTCACTCAATCAAAGTACCCCCCCCAAAGTGATGATTTTGGCACTTTATATGTAGTGCGATTACAATGAGCCACTTGCAAAACAAGACAAAGTGGACTTATGATGCAAATTTTACAACTTCTCAAATGAGATACAAGAGACTTCAATCAATAGTGCAATGAATCTAATTGAGATTCAAGCAAATATACAAGTACCAAGAGAGCCAAAAATGGCCAAAATTTGAAAGTACAATTTCTACTTACAATGGCATCAATCTGATAGCATCTCGTGAAAGTAGACAAAAAAATACGCACTTTCAAAAAAAATGGCACCTGAAAAGGAGGTCGTATGACCTTAAACGAAGCCTCTAAAGTTGCAAAAACTGGGATTACTCAGGTACAGTCACCAAAAACTGCATTTTCTGAAAAATCAGTGCATCAAAATCAAAAAAATTCTTCACCACTGCGGAGAGCACGAAATTTTAGGCCATTTAAAAGAAAATTGCACCCAAAAAGGAGCAAAAATGAGCAAGTTATGGCCATTTGAAGTTGAACTGCAAAATCAAAAAGCTCAATGAGAGGGGCCTGCAAAATTTTTGGAAAATGCTGATGTGGCACTGACATCAGCAAATCACTGTGTTAAATTTGACGGTCGTATGACCGTCATAAAAACTTCGCCTCCCTACTGACTGGGCGTCCGTACTGTACGGACTGCTGACTGGGCAGATGACTGTGCAGTACAGATGATGACGTGGTATTGTACGGAAGAACTGCTTGGCGCAGGTGACGTGGCGGATGACTCGGCTGTTGTACGGAGATGACATGTATGGGTTGTACCCATGGGCCAGTGGCCGCCTGCCATGTGGTGGACGCAGGTCCTCCTGTTTGGGTTGACCGCCGGCGGAGGGAGCAACCGGAGCCGAGAGGCCGGTGGTGGTGGCTGAGGGGGTCGGCGGCAGCCTGCGGAAGGCGGAGACCGGCAGGCGCTGAGCGGCGGCGGGCGAGTGAAGGATGCGGTGGGCGACTAGGGAGCAGAGGTTGCGGCGGCATCGGGGACCGGTGCCGGTGGACAGTGCAGCGGCGACCAGTTCACGAGAACCGGTGGAGAGTGCAGGCCGGCGGGGAGTAAGCTGCCGGCAGGAGGTCAGTTTCGTCGGCGGGCGGACTGTGTCGGGAGGAGCCGGTGCGGCGGCGGCGGCGTCAATCTGCGGGTACGGGACGTGGCGGCTGCGGCAGGTCCGGCAGGTAGTACGCCTGCAACCTGCGACACGCAGGTACGGGGGGCTCTGCAGACCCCCAAACACAGAATTTTTTTAATTTATTTTTGATTTTTCGAAAAGTTTTTTTTTTTTTTTATTTTTCGAAAAAAAATTTCAGAAAAATTAATAAAAAATTTGGAAATCCGTACAATAATAGCAAAATTGGCGGAAAAATTTTTCTCACCAAAATAGGCCGACTTTATAACCAAAATTCATGGAAATGGCCTTCTGGACGCAATGGCGGGGTCGGATCTGGTCTAGGATGCCTCCAAAAGATGCTTTTTCTCAGATCTGCCTCTTGACGTCGCAATAATGCCTCTTCAAGACGAATCAATGAAGCCCCAATGGCTCTGATACTATGTGAGATTTTGCCAAGATCAAGAGCTCAATGAAATGTACAAAATAGAGACACAATATAGGACAAGAATAAACTGTATTCTCATCCATAGAAAATGATCAATAATATCCATTACATACAATGTAGATGAGCTTGCTTATATAGGCAAGGCTAGGGATATGTGAGCACACAAACATGACATGTGGCTCAATAAGAAACAAGGGTAGGTAGGAAATAGGTGTGGGTAGGTAGGAGAAATAATATAATAGTCCACATGAGGTGGATCACCCACTGAATGTGGAGTGTAACAACAAGATCAACACCATAAAAGGTGGAATTTCTCCTACACACACTATCCCAATGTGGCACAAACACCCAAGTGTCTCATACCCAAACTACTATGAAATGCATTTCCTAAGTAAACTTAAGTAAGTGTAATAATATCCAAGATGAATAATTATTTACACCAACACATATCACTTGTTGTGAAAAGAAGAAGAAGGTGCATCAATAGATAGAGCATTGATGACACCTGATTGATGAAGTTGTTGGATCTTGTCTTTCAAGGCCTTACATTCACTAGTGGAATGGCCAAGCACTTGATGATATCCACAAAAAGAATGGTTTTCTTTATTATCCTTATGAAACTTCTTACATGTAGGAGGAGGGAGAGTAATCAAGCAGGCTTTAAGAAGTCGCAACAAGATAAGCTCTTGATTAAATAAAGGATGAGGGGTAGAAAGTAACCCTTTCTCTTGTGGAGAAGGTCTTGACCACTCAGAATAAGTAGATACAAAGATAACAGATGATGGAGGACGAGATGAAGATGGATTAGGCTTGTAACCTAAACCCATCGTAAATGAACATGATTTCGGCTCCAAAGGCACCTTAACACCTTGACCCAGGCGCCCGAGGCCATTTCCTTTGTATCCATACTTGGAAGCAATATTGAACCCTAGACCATAACGTGATTGCAACTCCTCCAAAGGGGGAGGATCACCTTTAATGGTGTAGCCAATGGTGTTCACATGATCATGAGATACATTTTAATAATCATCTTTGGTAGCAGGTGTGAAGGATATTTTTGGAAGTTTAAGGTAGATAGGGTCGACCTTGTATTCGCCAACATGAGAATCAATGAAATCCAGAGAACCCCAATCATCATCTAAACATGCATTCACTTTAGAAGAAGAAGATAGTTCAATATAAGATGTCTTATCAAGAGAAGACTTGAAGCTTTAGAGATCTACCTTAGATTCTCAAGTGATTCCTTCTTTGGGACTTCTTCACCCTCCTGAATTTCCATTTTAGGGGACACGACATAGGCAAAAGTTGTCACTGTGGAGGACAATGTTGGAACATAATTTTGAAATGAAGGTGTAACTAAAATCTGACCCAATGCCGCTACTTGACATAGGTGCACAACATCAGGGTCAACCTTGATTGTAACCACTTGATTGTTTGCCACAAACTTCACTAAACCATGAAGCATAGAAAAAATAACTCCTAAATCATGAAGCCATGGTCTACCCAGGAAGAGATTATAAGATAGAGGACCTAGCATTACATATACCAGAGTCAAAATATTGATAGGCCCAACCTTCAAAGGCAAGATAACCATTCCCAAAGCACTTTTTCCACTATTATTCGAAACCACGACTAAACAAAGAAGATGTTTCTATGGATTTTGGATCAACCTTAATCTTTGGTAATAAATCCACACTGCATACATTAAGTGCGAAACCTGTATCAACAAGAGTTCATCTAAATCCAATGCCATTAACATGAACGATTATCATTAATGGATCAACCAAGTTCCTTACTTCTGGAGGCAGAAATTCATGTGGATAGAATGTAATATTCAATGAATTTGCACAAATATGATCCACCAACGCATTACATCTATCAGCCTAGTAGAAGAAGGCAATAAGATCTTTTGCAGAGCTTCCTGTAGCATACCTTGATAAACCAGAGCAGTCTGAAGCAAATCCCAAAGTGAAATCATAGCGGGAGTAACACGAAGTTGCTCAATAAGATCATAATCACTAGATTGCTTAGCCGAAGGCTTAGGTGCTTGAGGAAGATCTGGTTGAGAAGGTGGTAAAGAAGGTTGTGGATGATCAAGATGTTTCTTATTTCTTCGAGTGTAATAAGTATAGGCTACCATTCTATAAGAAGGAGCCTTAGATTGTGCATATCTTGTAAAAAGATCTGGTGAGTCATGTTCAAAAGGAACACCATGAATAGATTTTACCTTCTTTGGAAAAGGGCTAGTTGTAGTCACATGAATGATTGGTCTCTTAGGCCTTTTAGGGGCAGCAGAGACATAAATGACATTCATAGACTCATTATGATATGTAGAAGATTTAGATGAAGGAATTTTCTCAACATTGACCTTTGGAAGATCATATATGAGGCGAGACTCATCATTCACTAATGCATCATCTCTAGAAGAGAGTACACTAGAATGAAGAGTAATATTGAGAAAGGTGTCAATGATTTCATCCTCTTTTAATAAAATATCCTCTGAAACAAAAGATATATGATGAGAGGGATCAAAGGCATAGAGTGACATAGGCAGAGCTAAGTCACTATCACAAGCATGAAAAGAAACATCATTAGCACTTTCAATAAAGTTATAAACTAAGTTAATAAAAGAAGATAAAATATGCATTTTAAAATTAATAAACTCAAACTGAGGAAAGAGTGCATAAATTTGTCGGCCAAAGGCTGACGAACCATTAAAATGGGGTTCGGGGCAGCACCTCGAATATATTTTTATTGGAAGAAAGGGGAAAGATTTAGAATGGTCTATTTTTTTATTTTTTATTTTTTTTAGGGGGACATTGAATGAATCAAGGAATGATAAAGAATGTTTTTGAAAATAATACAGAAGAAGTGTTCACGTCAGTTTCACCAAAATGTAGAGGAGGGGATTTGTCACCTCCAAGATGATGAATCTCAAAGGACAAATCGATCCGCCGCTACCTCACTCAAACTGGTGCTAAGATGAGTCAGGGGATAAAAGTGAAAAGCTAAGCTAATAAACTGTAGATGAGACTCCCAGATGACTCTATTGAGTTTTTTCCCTCGGGATGATTGCACGGAGTTGGGACATCTGTGCGACGTGTTATCGTCCAGTACGAACAAAACACAAAAACCGTACGAGGGTTGCAGATACAATTGTAATATTAAATGAACGTAGAAAAACAACAAGATAGACTAATAACACAAAATGAGAAATATTAGAATGACTTGAGAAGAGGGAAAAGAAGGAAGCTCACAACCAGTCCATGATATGAAGCCTCCGGCTAAATGATCTTCTTCCTATGATTATAAACCTGCACACAAGCAAGAAGGAAAGTGTTGGGGATTGTATTTTGGATTCTGGCTCAGTTAGACCGCCGTTTTGGTATTTCCACCTCCACGGACAACCTAGATAAATTCTATATTCTT
Source organism: Cryptomeria japonica (assembly GCF_030272615.1). Lineage (NCBI taxonomy): Eukaryota > Viridiplantae > Streptophyta > Pinopsida > Cupressales > Cupressaceae > Cryptomeria > Cryptomeria japonica. Next base: position 512,298,575 of record NC_081408.1, read on the forward strand.
GAGAAATTTAATTTAATATTTAATATTATTTAAATTTAATACATTTTTTATTATATTTTCATTAAATTTTTAATTTATTTTTTTATATAATTTTTTAAATTTATTTTTTAGCTCTACTTTATTTAAATTATATTTTTTATCATTTAATATATTTTATTTATCTTATATTTTTTTATTAATTTAATATATTTTAAATTTTATATATTTTATTTATATTTTACTTAATAAATTTAAAAAAACATTTTTTGCAATTTTTTAATATATTTCTAATATATTATTTTTTTAATATATTTTCTTTATTTTTTAATGTACTTTGTTTGTATTATATTATTTATTTTTTTGATCAGTGGCATGGATTTTTAGCCTGGTCCAATCGCTAGGTGAGGCCACAAACCGGGGGCCTCATCCCCGTTTTTTACATGTCTGGGGTATTAACACCTCTAAGCATTAGTTCTAACATCAGTAGCCATTACCTCCTTACCTCTCCAATCTCCTCCCCTTATCTCTCCACAGTCTCTCCTTGTCACTCCATCATAATCCCTTATATCTCCCTCGCCTTATCGCTCCATTCTGCTTCCTTATCTCTCCACTCCTTATCGCTCCATTCAATCTTTGTGCTACTCCAATTGGTCCACACTACACAGCACCATAGGGAATTGGGCCCACCATCGAGACAGAGTCAGCAGCAAGCACCACCAGCGAAGGTATGAACACCAACCAAAGTCAGGCAAAAGAACCACGAGCGATCAGTCGCAGGTCCACGAGCAACCAGCCGAGCCATCAAACTTGGTATCAACACCATACGCTCATTTCATCATCGGGGACAACACATGACCTGCAAGGAATCGAACCGATAACCACCTCAACTTGAGGCTCGTGACTTTACCATCACGCTGTGGGGTGAACCCCTATATTATTTATTTTTTAATATATTTTATTTTTTTTAATATATTTTATTTATTTTATATTTCTTTTTAAATATATTTTAATTATATTATATTATATATTTTTTTAATATCTAATTAGTTATGATTATGGATGGATGCATTCAATTTATCTGTTTTACCAAAATGTGTCATTTAAAAATATGGTTATGGTTATTCCTTGGGTTATAATTAGAAATTGTTAGAATTAGGGTCACAATTGGGATTAGAATTAAAAACTTTTGACCCTAATTATAACAATTTCTAATTATAATTCTTTAATTTGAATCCCAACTGTGACCCTAATTCCAACTATAACTCTAACATCAATTCTAACCCTAAATTTAATAATAAAATAAAACGTTAATTCTAACCCTAAATCTAATTAGAACCATAATCCTAATTCGAGTCATAATCCTAAACTTAATTTTAGTTTTATTTGATCCTAATTATAACCCTAGCTTTAGATAATATTTTAAAAAGGCAAGAATGGAGGTGGTGCAAAATGGCGAAATTTCAAACCAAACTCAGGATTGGGCAATTGGCAGCAAGGAGGAACTTGGCTACCAACATGGAGCGACATATAGGGAAGCTGGAATTTGGGCCCGTGAGGTGGAGGAGGCCATTCCAATGAAGGCGATTCAAAACCATGCGGCTAAGCAAAAATGGCAGATCACTGACCAGGGAGGACAATTTCTTCCTAATGTGAATAAGGATGGATCCCAACATAATCAAAACCCTATCCATCTGCATCAGACAAGCCATATCGTGCAATGGGTTTTTGAGGGTGGAAGATGGGTTGACAAATGCCTTCCCCACCATCCAAATTGGCAACAAGAAAATCTGCAGATGGGATATGGTCAGTCCAATGTTCCTTAGAAAAAGTACGAAATATGTTCCTCCGTGGAGTCGACAGTGGAATAACCCTCAACATAGACCTGAGATGGATCAAAAGACCACTATGACAAGTGTGGCTATGCATCTTCAAAAACATCATTTCAAAAAAGGTAGGAGTGGGTGGTTCAGGCAAACAAAAATTCCCAAAGTAGATCAGGTCAACAATTGGCGAACCAATAGCCCGGTTATCCCTCCCCAAACTAACAAAGTATGGAAAATAAAAATGAACCTAAAGGAGGATGGTGAGTAGTTAAAAAAACATAAAGTTCCCCAAAATGAGGTAAGTGATACACCCCTAACTTCTATACATTTGGAAGATGACAAAATTAGAAAGGTCAGGGATAGTCTACTAAGTAAAGGAATGTTTGTTAAATGGGGTGGGGGATCGTGGAATAGAGGTAGCTTTGCGAATTGGTGCAGGGAGCAATGGGGGCCGTGATATTAAGATCAATACCCTCCCAAATAGTTATCACTTGATTGAATTCCCAGAGGAAAAAGATCAATGAAGGGCTTTAAACAATGACTCCTATATTTTGGATGGAATCAAAGTTCGTCTAATCGATTGGAGCTCAAATTTCAACCCTCGAACTCACACTTTACCTGAAAGTCTGACATGGATAAAGATGTACAATATTCCTATAGAATATGGATCTAAAGAAATACTGAAATAAATTAGAAAAAGTATTGGATCTTTCATCTTAGCCAATGAGATATTGGAAGACAAAATTTGGGGTAGCTTTGCAAGGGTATGTGTTAGTGTTCACCAAATTTCAACCATGCCAACTAAAGCCAGGATTTTAGGAGCATGGGAAGCTTGGACACAGAGGATTGATAGAGAGTATCAAATGTTTTTATGCCCTAAATGCTTCTCTAGAGAGCATATTGGTTTGGAATGTGAATTAATGGCAAAACTATCAAGGGCTTATGAATGTACCCAAAGCAAGATCTCAACCAATGAGGTTCTGATAGAAGACTTGAGTGTGACTAGCCAAGTCAGAGATCCTTCCATTGAATCCATGTAATTGATATGGAGGACAAATGAAAGGTATCAAAGTAGCTCATAGATGGGATTGTCAGTGGATGATATAATGGGAGCCTCCATTGTTGGGTCTGCTCACATAGTGGACCAGAATTTGCAAATACCTGACCCAGATGAATCTGAGCAAATAAGGGCAAGAATTAGTATTGTAGACCTCCAAGTTCTCTTAAGGGAAACAAAATCTCTGTAGTATGAGATTGAAATGTAGACCAAGGACCTACCACAAGAGGAGCATGAGGGATTCATGGGCAAGGAGAAGCAAGATGAGTCAACCATCACTAGGGAAGCTGAGTAGGTAACTTAGGCATCACATGGGGTAGAACAAAACCATCAATCTAAACTCCCTTTGAAGGCATTGGGTGAGGGTCAGGGAAGTGGAGAGATAATAGAAGAAACAATCAATGAATTATACACCACTCAGATGGAAACATATGAAGAGGATGATATAGATGTGGCATGGAATGAAGATGAGGAAAGTGATGCAGACGAACTTGGAGATGGTAGCACAAAAGGTTTTGAAGTATCAAAATCTAGAATATGTAGGCCCAATATCAAACCTAAAGGAAGGAGGGGGCACAAATCTAATAAAGTCAAACTATAAATGGTAGCCATAGCTGCTGGTCAAACCAAACTTATGAGAGGGAAGGGTGGACCCCTTCCCCAGGGGCAATGAAGATCACATCCTGGAATGTCAAGGGCATAAATGCCCCTGATAAATGGCACTTGATCAAGCGTCAAATAGATGAGACAAAAGGGGATATATGGTTTATGTAGTCACATAAATCTGTCCATTTTAATTAAATGAATATTTGCTATTTATTTGATTAAAAATCCACTAGCTATCAGTTAATTAAATTAACATTTAATTAATTCATCTTCAAACATTCTCCTATTAATTAAATAAATTATTCAATTTATTTTAATTAATTCATTAAACCAAATTCACAATCAATTAAATGAATAAAATCTATTTATTTAATTAGAATCCCCCTTTTCCTCTTTTAAATAAATTAAATAAAACATTTATTTAAATCATTTATCCCCCCCACTTGCATTTTCCTACAAATGCAACTTGCACACATTTATTGAAATAAACTAATTTTATTTTAATAAAAATCCTATTTTCCCTCACCCACCAAATCTAATTGCAAATCTAATCCCCTTCTAGATTCTTCTAACCCCTGCCTAATTAGCCTAATCCATTACCTAATTATTGTCACATTCCTAAGCAACTTTAAGTCACTTCTCAAAGACTCCAAAGTCTTTGAAAAACATTTAATGCTTTGTGTGTTCAACAATTTAACCTCCAAAGTCTTCCAAAACCACTAATGGCTCTTACATGACCATTAATGGCTCTTACATAACCATTTATGGTTATTTCAACTTGCACTCATGTGTCTCCTCAAGCATTTATTGCTTTGACCATGTTTATCCCTTTTGCCTTTGCACAAGAGTTTATCCATTGGATAAAAGTTTTATTCTTTGAATAAAGAATTTATCCATTCAACTAACCTTGACCTTAACTCCCAAGGTCATGTCAAACATTTAATGCTTATTCCCTCTCCTCTCAACCTATCTCACATTGACACTTGTCATCCTGGGATTGGGTTGAAAGCTCTCACATGGATTTGAAATCATTCAATCCTGACCCTTGTTGAGATTTCTCAATCTCAACCATCCATTGCTCCATTTTACCTATAAATAGAGCTCATTTCTTCATAATCCAGATCCTGAAAACTTGTATACATTTAAGTTATAGGCATTTTGAGAGAGCATTTTAGTGTAATCAACTAATATCTTGTCATTTTGGTTAAAATAAATCATTTTAGGTATCAATAGCTTAGTATTAGCTTTTTTATTTACATTTAGAGCAAATACTTCAATCTCAAACCTCCATAAGCGTCCATAGTGCAAAAAGCTGCTGAGAGCTACACTATTTTGGAACTTGGAGAGGAGAGGAACAAAGGAGAAGAAACCAAGAGCATGTTAGGAGGCATTTGGAGATGCCTCATCATATTTACCTTCTTAGTTAGATATTTTATCATACTTTTGATATCTCTTTTGATATGCTTGTGTAGGAAAGTATTTTGTTTGTGATTTCTGATACTAACAGTTTGTCTTTTCTTCTTGTTTGTGTTTTGTTATCATTGACTAACCTTCCCTTTTTACAGAGCATCATTTGGTGAACCTGACATGAATCCAAAGACCTAAAAAACAATTTTTTTTGACAACTAACATGTTTGAATGTTGAACTTGACACATAGGTTGCGCTTTAGTGCTATTGATCACGTTGTAGCTCTATTGCAACTTGTTGTTCTAGTGCTATTGTTCTTACAATAGAGCTATTGTACCAAGTTTAGCGCTATTGACATTGTTTGAGCGTTTTGACCTTGTTTGGGCGCTATTGAGCATGTTTGAGCGCTTTTGCCTTCCCTGTCATTTTTCTTCTTTTAGCGCGTTTGTGTTAAATAGCGCTTCTGTTTAAACACAGAGTAGCGCTATTGTAACAGAACGTTGTGAAAACGACCCTATAACGGAAAAAAGAAAAATTCTTAGGCTTGTGGAAGCCCACCATAGGTTCGGTTTTTACTAACTATTTGTCTCTTGTGCAGGTCTAAAAACCAACCTCCTTAAAAATCAAAAACTTCTTTTTGGTGTTTTAAAATTGAATAACACAAAATTTGCTTTCTTGCAAGCTTAGGATCAAAATTTGTGTTTGGTGCTCTAAAATTGAACAAAACAACTTTGTTTATTGCAAGTTTAGGCTTAACTTTTCATTTGGTGCTTAAAATTAACAAAACAAATTCATTTCTAGCCTCAAAAACTTAAGCAAAAATTTACAATCCACACTTCAATTTTTGGTGCAATTAAAACTTACAATCCACTTGTTTCAAAATTTTGCAAAGCAATTTTTTCCTTCATACGTGCTTCAAATTAAGTTGACCAGGATTTTCAAAGTTCTAGTTTACTTAAAATTTTGCATTTGAGGCTAAAAAGAACACCATGATTGTTGGAGCAACATCTCCAAATAGTTAGAACACATTGCGATGGCAAGTTAAAAAGAACAAGTGTTTTTTGTGCTTGGCACACTTGTGCAAAAAGTTGGTCGAGTGGTCCTACTTCTAACACACACTTGGCTTTCGTGGTCCTAGGTGCAAGAGAAAAGTGTTAGTAACACTCAAATTTTTTATCTTTTTAAGAGAGGCCTGCCAAGAGACACATCACTCTTGGGAACGACTTCGCGTGGTAAATCCTTCGAGCTGCTATAGAAATCAGGTGAGAGTGAAAGTTGTAGCCTTGGGTATAGTTGTTCCTATAGTGTAACTTGCCGAAAGGACAAATGGGCCCCACCACAAGTTACAAGGCTCTTAAGCGAGTCACTGCAAAATGAACTTATGTCCAAAGACATCGAAAATGACTAAACACCTTTAAGTAGTAGCCCACCCGTTCTATTGATTGAGAATATTTGAGATACAATTTAGTGCAAGAGCATAGATGGTTTTGCTCCCAAGATACTCATCATACATATTTCCTTGAGTAGACACATAGCTTTTTGAAAAGTCACTTGTGGCTTGATAAAAGTGGTGACTCCCCCATCATAGGGATCATCTATTTGTTATACTCGCGCAAGACTTAGTATATCACATCCTTACCTGCCACGGCGGGATTCATAAAGTATGTAGTACCAAAGTCGAAGAAATATCAAGATGTGGGCTGAATTTATCACAACTGGCCATTTGACCTTAGGGATACAAAGTGTTTGAGATGTCTTCATTTTAGTTAATACCAAGTACAAATTGAGCCGACTTCAGGCTTTGGAAAGAAAAACACCTAAAATAGACTTAAAGGAAAGGGTCATAAAAAGTCCAAAGATTGGGTTGATCTAGACCCATACTCATTTGTGCCTTTTAAGACAACATTCTTATGTTTGTGTGCTTGCTTTGTTTTCTTGTCAAAAAAAAAAATCCAAAATCAATTCCAAAACAAGTATTCATCCAACCAAACATCTTTCAAAAAACAACCAAAAAGATCACAAACAAAGAAAAGTATCTGTGTGGTGAAAAAAAGTGACACTAAGCAAACATGCCCTAATCTCACTTTCAACCACACACTTGTGGAATACGAAAGAGCCTAGAGGTATCACACAATTGGCTACTTCTTCTTGTGGAAGAGAGAGCCACGGGCTACCTATTAGGATTTCTATTCCTTTGTTGTAATTGAAAGATAAAATAATGCAAGTTCAATCCCTAACCCCAAAGTGCAAGTATGAACTAATAACAAGATTACAGAATTGAACTTAAATGATGGAAAGCTGTAAACACAAGGACAAGACAAGAATGTAAATGCATACCTGGAGTTAAAATCTGACTGAAAATGTTCGGGACGGGGGCGCGGGCGCCACTGTCCTGATTCTGCCCCTGAAACTGCTCTGAAAACTGCTATTTTTGCACTCTGAAAAGCTGTCAAAATGCTGAAACTTGCTGTCTGCCAGAAGGACCAGGGCGCCCAGCGCCCCTGTCCCAGGGACCAGGGCGCCCAGCGCCCCTGTCCTGGCAGGACCAGGGCACCCAGCGCCCCTGTCCTGGCAGGACCAGGGCGCCCCACGCCCCTGTCCTAGCTTTCTGGGCTGGAATTTGGTGTGTTGTTCTGTCTCAGTCTGCTTCTTTCAGATCTGCAACTTGCGGCGTCGTCTGAATCCCGAAATCTGCACTTATATCTGAAAAGGTGTTTTGGGCGGCTATATAGGGTTTTGCCTTAGTCAAACCCCCGCTTTGGTGATTTCCACCTCCACGAATAGCCAAGTTGTATTGTAAAAGTAATGTGTGTGCAGACCTTGTGTGTGTGCAAGATCCTAAAATGCAAGTAAGCAAACTAGAGCAACCTAGAAAGTAAACCCTAATTGCTTGTAAATGATAACGTAAATGCTCTAAACCAAGATGCAAAGTGATCCAAAGCATGAATAAATGATATATTGAAGCTTATGCAAAGACATGAAAACAACATGAAATCATACCCAACCCCCAAGGGAGGGGTACAAGCCAATCTTCAGTTGGTAATCTCCTATTGTTCTTCCGTGTCTTCCAAGCCCTAAATGGATGAATGGAATTGATAAATGTTTGATAGAGGGATGTTGAATGTTGTTGAAGTCTTCAAAGATCTACTCTTTCGTTGCATATGAGGTTCCTCAAACAAAATTCCGATCCCCTCAAATGAAGAAAGAGAGCTCTTTATATATGAGACCCTAGGTCTTAACTTCGACTTTAGGCCGACTTAGAGATTGAATATCCCGCCAATTTCTTGGGGTTAAGCTTTATTTTATGATTGGATCGCGCTCCTAAAATTTCGGGAAAAATGTCTGGGACCATGTGCACTCCGGGCGCCATGGTCCCAACAACTTTTTACCAAATTTTTAGGGCCATCAGATATGATGATTTTAGAGAGAATCCCGAAGTTACAGCTGATTTCGAGATGTTTTGACCCCCGAAATCAAGCCCCCAAGTTCAAAATAGGACCTAATTAGGGTTTTTGATTAAATGATGTATTGGAAGAATAAAAGGAAAGGGGCACACTTTAATGAAAGGGCCCAACTTTATAATGTGGAAGATGATAAAATAGAACCTTAGACCTAATTAATTTAATTAATTAAGTGCTAAAGGGGAAATGCAATGGAAAATGCAAAATGCGCCAAGGCGGGTGCTAAACTAGGTGTGAAATTGTACCACCCTAGCAAGTGCGTACAATTTACGACGCTACAGTATCAAACTTTATGACCATTCTTCACATCTTGCGAAAGAAGAATCGTCATCAGAACATCAATTTGAAAAGAAGACCATTGAGCTCAAAGGCTTTAATCAAAAGGAGGAAATTCTTCTATATCAATAGACAAATATTTGTCTCTCATAGAGTTTTTCTACGTCACATGCGTCTCTACCTTCAAGGCAAAACAAACGAATTTGATTTAGAATCATTAAACCGCAAAGCTTTTATGCAATATAGAGCTTTGAGTTATCACAAAAACCAAGGAGGCAAGATTAATCCCAACTCCTTCCCAAACGTTTGTATCATGTACAACATAACTCGAGAAATGCCACCAACGCCCCGAAAGGGAAGAGGTAGAATTTGTTCCATTTGTGACACAAAGCTTTTATTGAAGTTAAAACATTTCATCCATCATCTCACTCAGACATCATCACTTCATCATCAATCCGTTCCAACTCTCAAAACATTAAAAGGTTCTTGTCCTAAAGTTCTCTTTTTAGATATTGCTTGAATCAAACACATCAGATCACTTTTTAGATTGTTTCTACATCTAGGATAAGCTCATCCTAAGAGACACATCTACGTAGGTTAAAACTAGTTCATGAGTGAATCCTCTCATTACCAGGTAGTTAAATCTGTAACACATCTCAGATTTCTCTGCACCTACATCAAACCTTATCAAACAAACTTTCGGTTACATCTACCTTTAAAGTGCTAGAGATCTACATGCAACACAATTCACCAAACATCAATCTTTCATTTCATCAACAACTCATCATCATTTTTGCTCAACTTCAACAAAAACTTGTAAACAAAATGGCTCACACCTGATCACACTCAAGGCAGCGAGAAGTAGAAATTGAAGAAGAAGAGGAGGAAAATATCAATGAATTTCAAGAAGCACTTGGAGGAAATGCGAATGATGAAAACCCAAGTACTCCTACTCCTGCAACAATAGAAAGGGCCCAACATAACCCTCTCTTTAACAGACTTTTTGACGAAATACTCAAGAGCAATGCGGATGCTCACTTTTTAAAGCTCGCTCAAGAAGGAGCCAAACTCCCCTCTGACTTTGATCTTGCCCAATTAAGACAAGCATCAGAATGACAAAGTCGCCATGAAGAAGAAAGAGGTAGAGATCCCATCAGATATAACATTCCTCGAGGTAACCCACCACCTCCTCCTCCAAATGAAATGGAGATGTTGCGGTAACAAGTTGAAAATCTCGCCCAACAACTTCATAGTGGTTTAAAGACTAACCAATTCTCACTCAATGACATCTGTCCCTATCCCTTTGATAGGAATCTTTATATGCCACCCTTTCCATGAGGATTCGAAACACCTAAATTCAAAAAATATAGAGGAAAGGGAGATCCTCGCGATCATGTCAGAGAATTTCATTCAGCTTGCCTCGAAGTGGCATATGAGGACACATACCTAATGTGACTTTTTCCCCAAAGCTTGGGAGGAACAACCACATCATGGTTTTCCGAGCTACCAGGTGGCATTAGGACCTTTGAAGAACTAATTCAGAAGTTCTTGGCACATTACTCTCATAACATTGAACGCGACATCACCATGGCTGATCTGTGCAACACTAAACAAGAACCAGGTGAACTATTCTCAGTATTCCTGCAACGATGGCGTCAAATGTCTAGCAGACTTTCTCTTCAGTTACCTGAACGAGAACTAGTGGAAATATTCATTTCCAACTTAAACAAAGAAATGGAGTTTCACCTGGATGTCAAAGACATAGACTCTTTTAATGACATGATCACCAAGGGTTTGAAATGTGAGCGGGCCCTCATCAAGAAAGGACTTATCAAAATCTATAATGAACCAAAGGATGGTCCTCCCCATGCTTCAATAGTGACAAACCAAGCTTCTGGAACAAAAACAAGAATATCATCAACGATGGGGTTGTGGATGCCAAAACTATCAAAAGTGCACAACCTGTGGTTCGATTTGCAGGACAGAATCCTCCACCTCAAACTAACACAATTATTCCTTCAAATCAAGGTCACATCATATCTCACGATGAACCTAGACCTCGTCAGCAAAAACAAAAACGAACATACACTCCCTTAGGGGAACCCATCGAAACAGTGTTGCGACAACTGGTTTCTCAAAATTTGGTAACTCTACCTAAAACATCAAACTATGAGCCTCAGGTCAAACCTACATGGTGGAGAGATACTGAACACTGTGATTTCCACCAAGGGAGAGGACACAAGACAAGTAATTGTCACAGATTAAAAGATCTTATTCAGGATCTTATTGATCGAGGTGAAATTGAAATCGAAGGGCATAATCCAAAAACAACAAATAATGGTCATCTGATGTTCAAAATTCCACTTCCATCACAAGATCAAAGGGGTCCTTCCACTTCCAGGAGAGGCACTGATACTACTAATTATACGCAGGCTACGTATAATTATACTGTAAATCACCTGTATGATGACAGTGAACAAATTGCAACTATAACCATCAAGAATCCCACCTCCAATTGCAATGTTGTTACACGTTGTGGCAAGGTTACCATAAAGGCAGCTCCACAAGGCACCACCTCCATACCAAAGCAGTACAATCTTGTGGACAATTAGACAAAACACCTGCGCTTATATCCATTTTAGAGCTATTGCACCTATCTCCATCTCATAAAACAATCTTGGATCAAGCTCTCCAAGAAGCATCAGTCCCTGCTAACCTGAATACAGACCAATTTCAAGCCATGGTTGGAAGTCTAAAGTCATCACCTTGTCTCACGTTTTCCGAAAGTAACAACTCTTCCTTCTAGCAACCTCATAACGCTTCACTACACATTGAAGGCTTTATCAACCAACATAGGATCAAGCGAGTCTTGATCGACAATGGAGCAGGCTTAAATATTTGTACACTACAATTGGTCACAACGTTGGGATATGCCATAGAATCAATGGATCCCCGTAAGAAGATCACAATCAAGGCCTATGATGATGCAGAACGTTCCTCCAAAGGAGTGGTGGTACTACCAATCCGAGTGGGCCCTGTGGTGAAGCACATCATCTGTCAGGTTCTGGACCTTCCTCTGCCATACAATCTATTGTTAGGAAGACCTTGGATACATGCCATGCAAGCCGTTCCATCTTCCTACCATCAATGTATCAAGTTCCCACATAACGGTGTAGAGATCACAATCCTGGGCGATGCAAACCCCTTTGCATATTGTCATAATATCAGTCATCAACTAGAGATTACCGTTCCTAACAATAGAGAAGCCATTTCCTCCACATCATATATAAGTCCAGCCTCTCTTACTAGTTCAAACACCCCTATACCCAAGCAAGAAAAGCTTAAGATGAAAATAGCAGAGGAAGGTCCTGGGGAATACAACTTAAGTCAACTCTTTTGTGTGGGACAAACACCCACTTCTCCTAGAACACATGGCAAACCACAATAGTTACTTCAGCAACCACTGATCACACCAGCATGTGCTTTGACGCCTTTCATCCTTGGGAAGAGTCAAGAAGAAGAAACCAAAGATGAGGACTTAGCGGAATGGATCTATAAAAATCCCATCACCACTGATATGCCACAAGCTACACTTCCCACAGATCAATATGGCAAAGGCCTCCTCATTATGCAAAGAATGGGTTATGATGGTCAAAGTGCTTTGGGATCTTGCAAACAAGGAAGACATGAGCCATTGCTGCCAGAATTAAAGCCCAAAGATAATACAGGCCTAGGCTTTGAAAAGGCGATCTTTCCTCAGCTCAAATTCAAAGGAAAACCTAGCAAACCACTATATCAGCCTATTGCAAAGAGGACACCTTTCATTATCAAAGCAGCATCAAACACCATTGCAACTGCCCCACTGAGGCTTGAAATCCCAACACAACCATCTACAATGCCAATCATCCCACCAAACAAACTAGTAATCCCATCAGCAACAACAATAACATCAAAAGTACCATTAGCAGCAGCAACTGTATCAGAACCCGCAGCAGCATCTACAACACCAACAGTTCCAATAGAAGCAACTGAGTCAACACTACCGATACTACCTGTATCAGATTCTTTGATCCCTATCATCCTTCCTGCAGCTCCGATCATTTTATCTACAAAGGTACATCGACCGATCACACCTGCAATGTTTAACACAAAGGACATCCTAGTATGGTATAGTAATCGGATGTTGGAAAGTGATTCAGAGACCGACTCACATGAATGGGAATTTGATTCCATTCAGCTTAACACTTCAGATGAAGAAGACACATCGATACCTCCACCCTGCAAAGACATCCCTGTTTATAGAGAAGCACATATAAAGACTTCTTGGGTTCCTGAGCTGGAAACTTCTTCCATAGACCCTACGTCACATCCTACGCCTGATTCTGACAGGGAGAGTACCATCAATGACTTTCACCATAATGTCTTAACCCTCACTGATACATCTAACGAACTTAACCTAATCGATGAAGTAATGCCCATTATCCATCCTAAACTCATCGAATGGAACCAACCAAATCCCCCATGTCTTGACCTCTTCCAAAACGACGAGGCCATCATTGACTTTTTGGAATTAAGGGATAACCTGCCACGCAAGGATCACAAAGTTGGATTCGCCATAGAACTTAATAGCGTAGCATACTTCGGGGCGGATGCCAAACCTTTCAGCTGCAAAAATATAACAATAAAACATGGATCTTCTAGTGAAAACCACACCGTGGCACTGTTTGATTCAACAAAAGTAAAAAGAAAGAGTGTATCCAATGGTGAAAACCTCTCTAAGGCGCCTAAGGATGAAAGGTTTGACATTCTTCTCTGTAGCACTCAACAGGAACGATCAACGATTCTCATTGAAGAAACCAAAGAATACAATGTGGGGACTCCTGAAACTCCTCACCTCATACATCTGGCGTCTCTTTTAACTTGAGAGGAACAGCCTAAATTTGTAGAGTTCTTTCAAAAGCGTCAGATCAACTTTGCATGGTCATATGCAGACATGCATGGGCTTGATCCTGATTTAGTCATGTATCACCTCACCGTAGCAGAAGGAGCCAAACTTGTCAAGCAAAAGCTTTGTAAGATGCATCCTCAGATTGCAGTACTAGTCAAAGCAGAACTCAAGAAACTTCTGGATGTTGGTTTCATTAGAACAATTGATTATGCAGACTAGATATCCAATATTGTACCGGTCGGCAAACCAAATGGGGGCATCTGCATTTGTACTAACTTCAGAGATTTGAATAAGGCATGTCCTAAGGATGACTTTCCCCTACCAAATATCGACATCATAGTAGATCTGACAGCAGGACATGCCATGCTTTCACTCATGGATGGCTTTTCAGGGTATAATCAAATAAAGATCGCACCAGAGGATCAACATAAGACAGCCTTCACATGTCCATGGGGCACATACTGCTGGAATGTAATGCCTTTCGGTCTAAAGAATGCAAGAGCAACCTATCAACGAGCAATGACCACCATCTTCCATGACATGATGCATACTATGATGGAAGATTATGTTGATGACTTACTAGCAAAATCACTCACCAGAGAAGGGAATCTCAACATATTAGATCAAATCTTTGATAGACTGGAACAATACCATGTTTGACTCAACCCAAAGAAATGTGTCTTTGGAGTAACCTCCGGGAAGCTTCTAGGATACATTGTCTCAAGTAAAGGTATTGAGGTCGACCTAGCAAAGGTAAAAGCAATCATGGACATGCCACCACCAAAGAATATCAGTCAGCTAAGGACATTACAAGGATGACTACAATCCATCCGAAGATTCATTGCACAACTGGCAGATAAGTGTCACCCCTTTACACATCTACTACACAAAAACATCCACTTTCAATGGGATGCAAGATGCCAACAAGCATTCCAGATGCTAAAAGATTATCTCATGAATACACCATTACTGATCCCACTAGATCCAAGTAGACCGTTATTACTCTATATCTCAGCAACAAGTACAAAATTGGGTGTACTACTGGCACAACATAATGCAGAAGGGAAAGAATGTGCTGTTTACTACATCTCTCACACACTGGTTGGCTATGAACTCAATTACACACCTATTGAGCGAGCTTGCCTAGCGGTAATCTTGGCAGCCACTAAACTGAGGCACTACCTGTTAACAAACAAGGTACAAATCATTGCAAAGATTGATCCACTCAAGTATTTACTCAGCCAAGCAACATTAATAGGCCGCTTGGCCAAATGGGTGATGATTCTCAGTGAATTTGACATCGAGTATGTAGACCGTAAAGCTATCAAAGGACAAGTCATTACAGATCAGTTGGCCGATGCACCCCTCATAGGCGATCATCCTCTAATTCAAATTTTCCAGATGAAGAGATATTCATGATCACAACAGCACAACCATGGAAACTGTACTTTGATGGTTCGTATACTAGGCATGGCTCGGGGGCAGGCATTCTGTTTATCACACCTCAAGGTGACAGCATCCCAAAGTCTTACAGGCTCACATTTCCATGCACAAACAACATAGTAGAGTATGAGGCCTTGATCACAGGACTCAGGCTAGCCATACAATGGAAATTACAAGAACTACAAGTATATGGCGACTCACAACTGGTCATTCGACAAGCAACTGATGAATATCAGACCAAGGATGATAAACTCATGCCATACAAGCAAATGGTGGATAGTCTAAAGGCATCATTTACTACAATTACCTTTGAGTAGATACCAAGAGATCAGAATCGAGCTGCTGATGCTATGGCTACTATCGCATCTCTCCTAGATCTTCCGCAAAATTCAACACGCTACGAGTTCTTGGTAGAACAACTTTGGATCCCTGCTTATGATATCCCTGAATCCGAGATGATATGTCACCTTGTCGGTTCCGAATCCCCATGGTATAGTGAGTTCTACACCTATCTCCGTGATCACACCCTTCCTCCTAACCAATCAAATAACCAACGTAAAACCTTCATTTGCCAAACTGCTCGATATACCATTATCGCCGAAACCCTATACCGACGCAGTCTTGATGGTACTCTCCTTCGATCTCTGGAACAAGATGAGATAACAAAGGCCTTGGAAGAGGTACATGAAGGAATTTGTGGAACTCATGCAAGCGGTCCGTCACTAGCCAAGAAACTCTTGCGTAATGGATACTATTGGCCATCTATGGAAAAAGACTCCTACTACTTTGTCAGGAAGTGCAAGAAATGCCAAATTCATGGAGACCTAATACATGCACCGGCACAAGAATTGCAACCCATCATGACACCATGGCCTTTTTGTCAATGGGGCCTTGACCTTGTGGGTAAAATCCATTCATCTTCATCCAATGGCCATAAATTCATTATTACCGCCACCGAATACTTCACAAAGTGGATCGAAGCTGTTCCACTTACCCAAGTTACCGGCAAGCAGATCGTCTCATTCATCCTGTTGGGTCTCAAATCAACAGATTGGATAGGTTCTAAGGAAATGCCAACTCCTATGATCAAACCCTCCAATTGACTTGGCCAACTTATAGAGTGAACCTATTTGGTTACTAACTCTCTCACTTTAGGCTCTGCAGGACCTAGGCGGGTGTACCTATTCACTAGTTGTTTTCAAGGACTAGTGCTTTTTATAGCAGATTAAGTATCTTGATCTAGCTTCCTCCTATCACAGAATGGCATAAGTTCCTGGAATGGAGATATAGCAGATGAGTTCAAGATTGTTGTTGTGGAAGCTATTTGATCTTTGTGCTTAGAATTTTATATAGATACACTATTGCCAACTTACTCTATGCTTCTTACTCAATTACTCCTATTGTAAATTAAAATATGATGAATATGGTGATAAATTGTAATTTATAAATGGCTAGTGCCTTTCCTCTTATTTGGGCTACAGAGTCTTTATATTGCCTTAGGACTTATTGTGTGAACTTGTGAGACAGTTTTTAAACCCACCTCCTTTATGGATCTGTCAGTTATTATTTCTTATGAGATCAATTGAATGCCTATATCATAAGTTGCTTGAATGAATTTAACCCTACCTTTAAGGGACCATCCAAGTAAGCACTGCAAAGAACAATTATAATTCATAAGCAGAACTTTTATTTCAACCTTATAACATACAACATAAATCTCACTCAAAGAATATGAATAACCTTATCTTCTTTAGATAATATCACAAGCAATTGCCAATAATGAATGAAATAATCCACAACACATATGCAAAGAAAAGATAACTGATTGTATTACGTATCTGTCAAAATCTGTGTAACAGGAAACTTACAAGCTATCACAAATCACTGTATTCTTGCTATCATTGTTATGTTAAGAAATATTACAAGAAATCTTTCTCATATATATATGAGAACGAATGCTGTTTATGAAAAGACATGTCTTTTCGAAATATTAACTGTCAACTTGAAAACTCCTAACAAACTTAAGTAAAAAGAGATTAGCGTCCCTAAATGATGGATGTAGTCATCTTCTTTAAAAGTCTTAATCTTGATGCTCTGTTTCTTTAATTCTTCTCCCTGTGAAAGGTATTCGAACATCATCTGGTTGACGGTAGGGGACATGTCTTTTCTTCGATCCAATCTCGTCAGAGCTCGATCCTTGATGCTTATAAGTTCATTCCGCCATTCCTCCATAGACGTTAATTCTCCTTCCTTATAAATTGAGGGCATTCCAATAGGGTTCCCATCATCCAATTCTTTCAGATCTCCTTTTAGCATATCTTCGAATTTAACATGATTCTCCATAAACAAAGTCCCTTCTGTTTTTTCTTCTAGCGTCATCACATCAACACTGTTTATCATTTCATGCAATCGTGCTTTTAACCTTTCATGCTCTCGTAATGCCTTTATGGTTCTAGAGTACACCCTCCAATAATGCTCAACATGTATAAGCATGGTGTTGAATCGGTGTTCAATGATATCATTAACCAATTTATCCATCTTTTGCTGGACATTTTTTACCTGTTTGGTAGCCTTA
Organism: Cryptomeria japonica; assembly: GCF_030272615.1. Taxonomy (NCBI): domain Eukaryota; kingdom Viridiplantae; phylum Streptophyta; class Pinopsida; order Cupressales; family Cupressaceae; genus Cryptomeria; species Cryptomeria japonica. The sequence continues at coordinate 512,316,151 of NC_081408.1, forward strand.
TCCGCTTGATACTTCCAATACAAAACATCAGAAACATCATCCAAGCTCTGTCCTGTGGGATATGAAGCATATTCACTTAAAGGAGCTCCTGTCTCAAGTTGTAATATCTTTGCTTGTAGCTTTTGATTCTCCTCTTTAGATCTTTCATACAAGCCCTTATATGTAATGTTCTCCCTGACCAAAAACTCTGTCTGATCCAAATTTAATTTGGCTACATCCAGGTTCAATTTTGCAGTGACCCTAGGGTCAGTCTTTCCTACCTGATGGACCATAAGGTGTCCAAAGGTTTCTTCAACATCCACAATAATTGGCCTTTTTCCTCTCGAATATAATGCCCATTGTAGGAGAGCCTTTTGATCAGGATCATACCCCTAGCCCATGAACAATTTATCTATCTCTTGAGGCAATACCTGTTGGTTAGTGTCTTGCTTCTTCAAGAATCCATCAAACAGAAGTGCTGAATTTATATCCCAACCTAAAAATATGATAACTCCAGCCTCCTTTAATATTTTCCTCCCTTTCTCTGGGTCATATCTTTCATGAGGGTATCTATCTCATCTTGTAGCCTTCTCATCCGTTCTTCTTCTGTTCTTCCAGCCATACTTCATTTCACATGAGCCCCTTTGTACTAGTATAGGAATGAAAGGAATTCTCTAGAAGAAGCGAATCCGTCATCCGCAACAAAATCTTCATGCTCTGTCATCCTTATGTCAACTACATCCCTAATATTAAAATCACCAGTTTCCACATCTACCTCTGCTTCAAAACCAGGTGGATAATCTTCTCTAGGGGAGTCAGCAGGGATGCTGCTAGCAGTTGATTTCGGAGACATGTGAGCCAATGGTTTACTATCTTTTTCAGTGTTGACAAAATGGAGGAACTGTGGGGGTACTCTATGCATAATCTCTACCTCATGCTGAAGTAGTTTTTTGGCTATCTCCAAAGGATCTTGGAGGTTTCCAAGTAGGTCTCCATCCACATCCCCCTTGCTCTTTTCCACTTGAAGGCTTCCCAAGTCATCTCGCTTCTTTCTCTCAAAACCTTGGCATCTTCCCTTTCAAGGTTCTTGATTAAATCATCTGGCATTTGAGCCACATGTATTCCGGCTTTTAATTTCTGTGATGCCCTTGTAGCTCTTATATATCCCTCAGGATCAAAGTTCTCTCTAGGATCACCCAGAGTCATGCCATAATAATCTAATTTATTTTGAAGTAAATGATAACTGTTGGAACTTTTAACAATAAAATCAGAAAACACCAGTAATCCTGGCACAATGGATTGTTTATCAAAATCTGTAAGATGTTTGGCATTGACAACAGATAATTGTCTTACAATCTCTAGGCTAGCCACCCTGTTTGGCACTGTAATCGGAAGCATGTATGGCTTTCCTTCATACCTGAATACCCTGATTTCTGTATGATTAAGGTGGCAATACCAGTCACCCTAGTTGTGATCAATCTGATACTCTGGAGAGAAGTCTTTTGGCTTGAGGAATCTCTTAATTTCAGGAGACAAAGTATAATCTCTATGTTGTCCAAAGGCCGCACTAAGAGGTTTCACAAAATATTCCTGAAAGTGCCAATATTGGTTATTTATGAATCTTTGATCCCATGCAGAAACCCACAACTGAACTGGTTTCTTCAAACCATTCTTAACATAAGCTCTGATGCTGAAATCGTCTGACCAGAAATTGATTTCTTGTCCACAATAAAGAATGATGTGCATTAAAAAGGAATACAACGAGAAATGAACATTTACAAGGTCTCCTTTCAACTTTTCCAGCCCATGATTTAGGGCTTCTACAACATAAGTGGCATAGTCAAATGACCTAGGGTCTTTCAATTGTAGATCAGCACATAGAACCATAACCCCAATATCCATGAGAGGATGAGCCTCTAAGCCTAATACTTGGGCTGCAGCATAGTATGTATACTTAAAATACGGATGGAATTGGTTGACATCAAATGGAACCTTGTCATCTTTACTGAATGGAACAAAGGACCCTCCTACTTTTGGTCGGTGAATGGGTAATCTCCATGTCTTGTAGATGTCCTCCAAGTTAAAGAATTCTCGTGACAGTTTCTGTATATCAATTTTCTCTTCTACTTCCCAGTCTAGATCAAATACCATATCAATAGTCTATTTGTTAATCACCACCATGGGATTCCCTCGGTAGTCGCATATGGTTTTGGTTTTTGGATCATAGCAATCTACCAGAGCTTTCATTAATTCAACATCCACAAACACATTCAGAACTACCAATTTCCCTAAGTTTTTCTTCCACAGGTTACTTACGGGCTCAGGAGCATCCCTTCTCTTGTAACCAAATAGGAACAACTCATGTCCTCTCATTTCAGTCCATATGTCTCCTAGATGATCAAATCTATCTTCCAACCCTTCTTCTTCACTCTTGATCTTTTTGGACCTCACACTAGATGTCGGGCACTGGTCTAGCAAATCTTGAGTTAAAGCTCTACCCTCCTTTTTCTGTCGTTTGGGCTTCTCTTTAGGATTCAATTCCTTTCCTTTTCTACTCTTTTTAGAAGAAGAAGAAGGTTCCATAATTTCAATTAATGCAAGAAATCACACTTACTTGGGGAATTGTTGAGTTCTTCTGATCGTCGTTTACGGATTTCAGCAAACTGCTTGCAACTTTCTGTCTTTTGGCAACAATTTGGTTCTTATAAAAATTCAATCAATTCAGCTATAATTGTATGGGCAACTTGTGCAATAGTTAATGTCTCTGCGTTCATAACGGTTATTCAAATGTTTAAACTTAACTGCAGATGTGACATCCTGCACTTGAGCTTTTAATTCCTTCGCGGGAAGTACTGTTCAACCAAAATGATCATGAATCGAGTTTTCGATGAAACCCTTGTCTTCGGCTGAATACTTTGATCTTTCATCGAAAGTTCATTTCCCTCGATATCACCTTATCGATGAATAGCCCTTGTCGAAAAACCATCTTCTAGTCTCTTCGAAATCATTCTTTCTTCGATGAAATTTCTTTCGATGAGTCATCCATGAGTTTCATCGAAATCATATTTCGATGAGTTCTGTTCTTCGGTGAAAGTTCATGCAAGCCCTCCGAAAGCCTTTTTTCTTTGATGTCCTTTTTATCGATGAAACCCCTCTGTTTTTATTTGATATAATGTTATCGATGAGATTTGCTTTTCGATGAATGTTTTTTAAGTCTCTTCGGCAGTTGTATTTCCTTGACTTCACCTTTTGCTTTTTGCTTTTCACTTTTCGATGAAACTGGAATATCGATGAGCGACTTCTTTTATTTACTGAAAGAGATATTCTGCCGAAGACATCTTTATTGTTTTATACTTTTTGCTTTATTTCGATGAAACTATCCTTTCGGTGAAACTCTTTCTGAGATGCTCGATATGATATTTTGGCCGATGACCCTTTAGCATTCACGCCTTTGGGAAGACTTCTTGATTTTCAAATATATTGTTCAACACATCCTCAATTACATCATCTGCCGGTATGGTGTACCCATGTCCATCATCACAGATAACGGTCTTCCTTTCAAGAATCAAGATGTTCGTGAACTCTGTGAGAAATTTGACATCCAGCACCGCTTTTCCACTCCCTATTACCCACAAGGCAATGGTCAGGCCGAAGCATCAAACAAGAACATATTAAGAATCCTAAAGAAGATAGTCAATGATGCTGGTCGTGATTGGCACGTTCAATTGAATCCAGCACTATGGGCATATTGAACTAGCATTTGAACCCCTACAGGCGCAACTCCATACTCATTAGTCTATGGTGCAGAAGCTATTTTACCTATTGAAGTTGAGATACCATCACTACGGGTTTCCTTGCACAATCTCATCGATGATGAAGCATACAGAGTATCCCGTCTTCAGGACTTAGAGATACTTGATGAAAAGAGACAAGTTGCATACAACCACCTCAAAGCCTATCAACAACGCATGAGAAAAAGTTATAATCATCGAGTTAGGCCTCGTACATTCGAGGTAGGTGATCTTGTTCTTCGAGAAAATCCTCGTAACCAACCCAACCGAGATCATCAAGGAAAGTTTGAATCAAATTGGTTGGGTCCATATGTTGTCACTGCTGTATTTGGGTTCGGGGCATATCAGTTGGCTACGTCAGAAGGAGAACCACTAGCGGATCCGATCAACATCATGCACCTCAAATGGTTTTACACATAAGCTGCATAGAGCATTAGGCTCCCATATATACTGGCAAAAATACCAAAAAACATTCAAATAAATGTCCCGAAGAAAATATAAAAACATCAAAAGAGTAAGAGAAAAATCATGCATCCAAACGGTGAACAACCACTCTGGTGGCACCTTGGGTAAGTGCGATGGTGAAAACCTGGCAAACAGGCACCACTCATAAAGGCTATGGCTCCATTGTCTTTCAGACTTGTTGCAATCACATTCACTTCATACGTACATCCATCCGTCCAAAACCATGGCTTGTTATTCATCTTATGCAATTAAGAAAGTACTCCATGCGTCTCGCATCCCGCTTTTTCATAGTCATGTCTACACTAGGGGCAATGCCCTTAACCTCTTGATGGAAGTGGATTCTACATTATTTCGTGATTCATTAAAAGTTCTTCATTCAAAACTATCTCATAAAATACCAAAAACATTGGAAAACTATCTCATAAAATACCAAAAACATTCAAAACAATTCAAAATCCACAAAAAACATTCAAAACAATTCAAAATCCAAAAACATCAAAAATCAAACAAAAACATGACGACACCTTGTACATACTCATCCGCGCAGATACCAAACAAGCATTGAAAAATCTTCGCACGATGATCACTTCTCAAAATTGACCAAAACAATCGACATCAACAATCAAACTGTCTTCAACAAGGATGCATCCTTCCTTACCAAAACATAGACAAAATGACATTTTCTTTGACAAGAAAATTGTGTTAAGCTATCAAATACTTGGTTGATTCGTGAGTAATTCATTCGTTTATTTGTATCAGGTTCTTACAACATTGTTTGTGTATCTTCTGCGAATTATTCCGATGAAGTTCTGGGGCATGTACTAATGGTGTCTACATGGGAAGTTCACTAAGCTACATGATCTTATGCAAAATGCAGTCATAGATCACTATGGCTTGCTGACTACAGTGTATACCTCGACCATATGAGCATGAACCATTACCAAGGATCCATATTCTTTAATCTTTATGTACATACTGTTTGCTTGCAGGTACGAATGCTCTTTCTTTGGTTCCTCCTACCTCATCCAAATTAGATAAATGTTTTATCTCTTATTAACATATGAACTTGTCTCAGGATATGATCAATTCAAGATCAAGGAGGATGATCCAAGTCATGCATAAACGGAGATGATCCTTGTCTGTTCCACAAGCAATACTCTGGTAGACTTGACCCATTATATCAAGTCATTTGTATTAACTTGCTATATCAAAATCCATGTAAGAACCACTTAGGTTATCTTGAATCATTATGTCAAGATGCTTGTATTTTCTTACAAAATTTTAAAGCTCAATGATGAAAATAGAGCACTATGGATCGTCATTTCATCTCATTTGTTTACATGTTGCATTCCATTGCATATCACCCATCCATTCACTCATTCATATGTATGATTTGTATGCAAATATGAGCAAGGTTAATATGAACAATTATGTAAGAATTAAGTTGGCCTTGGATACAATCGCGACCGAGTATCCTGATACATCATCAATGCATCATGCAAAGTCTAAAAAAAAAAAAACCTTGCATTCATCATGGTCACATCATCATTACATTTAGTTGCATTTTGCATTAAGTACATTCATGTCATTTTTAAAAAAATTGCATATAGTTCATTTAATTTATTGACATTAGTCTTCATTAATCATTTGCATCATTGCATAATCATGATGATTAGATTCATTCATATGATCACATTGTCCTTGTTTGTATTAACCATTTTGCTATGCATTCATTTAGTGTCAATTATCATTTTATCATTCTTTATCATCCTTTATTATTTATCATTGTATGCATTCATTTATCTATTCATTAGTTGAAAGGTGCATTCATCCATCCATTATTAAGTATCTTATTATGCTCATTTTAGGATTCATTTACATTGCATTCATTATCCTTTTTTAATTGCATTAAGGTGTAGTTATTAAACCATAAGTTGCATTATCATCACATTCTCATTTTTACTTAATCATATTTAAGCATTTAAAATCATAAAAACCATTTTGTCTCCAAACATTGGTTCATACCATTTATATATCCATTATACATATGCATTCATTTAGACATCATCATATAAACATTTGTACTTTACATTTGTTTATCCATATTTCATTCATCTAACAACATCAAGATGCATAAACATACATAACATCATTCATTCAAACATTGCATTTACATCATTGCATATCATTATCTCATCATTATATCAAAATAGGAAACACCAAAAGCATACACCATCATCATGGCATTACATACATAAAGCATTACATCAAACAAAACGTGCACACATGTATAAACCTGCATTCATATGTTAGTATCGAACATCATAAATCATCATAAAAACATGCATATAGGATCCTCTCATAAATGCATACATATACACATATCCATCTAAGTATAAACTCATAAAAATCACCATCTTGCATAACATCCATACATATCAATATGCATATAAAGCAAAAAAATGGGATCTCCTCATATATATCATCTCATGTATCAGAGTACAATGAAATCTACAAAATCGGCTACCAAGAGCCATCCAAGATACAGTCCAAAAATAACAATGATAAAATACATATATGCAAAATGCTCTCTCAGATGCCACTTTGACCAGATGCTGCACCACCATCGCCACCTGCTCCCCCACTCGTCCCCACACCACCTGATCTATCTCTCCGTGGAGGCCCCATCAATCCCCCACTAGCTCCTACACCCCCTGACCTGTCTCTCCGTAGAGGACCCATCACACCCCCACTGCTCTGCATCCTTTGGGATCGCTCTGATCTGTCCTATCGCATCTACGAATAGCTCAGTGCTCGCTGACTGGATGGTACCACCTGCTCATATAGGCCCTGCCAATAATCAACCTCTCCACCTGCTCTCTGTACCTCCCTCGCCAATGCCTCCAAAGATGGCCCCTGTCCCTATACTCCCTCCAAAACCCTCACTCTCTCTTGCAACTGGATCACCCTGTCCATGGCCTGATCTCTCTCCTACAACACTACAGTCAGCTCTGAATCTCGTGCAAATAGTTGCACATCTCTAGCTGCAACCTCCACCTCCAAATCCTCCACTCGTGTCTCAGATGCCTCAAGTCAAGACTGCAAATGTACTATCAGTCGATCTCGCATATCTCCACCTGATCCCTCTCCTGTCTCCATAGCTGCCTCACTAGTATATCCCTCTCCAGTGGCTCTCTCCCCTCTATCCATCGGTATATCCCTCTCCATACCTCTCCCACCCAATCTAACTCCTCCTGGCATCAACGGTACCTGCGATATTCATAGTGGCAATCCGCCTCTCCCTCTCCGCTGGATCTGGCTCTCTCCCCTCTATCCATCGGTATCTCCCTCTCCATACATCTCCCACCCAATCTAACTCCTCCCGGCATCAACGGTACCTGTGATATCCGTAGTGGCAATCCGCCTCTCCCTCTCCGCTGGATCCGACTGCCCAACCCACCACCTCCTCCACCTCCTCCCCCATCCCCCCCTCCTCCTCCATCCCCTCCTCCTCTCCCTCGTCCAGCTACCATAGGTCCTCGACCTCCTCTCCTCCTTCTTCTCCGTCCCCTCTCATCCTTAAAATCGGGCACCGGCTCTGCTGGATCAGATATCCGTAGAATCGGATGAGTCACCAAGTACTGCGTGTACTCATCTGATACCCTTGCATCCACAACCCTCGGTCGTATATCCCAAGGTCTTGCCTACATCATCCGAAACTCTGCCAGTGCCTGGTCATACGGAAGTACTGGCCCCCATGCATATCTCTCTCGTATCACCCGTGCATACTCTCCCAAACCACTAGGTAACCCCTATCGCCGCCCAAACTATCTCAACACTCTACCAGGCACCTGTCTCTCTACATGATACGAGGTCCTCCCAATGAGGAATCGGGTCATAAACACATATGGCAGTGCCTCAGCATCATCATCCCAGGGCTCGCACTCCAGGTAAGGTCTCCATATCACTGCATCAAGATCATCCAATGCCCGTCGCCACCACTCTAACTTCCCTAGGTGGGGCTGACTCATCATATCGCTATACATAAACATATACGGCTGATCCACTGCTCAGAATCTGAGACTCACTGGTTGAGTCACTGGTAAGTGCTCCTACGCCCAAATATGTAGCAACGTCACTCCCACTGCTAATGAGCCCCTCCCATGGTATACCACCTCATGCAGCTCCTAATAAAGGTGCGCCAGCATGCACGGTCCCCAGGCAAATCGGGTCCCCTCTGTAATCATCTGCTCTCACCTGTCCCCATCCGATGGCCAGACCATGCAAGCACTTATCAGGACACAATAATCCTCCCACAATGCTGGACAAAACTATTGGTAAAGGCTCATATAATGTAGCAATCTCCTCCCAGGCAATGGAGCCATCATCAATGAATACATCCTCATCAAAGAATCTCTGTATTGCTAGAGTCCCCCAGGATCTATCGTATGTAACTAGCTCCCCCCGAATCAGAATCCGCAGGATGCACCACACATCCTTCAGGGTCACTGTCATTTCCCCCTGCGCAAGGTGAAATGTGCATGTCTCACTATGTCAGCGCTCTGCTAACGTGGTAATCAATTCGTGATTCATCCGAATCATGGGCATGTGCATCACATCATATAAACCAGTCGTGGCAATGCAATCGATCTTGACCTCTGTCAACTGATCCCGCAACCCCTATGTTGCTGGATGTCTCTCGCGTAACTGCAACACGCGTAGATCCTCCCGCACACGGGCATCAATCAATCATCATCAGTTGTTTTGTTTTCAAACTTTCTTAAAGTTTACACCTAGACTATCAACAGATACTTTGATCAAGTATCTCCGGGTCTCAACAGGTAAGCAATCATGGCACACCTAGACTTCACCAGACATTTACCCTAAAAATGACCTAAGTCTCATCAGGCTGCTATGGTTCAAAACAACTCCCACTTCGCCTCCCTATCCATCCATCTTTGGCATCGCGATATTTTCACACAAACTGGGGCATCCATTATCTTGCAAACAAAAGCGCTACTTCTCTACAATAGCGCTAAACCCCTAACAAAAGCACTTAATCAGCTATCTAAAAGCGCTAAAACTACAAGCGCGCTACAACAACTATACAATAGCGCTGATTAACGACAAAAGTGCTCAATTAACCACTCAATAGCACTAATCCATCAATAGCGCCTAAACAAGCCTACAATAGCGCTAAAATTTTCAAAAGCGCTCAAACAACACCTCAATAGCGCCATTGCGACACAATAGTGCTAATTAATTGGATAATAGCGCCAAAACGTAGTTTCAGCGCTATTGTCTCGACTCAACTTCGACTCAACAAAAAGCGTATAAAAAATGCATAAAAATTGAAATTTCAAATTTGCATACCACTGGTCTATAGTCGTCTGACCGCTGGAACCGACGAACTCACTCGAATCGGTGCTCTGCTACTGGTACCGGCATCCCGACTGCTGCTCACTCCTTTCAAAAGTCAATCTCAGAGTTTTGGTTTCACACTGGTCGCGGTAACAAATGATCTTGTTTTCACCCCTTTCTTCCCATTTAAACCCTTCGCAGTCATCGTAATTTTCCCCCGCTCACCGCCGTGGTCCCCGTAAACTTCCCGAGCCTCCCATTTCTCCATTTTACCCCCGATTTCTTCTATTTTTCACCAGTATTACTCACTTCTTCTCTTCTACCACCCTGCCAATTTTCCTTATTTTCGAGAGATCGCTCGATTTTTCAAAAAAATTCGGCCCATCTCTCGAGGGGGCATACCACCCATTAAATTAAACATTTATGGGGCATATTCTTCACACCTATTTTTTTTTTTTTGAAACGACGCGATAAATCGCACCGTCTCAAAGAGGGGCAAATGTAGTCACATAAATCTGCCAATTTTAATGAAATGAATATTTGCTATTTATTTGATTAAAAATCCACTAGCCATCAGTTAATTAAATTAACATTTAATTAATTCATCTTCAAACATTCTCCTATTAATTAAATAAATTATTCAATTTATTTTAATTAATTCATTAAACCAAATTCACAATCAATTAAATGAATAAAATCTATTTATTTAATTAGAATCCCCCTTTTCCTCTTTTAAATAAATTAAATAAAACATTTATTTAAATCATTTATCTCTCCCACTTGCATTTTCCTACAAATGCAACTTGCACACATTTATTAAAATAAACTAATTTTATTTTAATAAAAATCCTATTTTCCCTCACCCACCAAATCCAATTGCAAATCTAATCCCCTTCTAGATTCTTCTAACCCCTGCTTAATTAGCCTAATCCATTCCCTAATTATTGTCACATTCCTAAGCAACTTTAAGTCACTTCTCGAAGACTCCAAAGTCTTTGAAAAGCATTTAATGCTTTGTGTGTTCAACAATTTAACCTCCAAAGTCTTTCAAAACCACTAATGGCTCTTACATAACCATTTATGGTTATTTCAACTTGCACTCATGTGTCTCCTCAAACATTTATTGCTTTGACCATGTTTATCTCTTTTGCCTTTGCACAAGAGTTTATCCATTGGATAAAAGTTTTATTCTTTGAATAAAGAATTTATCCATTCAACTAACCTTGACCTTAACTCCCAAGGTCATGTCAAGCATTTAATGCTTATTCCCTCTCCTCTCAACCTATCTCACATTGACACTTGTCATCCTGGGATTGGGTTGAAAGCTCTCACATGGATTTGAAATCATTCAATCCCGACCCTTGTTGAGATTGCTCAATTTCAACCATCCATTGCTCCATTTTACTTATAAATAGAGCTCATTTCTTCATAATCCAGATCATGAAAACTTGTATGCATTTAAGTTATAGGCATTTTGAGAGAACATTTTAATGTAATCAACAAATATCTTGTCATTTTGGTTAAAATAAACCATTTTAGGTATCAATAGCTTAGTATTAGCTTTTTTATTTACATTTAGAGCAAATACTTCAATCTCAAACCTCCATAAGCGTCCATAGTGCAAAAAGTTGCTGAGAGCTACACTATTTTGGAACTTGGAGAGGAGAGGAACAAAAGAGAAGAAACCAAGAGCATGTTAGGAGGCATTTGGAGATGCCTCATCATATTTACCTTCTTAGTTAGATATTTTATCATACTTTTGATATCTCTTTTGATATGCTTGTGTGGGAAAGTATTTTGTTTATGATTTCTAACACTAACAGTTTGGCTTTTCTTCTTGTTTGTGTTTTGTTATCATTGACTAACCTTCCCTTTTTGCAGAGCATCAGTTTCTATAGGAAACAAAGTGGTGTAGGGCAAAGATTGACAAAATAATGAAGGTGTGGAGGCAGTGGGTTGGGCATTTTGTTGAAGCTGAAGGTGCATATGGGGGTATGGGAACTATATGGAATCTATTAATAGTGAAAGGGGAAGTGTTGGGTGCAGGCAGAAACTAGCAACACACAAAGATCACACTTTTGAATAATAATGAAAGGTTTTTTGTCATTAATGTGTATGAACCAATGGCTACTGTAGAACACTCTAGCATCTGATCACATGATTACTGGATGCTAATTATAGAGATAAGAGTATTATTGCTGGAGACTTCAATGCTATTATAAAAGAACAAGAGAAACTAGGGGGAATCCAGAGGTCTAATACGATCCAAAATGATTTCTAGGGTTTTGTGGACATGAATCAGCTCATGGACATAATCTTGAAAAATGGTCTATATACCTAGACTAACATAAGGGTTGGCTTCACAAATATTGCAGAGAGACTAGATATATTTTTATTGTTTGGGGATTGGATGCAACTAGATCCCTTGGTGGAAGTATCCATTCTCCCACTCACAGGATCAGACCATTTTCCTATTCAACTCATTGCTTCTCCATCTCAAGCAGGAGGGGGAATCCCTTTTAAATTTGAAAAAATGTTGACCAGAGACTCTAGGCTACCAGATCTGATTGCTTCTTGGTGGAGAGAAATAGATGTGGGGAACCATTCATATCTCTACGAGCTAAGCAAGAATATGAAATATATCAAGTCAAAACTTAAAGAATGGAGCCAAGATAAATTCAAGAACATCACTGTAGCAAAAAAGAGAGTGTCAACAAAACTTGAAACAATCAATGAGATTGTGATTAGCAGAGGTATGAATAATTCAGACTTCTAGAAGGAAAAAATGTTAAAGGAGGAGCTCAGTGAGATTCTCAAAAGAGAAGAGATCCATTGGCATCAGTAGTATAGGGAGATTTGGTTGAAAGAAGGTGATAGAAACACCAAAAATTTTCACAGATCTGCAGTTGCTAATAGGAATAGGGCAAGGATTTTTGACATCAGGAAAATGTATGGAGGATTGGCTCAAAACACAGAAGAGATGAGCAATGAAGCTGTGAGTTATTTCAAATCTATTTTAAATAGAGATAACCATGCAGATAGGAATATCAGAGATAGGGTCTTGAATTCCATCCTAGGTTTAATTTTAGAAGATTATAACATGAGGCTCTATCAAAAGATTGATGCGGAGGAAGTTAATAAAGGCACATTTCAACTCAATTCGGACAAGGCCCCGGGTCCAGATGGTTTCCTTGCAACCCTATTTCATCATTATTGAGACATTATAGGTAAGGACATGCACCTAGTTGTGGAAGAATCTAGAAGAAGGGTGACAATGTTGGGCTCCATCAATCATACTTTTCTAGCATTAATTCCAATAAATAATTATCCTCAAAACATGGGCGAATTTAGGCCTATAACACTATGTAACACAATTTAGAAGATTGTAACCAAAGTCTCAATCACATCATCTTAGATGAGCAGAGTGGATTTGCCCCAAGGAGATCTATTGTGGAGGGAATCATCACAACTCATGAAACAATGCACTCTGCTAGAAAATCTAGGGATGCGTGTATGATTCCAAAATTGGATATCCTTAAGGCCTATGATTTGGTGGATAGGCAATTCCTCTTTGAAGTATTGGAGAAATTTGGCTTTGGTAATAGTTGGATCAGGTGGGTGAAAAGTTGTTTGGCTACCCCCAAATTATCTGTGCTAATTAATGGAGCTGCTCATGGCTTCTTCTCATCTTTGAGGAGTATTCGTTAGGGAGACCCAATCTTCCCTTTCCTCTTTATCATAATGGAGGAAGCTCTTGGCATATCCATAGGTAAACATTATTAGGATGTAGCATGGAGAGGAGTTAATGTGGAAATTGGTGTGGAGCAAACCACACACCTCCAATTTGCGGATGACATTATTCTTTTTTGTGAATCTAGCATGAAAGAAGCCAAAACAATTAAAACTTGTCTAGAGGACTGTTGCAAATCTTTTGGGTAGAGCATTAATTGGCACAAGTCTGAAGTTTTTTTTCTCAACACACAACCTAGATTGAAAAGAGAACTCGCAAAATTCTAAACCTCAAAGTTGCCAACTTTCCAGGTAGGTTTTTGGGAACCCCTCTATCCGTGGGACTAAACAAGATCAACTACTGGGATAAATTGATTGAGAAATGCAAAAACAAGTTAGAATGTTGGAAAGGTAAATGGCTTTCTTCAACTGGTAAGCTTGCAATGATCAAATCAATTTTGTTGGCAATCCTTGTATTCTTAATGGCCTGTTTGAAAATTCTTGTGGCAGTAGAGAAAGAGATTGTCCAAATTATGCAAATTTTCCTATGGAATGGGGTTGGGGATCAAAACAAAATTCCCTTAGTTTCCTGGAAGAAATTCAGTAAGCCAAAAGAAGTTGGGGGAGAAGGTATTCTCTAGTTGTCAATCATGAACCTAGTGATGAGAGCTAAGCTAGTATGGGCCATGTGTAGTGGTGGGAACCAAAAGTGGATTAGAATCCTCAAGCATAAATACCTCGATTCAATTGAACCTAAGAGGATCATCGCAACTCTTAACCCTCCCAAAATCTCTGCTATTTGGAATTATGTGTTGGAATGTAGGGATATCATCAGTAAGAATGTTTTTTGGGAGATTGGGAATGGCCACAATGCTTCCTTCTGGAATGATTCTTGGGGGGGGTGGGGATATTCTGAGTTCTTTTTGCAATCTGGAGGAGATAAGGGATGCCACTACAAGTCAATAGGGGAGTATAGTTAGTGATTATGGAGCAATTGTCCAACAAATTGGAGTGTCCAAATGGGAATGGTGATCCTTTGATAACTTAAATGTTGATCAACAACATAAAGATGGTTTAAATAACATCCTTAAAGATCATATAATAACTCCATCTAGAGATGATGATGTTATATGTTGGTTTGGGGTTAAGGATGGTAAGTATAAGGTCAACCTGCGCTATAAAATCAAGGAAGTTGCAATTGAAAACCAAAATTGGCTAACTAAACTGCTATGGAACAAGCACTGCCTACCAATGGTAGGAGTATTTGCTTGGATAGCAATGTATAATAAAATTCTTACAGATGACAAGCTAATGCAAATTGGTATCCAGAGACCTAGTAGATGTGTTCTTTGTGAGCACGAGGCAAAATTGGTGGACCATTTGCTTCTAACCTATGATTATGCAATAAATCATTGGTGGCATTTTATGAGTAAGATAAATTTAATATGTTCGCTTCCTATGGGGATTGATGAGTGGTTTAGAATGTGGCCACAATTTTCTACTAAAGCGGTGTTCGGTGATCTTTGGCTAATAATCCCCTCATTGTTAATTTGGGAAGTTTGGAAGGAACAAAATTAGAGAGTTTTTCAACATATGGAGGTTGCAAATTTTTGCCATAAAATTGAAGTTCAATTGATTGACCTAGTCAATGAAGCTACTGAATCAAAATCGCTAAAGAAAAATTCTTACACTAATTGGGATAGCAAAATTAAACTAACCTTTACTAGTTTATCTGTACCAAACTTGTTCTGGAGGGACTGCGAAAATCAACTGGTGAACCCCAGAACCTTGGTCTAATGGAGCACCCCTGAGCCTAGGTGGACTAAGGTCAATTTCGACAGAGCATCACTAGGTAATCCTGGTCCCGGTGGCAATGGGTGCATTGTTAGGAATGAGCACGAAGACCCTTTGTCAGAATTTTTCAAGCACATCGGCCATGCCACTAATAATGTGGTAGAATTTCATGCTGCATTACGTGGACTCCAAGATGGATTTGATTGTGGGGCACATAAAATCTACCTAGAGGGCGACTCACTCAACGTAATTAATGCAATTACGAAGAATGAGACCCCAAGTTGGGTCCTCAACCAATTGCTTCACCCAATTAGAACAATTTTGGATAGCTTGGAGGATTATCGTATTAGCCACATATTCAGAGAAGGCAATGAAGTGGCAGACAGACTGGCTAAAGTGACGACGATGTCTGGAAACTCATAAAGTTGGGGTACCAACAATCATTTCATTTTGGCAATTCGAGGTACTTTGGATTGGATTTTAATCATGATCTCATATGAGATATATGCCTATGGATTAAGTGTGATATATTTTTCGGATGGGCGTAATTAGTATTGCATAAGGCTTTGGGAAAGTGAGATTTGTTTCGATTTTGTTGTACATACATACTTCCCATTGCAAATGATTTTAAGGCCTAAAAATTATGGCACTTGTGCGGCATGAGAGAACCATTAATTTCTTGGGAAGGAGCAGACTGCTCACTGACATTTGGCCAAAATGATCTTGCTAAGCTGGAGCTTATTTAAAGGCCTCTCTATTCTTCTTTATCACACTTCTCTTGGCCTTTGTGTGGATGTGTGTTGAGTAGTGGGTGAGTGAGAGATTTCATGTAGATATGGACACGTCGTTAATGTTGGAGGCAATGAAACAACATATGGCATTTTGGGGGGAGATCACAGAGAAGCGTTTGTTTGCGATTATGGCTACTAAGCACCCCCTCATCTTGCATGCAGTTAAAAGGGTGTTGAGAGATGAATTTATCAGAGCCTATCACCACTACCGGGTTAACTCAGACATCCCGACCATGTTTGAAACCATGTTTCTCTATATGGGGGTTAACAAGCCATGAGTGAAAAAAGATCACTCAAATGGTTTTCAAGCACTGCTTGATGGGGAAAATTGATGCAGTTTTGGATAATGTTGATGAGAATTTGTGTACCCCTCTTCCACATAATTACTACATGTCCGTTGGCACTGGTACTAAGGTGAAGAATTTTGTAGTTTTTCAAACCACATAGCAATAAAACTTGGTTGCAGAGTGGGAAGGCAAGGACCGCAATATCTCTTTCCTATTGCGTGTCACTGAGATTCTTCTTGGCTTTGGCAAATCTTGGAAGAGGTAGTATGTCTTAGTGAAAGGTCTGAATGAGAGACATGACACTGGAATTATGAAGACTGGAGAAGAGGATCCTGCTAATGTGTGGGGCCTGGGTTGCGGTGAGGAGTGGAATGCAAAGGATTATAGGCTCCTAGAGGAGATGGCAAATTTGGAGGCACATGCTGACTGTGGAATGGAATGTCCAGTGGTTTCAAGAGCGGTTTTGGCCCACAAGGAGTTGAAGCAAGAGCAGGACTCTGAGGAGGAGGAAGATGGTGATCGAAAAGCCTTGGTGTCAGAGGATGCTGACATTAGGGTGGTTTGAAATCTTTTCCTATTTTTAAATTTGAAGTATTAGTAAGTGGCCATTTTGTATCTTGGCCTTTTTGTGTTCAATTTTATGATTAGAAGTATATGGTATAGGTTGGGTTTGTGATATGTTATGGGTTATGGGTCATTAATGACAAAATTTGAAGATCATGCCTTCTAGTTGTTTATACATATAACCCATTTTTGTTTTTGTAAGGGCTGGATAGATGTGGAGATAGGATCGATAGATATGTGGTTAGGATGGTAGGATATAGCAATATCAACATATAGCAGAAAACTCCATAATGTAATCTTTTTAATATTAATATAAATGGGTGCTGCCCCTTGCAACTATTTACTTAGCAAATTTTTTTTATAACCCTAGCTTTAATTATAATCTGAAGTCTTATCCTATTTCTAATTCTAATCATAACATTAATCTTAATTTTGATTATAATTCTAAGCCTAACCCTTATTCCAGTTCAAACCTCGAGAATAAGCCTAATTCTAACCCTAAACCTAATTCTAAGACAAAAACTAACCCTAACATTAATTGTAAGATTAAATTTAACTATAATTCTATCCTTAGCCATATCCTTGACCCTAATCATAAGAATAACCCTAACATTTATTTTAATCCTTACACTAATTCTATTATAACCCCAATTGTTACTGTAACCATTAACCTAATTCTAACCTAACCATAAGCTTAATCAGAGCTTAGTGTGTGCTCTTTAAGGCTGGAACTAACAATATTGCCTGCAACTTAGCTTTGTTTGTACGTCTGGATTTGATTTATGCCTTTTAGATCTTGCCATTGTTTACCAACATGTTGAACGACAAATCTTAGATCTTCATCATTTTGTTTCATTCGGTTTGTATTTCTTATAATTTCATCAATTCATTTTATTTGCAGTTGCAGGATTGCCATGACAAATGGGCTCCTGTTGCCAGTGACAAGTCCATTGTTGTTCATATGGTTCTCTTCTTCACTCTCTTTAATATTCTATCTTAGGCGATAAAGATCCATATTTACACTAGAATGTAAGGTTTACTACTATTTATTGACATTTATTTCACCCACTTTCTCAAAAAACCAAACGCTGGAAAAAATGTCAGCGTAAGACATGAGATGATTTCAGTGGGAGGTTTTTCAAATATAATAGCCTATCAACTAATTAAAATAAAGTATGCATTGTATTTCATATAATATGTAATAACCAATATAACTTTATTATATATAAATAAAGCAGTTTCTAGATTTGATTATGTGCAAATTTTTAAACATCAACATTTCGGATCACATTGTGTGATCCATCATCAGGATAAATGAGAATTCAAGGAGATGAAAGATAGCAGGTTGAGACTATGGGGGAAATATAAAGAGAGAGGAGAGGGTGGGTTGGCATGGAGACCAAAGAAAGAAGGGTCAACAAAAGGAAGAAAGAACAAAAAACAATAATAATAAAAAAAAACAATAAATAAATCAATAAAAATCCAAAGGAGAAGACAAGAAAGGTCAAACAGAAAAACACCAAATAAAGAGCAAAGATTAAGAGATTAAAAATATAAAATTAAATATTAAAAATAAAATAAATAAATAATAAAAATAAAACAAAAATAAAATAAAAAGATAAAAAAGAATAAAATAAAAATTAAATAGGCAAAAAGAGAAACTAAGGACAAATGAAAAGAAGAGAAAGGAATACATAAAAAATATAAAAAATAAAAGGAGGGGCAAACCTACAAGTAAATCTATTAATACAAATATGTATACTTATACATGTTGGACATTGTTGCTGCTAGGATATGTTGTTGTCATTGATGTCAACATATTCTTATGTTTTGGTATTCCAGAGAATTTTTTTGGCGATCTAGTGATTGCATTTGAGGTTTTGGTCTTTTCTGTTCAATGGTTGGCAGAGTCTGGTTTTTGATCCGGTGAGCTCCGGTATGATCATATCTTGTGTTGCAGATTTGGGAGAATGTTTTTGATGTTCGTGTGTATCATCATTTCAAGTGGTTCGTGATTTGGTACTCTGGAAGACATCTTTCTTATCTGAGTTGTTGTTGTTGAGTTGTCTTGAATGTTAGCGTGTTGATCGATGAAGATTTGAATAAGTGGTGTTGGTGCAACTATTGCGGATGGTTTTAACGTGCTTGTTGGTGTTTTCTAATCATGTCCTATTTGTCTTGGTAGTCTGTATTGATAATTGTATGAGTTCTTGATGATCTTCATGGTCTGGTGATATTCTTCATGTTATGTGATATTCTTGGTGGTGTAACGTGTTGAGGTTGATCTTGGTAAGATTTTTGGTGATGATGAGGGTCCATGCTATGTTGTCTATGGAATTGTATTGATCTGGTGGTTAATTTATGTATCATGTGATGTAATTTTGTAATTAAGTGTTATGGGTTTGGCTAACCTTGTAGTCAAGGTTGATGATCTATATAAATGGGTGTAATATTTATGTAATTTGGGTCATAGGTGTTGAGTCTGCATTATCAGAGAGTGGTGTATGTGAAAACAAGTGAATTCATCTTTTGATGTGGTGTGTTGAGTAGAGATTGGTGAAGGACAGACATTTGAGCTTAACCAGAACTGTCATCAGGCATTAGCAGATGCTATTTTTGTAGTTCACTCTTTCTAGATTGTAGTCCAAATATTTTTGTAAGGTAGTGAACCTTCCATGAGGGTTGGAGCCTTCTGGGTCATTGTAATTTGAGCAGTGAGTTTAGGCAATGTGCCTCAATGCATGTGCATTCCCTATTGTAATATTTACACATACTACTACAGAGTATTATCTTATTGTGGGTAGGTTCCCACCATGGATTTTTACCTTAACCAAGTTTTCCACATCAAAAATATTGGTGTTATGTGTGTTGTTGTTCTTATTGTTATCTTTCTTTTTGCTGTAGTTGATCAGATATGAGGTTGTGCTAGATTGATCTAATCTGGTGAAAACTAATTCACCCTCCCTTTTAGTTTTCCTTCTTTCTATTGCCAACAAGTGGTATCAGAGCTAGATTCTCCAGAAGAAGCTTAACCACTTGAGGAGATCCAAGATGATAACCTACGTGTTTAAAAAGGAGAGTCCTAGATTTGATGGAAATAATTATACTGTCTGGAAGGACCGGATGGAAGTTCATTTGAAGTGTCTTGATCAAGATTATTGGAAGATTACAAATAATGTTTACAATGTTCCTCTGAATGGATCGGTTACTGCTGATGAGATCAAGGAAGATGAACATAACATAAGGGCTAAGGAAGCGTTGTTGAGTGCTTTGACTGATTCTGAGATGACTAATGTAATGGGACTTCAAACTACACATGAGATATGGAAGAATCTTGACATCTTGTATGAAGGAGAAGCACAAGTTAAAGTGGATAAACTGTAGAGTTTGAAGGGAAAATATGAATCATTAAAGATGGGAGAAGATGAGAACATAACTTCCTTTATGGCTAAAGTGAATGATATTTTTATGAATATCAAATGTGCTAGTGGAACTCTTGAGGAAGATGAGATTGTTGCTAAGGTATTGAGATTCTCGACTTCTGCTTAGAAGGATAAAGTTGTTTCTATCGATGAGATTCAGAGTGTGACTACTGTAACAGGAGATATGTTGGTTTGTAAGATGGCTGCATTTGAGTTGAGCGAGTTTGGACAATCACATGGTAAATCTGAGATTGCATTCAAAGCCTATGTATCCGGGAAGCAACTGTATGATCCGAGAGAAAGTTCATCTAGGATTTCAAGATATGAAAGAGAGATGAGAGAGATGGAAGAACATGAGAAAGAATTGGATGAGCTTGAAGCACGTATTGCTTGGAGATTGCCTAAGGGAGTCGGTAAGTATGATGGAAAGTTACCTTTGAAATGTTTCTCTCATAATAAGATAGGACATTTTGCTTCTAGGTGTCCTGAAAGAATTTCTAGGTATGATAAGAATGAAAGACATGATAGATTTGATAAGCATGATATATATGAGAAGCATGATAAGAATGATAAGCCCTACAAGCCCTACCAGAAGTACATAAATCAAAAGAGATGCTATTATGTTGTTGATGAAGGTGTGACAGATGATGAATCAGACAATGAGAATTCAAGAGATGAGTTTGTGTTTATTACTATCAAAGAAGATGATCCGGTACCAATGAATCCTACAAGATGCATTGTTGAGGAGAAAGCTTTGGCTGCTAAGATTGAAGAGAAATATGAATGGGTAATTGAAAGCGGTTGTTCATATGACAGGTGATAAAAGTAAATTTGTGAGTATGGAAAAGTATGATGGTGGTATAGTAAGATTTGGAGATGATAAAGCTCGCGTGATTCGTGGTAGAGGTTCTATATCTTTTGATGATAAAAATAACACTAATAATGTCTTATATGTTGAAGGATTAAAACATAAGCTTCTGAGTGTTGGACAAATGGTTGACAAAGGATATGATTTGCAATTCAAGAATGGTAAAAGCAAGATTCCAAATGCCTCTGGTGTAGAGATTGCAACAGGGACTAAAACTAAAGGTAATATCTTTCATTTGAATGTCGGTGAGAAAAGTTGTTTGATTGCTCAAATAGATGACAGTTGGTTGTGGCATAAGAGGATGTGTCATGTTAACTTTGACTATATGATAAGGATAAGTTCTACTCAAGCTGTTAGAGACTTGCCTAAGATTGTGAAGTCTTCTAATCCGGTATGTAAAGAATGTCAATTGGGGAAGCAAACAAGAACATCATTTTAAAACAAATTGTATACATCTAATGGACTGTTAGATCTTGTGCATACTGACTTGTGTGGTCCTACCAGAGTGAGAAGCATTCAGGGTGATAGGTATTTCATGTTGTTGATTGATGATTACTCTAGAATGATGTGGGTGACTTTTCTAAGGGAGAAATCATAAGCATTAGAGAAATTCAAGATACTCAAAGCAAAGGTGGAGATTGAGACAAGGTTAAATATGAAGTGTCTGAGATCTGACAAAGGAAGAGAATTCACGTCCACTGATTTTGATACATTCTATGAGAGGAATGGAATTAGAAGACAATTGCTCTTAGAACCCCTCAGTAGAATGGAGTTTTTGAAAGGAAGAACAAAACAATCTTGGATGTTGCTAGAACGATGTTGATTGAAGGAA
Source organism: Cryptomeria japonica (assembly GCF_030272615.1). Lineage (NCBI taxonomy): Eukaryota > Viridiplantae > Streptophyta > Pinopsida > Cupressales > Cupressaceae > Cryptomeria > Cryptomeria japonica. The sequence continues at coordinate 512,338,034 of NC_081408.1, forward strand.
ATGTTGTGCAAATGTTTTGGAAGGAAGCTGCTAGCACTATTGTTTACACATTCAACCGGGTGCTTATAAAAGTTGATTATGGTAAGACTCCTTATGAGCTATGGTTTGGTCATCTTCCTATAGTTAGATATTTTAGAGTTTTTGGAAGCAAATGTTATATAAAAAGAGATGATGACATAGGAAAGTTTGATGCAAGATGTGATGAAGGAATCTTCTTGAGATATTCTACTAAGCGCAGGGCCTACCAATGCTATAATAAGAGACTGAAGAAGATAGTTGAGAATGCAAATATAAAAGTTGATGAATATTTTAGTAAGCAGATCAGACCATGCAGATATGAGATTAATGATCAGGATATTGTCTCTAAGTCTGCACAGACTGAGATCTTGAAGTAGGTTAATCTAGTAGAGATAGTTAATTCAAATATTGGTTCTTCCAGTGAAGGATTTCAAGAGCCTGAGAATCGAAATAGTCTGAAGACTCCGAGGTATGTAAAATTGAATCACTCTGAGAATCAGATTATTAGTAATAAGAACAAGGGTGTGATGACTAGGAGAAGACTTGTTGCTGAAGAGATATTTCTGATTTCTAAGGTTAAGCCTAAAGATGTTGTTGAAGCATGTAAAGATGAGAATTGGATTAAAGCTATGGAGGAGGTGTTAAATCAGATTGAAAAGAATAACACTTGGGAGCTTGTTCCGAGACCTAAAGACAAAAATGTGATTGGCACTAAATGGGTGTTCCGGAATAAACTGTATGAAGTCGGTGAAGTGGTAAGAAACAAAGCAAGGTTGGTATGTAAGGGATGCTCTAAGATGGAAGGTATTGATTATGAAGAAACTTTTTCTCCTATAGCTAGAATTGAAGCTGTTAGATTACTGCTTGCATATGCTTCTTATAAGAATTTCAAGGTTTATCAAATGGATGTTAAGGCAAACTTTTTGAATGGTGATCTTGAGGAGGAAGTCTACATTGAGCAACCAGAAGGATTTTCTTTATCAGATGAAGGAGACATGGTATGCAAATTGAAGAAAGTACTGCATGGACTGAAGCAAGCCCCTAGAGCCTGATATGCAAGATTAGATAAGTATTTGATGAAGTTGGGATTTTGTAAAGGTATTGCTAATAGTAACTTGTACTTTAAGGTTGATAATGATAAAAAATTTATTGTTCAAGTATTTGTGGATGACATTATTTGTGGAGGAGATGATGATTTGAGTATGAAGTTTGTTGATGATAGGTAAAAGGAATTTGAGATGTCTATGATAGGTGAGATGAAATTCTTTTTAGGATTGCATATTACTCAGGCTAGTAAAGGTATTTTCATTTCTCAATTTAAATATGTGAAGGAATTGTTGAAGAAATTTGGGTTAGCTGATACTAAACCTGTTGGAACTCCTATGGCAACTGGATGCAAGTTATCTAAGAATGATGAATATAAGAAAGTGAATCAAACCTTGTATAGATCCATGGTTGGTGGACTGTTGTATCTGACTCAGACTAGACTAGATATTATGCATGTTGTGTGTTTTTGTGCCAGATTTCAAGCTGATCCTAAAGAGACTCATGTTACTGCTGTTAAAAGAATTTTCAGATACTTGAAGGGAATTGTTGAATATAGGTTGTGGTATCCGAAGAATTGTGATTTTATGCTTTGTGCCTATATTGATGTTGATTGGGCAGGTGATGTAGATGACCGAAAGAGAACTACCAATAGAGCTTTCTTTTTTGGGAAGAAGTTGGTGTCATGGGCAAGCAAGAAACAAGATACTATATCTTTATCTACCGCTGAAGCTGAATACATTACTGCTGCTACAAATTGTACTCAGGTAGTTTGGATGAAACAGATACTGAAAGACATTAGAGTTGTGTATGATGAACCTAATGTTATTTACTATGACAATTCAAGTGCTATTAATATTTCCAAGAATCTGGTACTACATTCTAAAACTAAGCATATATCAATTAATTATCATTTCTTGAGGGAGAAAGTTAGTGACGAAGAAGTAAAATCAGAGTATGTATCTACAAAAGATTAGATTGTAGATATTTTCACTGTCTTTTCCTGCAGATACATTTGAGTATTTGAGAGACAAATTAGGGGTCTATGCCCCTCCTGATGAGAATTAGGTGCATTGAGATGCATCAATCTGGTGGAATTTACAGTCTTATCTCTTTATTCAGGTTGATGAGTTGATGGTGCTACTCAACTGGAGTAGTTAGTGAGTTATTTTAGAGTTGTGACTATTCTTTCTAGTGGGGAGATAAGCTTAATTAGTTTATATCTTTGGTATTGCTCTCAAAGGGGGAGAGAAGCATGTGAAAAACTATTTTATCTTTGGAGCTTTGTGTGCATGATCTTAGGGGGAGCCTGTTAGATTTTGCTGATGTTGATATATTCCTTTGCATTGATTGTTTTCACATTTATACGTTGCCATCAATTCCAAAGAGGGAGATTGTTGGACATTGTTGCTGCTAGGATATGTTGTTGTCATTGATGTCAACATATTCCTATGTTTTGGTATTGTAGAGAATTGTTTTGGTGATCCGGTGATTGCATTTGAGGTTTTGGTCTTTCTACTCAGTGGCTGGAAGAGTCTGGTTTTTGATCTGGTGAGCTCCGATATGATAATATCTTGTGTTGCAAATTTGGGAGTGTTTTTTTATGTTCATATGTATCTTCATTCCAAGTGGTTCATGAGTTGGTGCTCTAGAAGCTATCTTTCTTATCCGAGTTGCTGTTGTTGAGTGTTCTTGAACGTTAGCATGTTGATCGATGAAGATTTGCACAAGTGGTGTTGGTGCAGCTATTGCAGATGGTTCTAATGTGCTTTGTCTTGGTGGTCTGCATTGATTATTGTGTGAGTTCTTGATAATCTTCATGGTTTGATGATATTCTTCGTGTTATGCGATGCTCTTGATGGTGTAACGTGTTGCGGTTGGTCTTGGCAAGATTTCCAGTGATGATGCATGTTTTAGGAGTTGATTTAGGTTCATGCTATGTTGTATATGGAATTGTATTGGTCTGGTGGTTGATTTATGTATCATGTGATGTATAATTAAGTGTTATGGGTTTGGCAGACCTTGTAGTCAAGGTTGATGATATGTATAAATGGGTGTAGTATTCATGTAAATTGGGTCATAGGTGTCGAGTCTGCAATATCATAGAGTGGTGTATGTGCGAACAAGTGAATTCATCTTTCGGTGTGGTGTGTTGAGCAGAGATTGGTGAAGGGCAGACAATTGAGCTTAATCAAAACTGTCATCAGGCATTAGCAGATGCTATTTTTGCAGTTCACTCTTTTCGGATTGTAGTTTGAATCTTTTTGTAAGGTAGTGAACCTTCGCCGAGGGTTGGAGCCTTCTATGTCATTGTAATTTGAGCAGTGAGCTCTAGGCAGTGTGCCTGAATGCATGTGCATTCCTCATTGTAATATTTACACATACTACTATAGAGTATTATCTTATTGTGGGTAGGTTCCCACCGTGGTTTTTCCCTTAACCAGGTTTTCCACGTCAAAAATATTGGTGTTATGTGTGTTGTTGTTCTTGTTGTTATCTTTCTTTTTGTTGCAGTTGATCAGATCTGAGATTGTGCTTAATTGATCTTGATGTCATAGAAATGGGGACAAGGAAACAACAAAGTTCAATGTTAATAAGTTAGTTTCAACCATAAAACCAAAACAAAGAACTAAAAACCATTCCAAACATATCAAAAGAGATTTCAAAAAGCATGAAAGAAGTTTAACAAAACAAAAGAAAGGAGAAGAGCCTCCCTAAGATGCTTCCATGATTCCTTTTGATGCTTCTCCCTTGTTTCTCCCCTCTCCAAGTCCCAAATGATTGTAGCTCTCATCTTTTAACACTAGCCATGGATGCCATATGGAGATTCAAGATGGTTGGATGTGATAAACAAATGCTATGCAAGTGTAGGTAGTGATGCTATGAAAAAGCTCTATGCTAATACCAGTATAGCAAAAATATTCTAATGCTTCCTCCTTTTCTTGAGGATAAGGGTTCTATTTATAGAAGAAATGGGGAAATAAAGGATTAAGATTGAGCAATCTTAACATGGGTTAGGATTGAAAGATATTCAATCCATGTGAGACTTTCAACCCAATCCCATGTTGAGAAGTGTCACCATGAGGAGGCTTGAGAGGAGAGATAAGGAGCATTAAATGCTTGAGGGGACATGATGGTTACCCTAGGGGGGTGTGTTAGGGTTAGGTTAATGGATATTTCTTTTATCCAAAGGATAAATGAATGTGCAAGGGTCAAATGGTTACCTTAGTCAAAGAAATAAAAGCTTTGAAGAGATCCATGAGTCAAAATGATAGTTAGTTAGAGGAAAGTCTCTAACCAAAGGTAAAAGGTGAGTTAACCATAAATGGTTATGTAAGAGCCTTTAATGGTTTGGAAGACTTTAGAGGTTAACCATTTGAAGACATAAAACCTTTAATGGTTATTGAAGACTTTGGAGGTTTTTGAGAAGTGACTTCCTTTTATTTAGGAATGTGACAATGATTAGGATATGATTAGGCTAATTAGAAAGAGTTAGAAGAATCTAGAAGGGATTTAGGCATGCAAGTGGATTTTGTAGGAGAATGCAAGTGGGAGGAATTTTGAGATTTTCAATTAAAATAAAATCATTTATTTCAATTAAATGGTGTAATTTGCATTTGGATAGATATTTAAATAAATATTAATTTATTTAAATGTGAATGTGAATTTTGGATTTTATTTAAATAAATCTTAATTTATTTACATGAGAAAAAAGAAGATAAAGCATTAAATGCTTGAAGACTCTAGAAAGAAGCCATTAAGTTTGAAGGCTTTAAGGGAAACCATTAAAGGCTTAAGAAGACTCTAGAAGGAAGCCATTGAGTTTGAAGACTTTAAGGGAAACCATTAAAGACTTGAGAAGACTCTAGATGGAAGTCATTAAGTTTGAAGACTTTAAGGGAAGCCATTAAAGGTTTCAAGTGGGTGAGGATAAATAAGATTTTAAATAAATAATTTATTATTTAAAATAGCTGTGCAACTTGCATTTGTAGGAAAATGCAAGTGGGTGGAGGATAAAGGTGATTTAAATAAATGTTAATTTATTTAAATGTGAGAGATGAGATTTTTGGGGATTAAAATAAATATTAATTTATTTAAATGTGAGAGAAGATTTAATTAAACAAATATGATTTATTTATTTAATTAATGGTCTGAATTTGGTTAAGTGAATTAAATCAAATAAATTGAATAATTTATTTAATTAATAGGAAAAGAGGGTTAAGGTAAATTAATTAAATATTAATTTAATTAGTTATTGATTGATGGTTAAATAATCAAATAAATACTAGATATTCATTTAATTAATGGACAGATTTATGTGTCTACATTTGCCCCTTTTTGAGACGATGTGGTTTTATCGCGTCGTTTCAAAGAAAAAAAGATAGGTATGAGAAATATGCCCCAGAAATGTTAATTTAGTGGGTGGTATGCCCCCTTGAGAGATGGGCCAAAAAAATTCAAAAAATCGAGTGATCTCTTGAAAAAAGAGAAAGAAGTTGGGGAGAGGTAAAATAAAAGAATTTAGAAGTTAGGGTGAAAGAATGGGAGAAGACGAAATGACTATGGGGAAATGAAAAGTATTGAAAGTAAACGAGTCACGGTGCAAATGTAGTGTTTGTGCTTTTGATTGATACTGTACAATTGATCAAAATTAGTTGGACAATCTGGTGCAATTGGTTTAATTGCCTCGATCAAGTCAAAGCATGACAGTTGATGTCAGTTGTTTGCTTGGACAAGATAAAGTCTGAGTAAGTGAATCAAAGTGACCTGTTGTGACTTAGACAATTGATGTAATTGCCCGATGAAGTCAAAGTATCTGAAGAAAAATACTTGTTGAGACTTGAGATAATTGATGTAATTGTCTGTTTTGATTGTGTTTGATTGGTTGATCAATTGATAGTGTATGCGTTGTGATGGATGGTTGTGGTGAATCATAGCATCCCCGTTGAGACTAGGTCATTATGATAAATCTGTTGTAGTTTAGGATTACCATGATCGATTACCTATTGAGACCCAAAGATACTTGATCAGAGTATCTGTTGATAGTCTAGGTGTGTGTGAGTCGATGTACCTGTGTAAACAGAGTAACTGGCTTGATTGGGTTGATGGGACATGATGTAGGGTATGTGATGCTGATTATTGAGATGGGGAGGGTGAGGGGGGGATTCAATATTAGATAGAAGATATGGAGGACCTATGGCTCATTCCTATGGAAGAAGAGGAAAATATAGTATCCATTGTTATTACTATGTATGAATGATATGCAACTATATGGATGGGTGATATGCAATATAAATATAGTATCCATTGTTATTACTATGTATGAATGATATGCAGCTATATGGATGGGTGATATGCAATATAAATATAGTATCCATTGTTATTACTATGTATGAATGATATGCAGCTATATGGATGGGTGATATGCAATATAAATAGATGAGATGAAATGGTGATCCATGACTTATTCATAGTGTGTAATTTTCATCATCGAGCAATGGTAGTATCAATCTTGGACGAGGTAGTAGGAACCAAGTTTGGAGCATTGTACCTGTAAGCAAGCAACATAGATAAAGAATATGGACCCTCCATAATGGTTCATGCATATGGTCGAGGTATACATTGTAGTCAGCAAGCCATAGTGATCCATGACTGTATTTTGCATAAGATCGCATAGCTGAGTGAACTTCCCACGTAGACACCATTAGTACATGCCCTAGAACTTCATTGGAATAATTCACAGATAATAAACAAAATGATACTTAGGAACCATCTCGGCCACTCTAATCACTTGTGGATATCTCGGAGTAGCGTAGGAACCCGATATAAATGAATAAATAATTTATCAAACCGACCAAGTACTTGATAGCTTAAACAAAATTTTCTTGTCAAAGAAAATGTTATCATGTCTTTGTTTTGGGTAAGGAAGGATGCATCCTTGTTAAGACAGTTGTGCGTACCTGTGTTGATTGTTTGGTTGATTTGATAAGTGATTATCATTTTGAGTAGCTTAAAATGTTTGTTTGATGTCTGTTTCGATGCATATGTACAATGGATTTTTTATGCATTGCCATGTTTTTGATTGATTTTTGATGTTTTATGATGTTTTTGGATTTTGTGAGTGTTTTTGAATGTTTTTGGTATTTTGTGAGATAGTTTTGAATGTTTTTTGATTTTGTGAGATAGTTTTGAATGAGGAACTCAATAAATCATAAGTAATGTAGAATCCACTTCTATTAATAGGTTTAAGAGCATTTCCCCCAATTTAGACATGACTTTGAAAAAGCAAGATGCATGAAGTACTATCCTTGATTGCAGATCAATAACAATCCATGGTTTGAATGATGGATGAGTGGATGTAATGAATATGATTGTAACAAGTCTAAAAGACAATGGAGCCATAGCCTTTACGAGTGGTTCCTGTTTGCCAGGTTTTAACCATCACACTTACCCAAGGTGCCACTGGAGTGGTTGTTCACCGTTTGGATGCATGGTTTTTCTTTACTATTTTGATTTTTTTGTATTTTCTTCAGGACATTTATCTGAATGTTTTTGGTGTTTTTCTGATATGTATTGGACCTTGATGCTCTGTACAACTTATGTATGAAACCGTTTGAGGTGCATGTTGTTGATCGGATGTGCTAGCGGTTCCCCTTCTGAAGTAGCCAACTGATATGCCCTGGACCCAAAGACTGCAGTGATAACATATGGACCCATCCAGTTAGATTCAAACTTTCTCTAATGTTCTTTGTTTGGTTGGTTATGAGGATTCTCTCTGAGAACAAGATCACCTACCTCAAATGCACGAGGTCTAACTCGATGATTATAGCTTCTGCTCATGCACTGCTGATAGGCCTTGAGGTGGTTGTATACAACTTGTCGCCTTTCATCAAGTAGTTCCAAGTCTTGGAGATGGGAGACTCGGTATGCTTCATCATCTATCAGATTATGCAAGGAAACTCATAGAGATGGTATCTCGACCTCAGTAGGAAGGATGACTTCTGCTCCATAGACCAGTGAGTAGGGAGTTGCGCATGTAGGGGTTCGAATGCTAATTCGATATGCCCATAGTGCTGGATTTAATTGAACCTGTCAATCACGACCGACATCATTGACTGTCTTCTTGAGGATTCTCAATATGTTCTTGTTCGATGCTTCAACCTGACCATTGCGTTGTGGGTAATAGGGAGTGGAAAAGCGGTGTTGGATGTGGAACTTCTCACAAAGCTTACAGACATCTTGATTTTTGAAAGGAAGCCCATTGTCTGTGATGATGGACATGGGTACACCATATCGACAGATGATGTAATTAAGGATGAATGAGGCGATCTTCTTGCCGGTGACTTGAGTAAATGGAACAACTTCGATCCACTTTGTGAAGTATTTGGTGGTAGTAATAATGAATTTGTGGTCGTTGGATGAATATGGATGAATTTTACCCACAAGGTCAAGTCCCTATTGACAAAAGGGCCATGGTGTTGTGATTGGTTGCAATTACTGTGCTGGTGCATGTATCAGGTCTCCATGAACTTGGCATTTCTTGCATTTTCTGACAAAATAGTAGGAGTCTTTTTCCATGGATGACCAATAGTATCCAACGCGCATGATCTTGTTTGCTAGTGAAGGACCACTTGAGTGAGGCCCACAAATTCCTTCATGTACCTCTTCCAAGGTCTTTGTTATCTCATCATGTTCCAGATATCGAAGGAGAGTACCATCAAGATTGCATCGGTATAGGGTTTCAGCAATGATGGTATATCGAGCGGTTTGGCGAATTAAGGTTTTGCATTGGTTATTTGATTGGTTAGGAGGAAGTGTGTGATCACGGAGATAGGTGTAGAACTTAGCATGCCATGGGGATTCAGAACTGATAAGGCGACATATCATCTTAGATTCAGGGATATCATAAGTGGGAATCCAAAGTTGTTCTACCAAGAACTCGTAGCGTGTTGAATTCTGTGGAAGATCTAGGAGAGATGCTATTGTGACCATGGCATTGGCAGCTCAATTGTGATCTCTAAGTATCTTCTCAAAGGTGATAGTCGTAAATGATGCTTTTAAACTATCCACCATTTGCTTGTACGACATGAGTTTATCATCCTTGGTCTGATATTCGTCTGTGACTTGTCGGATGACTAGTTGGGAGCCACCATATATCTGTAGCTCTTTCAGTTTCCATTGTATGGCTAGTCTGAGTCCTGTGATCAAGACCTCATATTCTGCTATGTTGTTTGTACATGGAAAAGTTAACCTGTAAGACTTCGGGATGTTGTCACCTTGAGGTGTGATAAACAAAATGCCTGCCCTCAAGCATGTCTAGTATAGAAACTGTCAAAGTATAGTTTCCATGGTTGTGCTGCTGTGATCATGAAGATCTCTTCATCTGGAAAATTGGAAACAAGAGGATGATCACCTGTGAGGGGTGCATCATCCAACTAATCTGCAATAAATTGGCCCTTGATAGCCTTACGGTCCACATACTCGATGTCAAATTCACTCAGAATCATCACCCATTTGGCCAAGCAGCCTATCAATGGTGCTTTGCTGAGTAAGTAATCTAGTGGATCGATCTTTGCAATGAGTTGTACTTTATGTGTTAACAGGTAGTGCCTCAGTTTAGTGGCTGCCAAGATTACTGCTAGGCAAGCTCACTCAATAGGTGTGTAATTAAGTTCATAGCTGACCAGTGTGTGAGAGATGTAGTAAACAACACACTCTTTCCCTTTTGCATTGTGTTGTGCCAACAGTACTCCTAATGCCATATTTGTTGTTGAAATATAGAGCAATAGAGGTCTACTTGGATCTTCTGGGATCAACAACGGTGTATTCATAAGATAGTCGTTAAGCATCTGGAATACTTGCTAGCATCTGACATCACATTGAAAGTGAATGTTTTTGTGTAATAGGTGTGTAAAGGGATGACACTTATCTTCTAGTTGTGCAATGAATCTTCGGATGGATTGTAGCTGCCCTTGTAATGTCCTTAGCTGACTAATGTTCCTTGGAGGTGGCATGTCCATGATTGCTTTGACCTTTGTCGGGTCGACCTCAATGCTCTTGCTTGAGACAATGTATCCTAGAAGCTTCCCTGAGGTTATTCCAAAGACACATTTCTTTGGATTGAGTCAAACATGATATTGTTCTAGTTTGTCAAAGATTTTATCTAATATGGCAAGATGACCTTCTCTTGTTAATGATTTTGCCATTAAGTCATCGACATAATCCTCCATTATGGTATGCGTCATATCATGAAAGATGGTGGTCATAGCTCTTTGATAGGTCACCCCTGTATTCTTTAGACCAAAAGGCATTACATTCCAACAGTATGTTCCCCATGGACATGTGAAGGCAGTTTTATGTTGATCCTCCAGAGCGATCTTTATCTGGTTGTACCCTTAAAATCCATCCACGAGAGAAAGCATGGCATGTCTTGCTGTTAGGTCCACGATCATGTCAATGTTTGGTAGGGGGAAGTCATCTTTAGGACATGCCTTATTTAGATCTCTGAAGCCAGTACAGATACAGATGCCCCCATTTGGTTTGTCGTCAGGTACATTTATGGAGATCCAATCTGCATTATCAATTGGTCTAATAAAACCAACATCTAGGAGTTTCTTAAGTTTCGCTTTGACTAGTATCGCAATTTGGGGGTATATCTTGTGAAGCTTCTATTTGACAAGCTTATCTCCTTCTGCTACGGTGAGGTGATGCATGACCAAATCAGGATCGAGACTAGGCATGTCCACATATGACCATGCAAAGTTGATCTGACGCTTCTAGAAGAATTCTACAAACTTAGGTTGTTCCTCTAAAGTTAAAAGAGATGCTAGATGTATGTGGTGAGGAGTCTCAGGGGTCCCCACATTGAATTCTTTTGTTTCCTCAATAAGGATCGTTGATCGTTCTTCATTTGTACTAGAGGGGAGGATGTCAAACCTTTCATCCTCAGGCGCCTCAGAGAGGTTTTCACCATTGGATACGCTCTTTATTTTTACTTTTTTGGGATCAAACAGTGCCACAGTGTGGTTTTCACTGGAAGATCCATGTTTTATTGTAATATTTTTATAGCTGAAAGGTTTGACATCTGCCCCAAAGTATGTTGCACTATTAAGTTTGATGGCGAATCCAGCTTTGTAATCCCCACTTGGTATGTTATCCCGTAGTTCCAAAAGGTCAATGATCACCTCATCATTTTGGAATTGGTCCAGACATGGGGGATTAGGTTGGTTCCATTCGATGAATTCAGGATGGATAATGGGCATTAACTCATTGATCAGGTTAAGTTCATAAGATGTGTCAGTGAGGGTCAAGACATTGTGGTGAAGGTTGTTGATGGTACTCTCCCTTTTAGAATCAAGCGTAGGATGTGATGTAGGGTCTGTGGAAGGTGTTTCCACTTTAGGAACCCAAGAGGTTTTAATCTGTTTTTCTCCGTAAATAGGGATTTCTTTATGAGGTGGAGGTGGTGATGCATCTTCCTCGTCTGAAGTATTAAGCTGTACGGAATCAAATTCCTACTCATGTGAGTCGGTCTCTGAGTCACTTTCCAGCATTCGATTACTATACCAAACCGAGATATCCTTTGAGTTAAATAATGCAGGTGTGATTGGTTGATGTACCTTTGGAGATGGAATGGTTGGTGCTACAAGAAGGATTATTGGGATTAGTGAATCTGATACTGGGAGTATCGACGTTGTTGAATCTGTTGCTTCTGATGGAATTATCAATGCTGTTGATACTGCTGGGGGTTCTAATACAGATAATGGTGTTGTTGATGCGATTGCTGCTATTGATAGGGTTGATGGTTTGATTGGTGGGATGATTGGTACTGTGGATGGTATTTCTGGGATTCTCAGCCTCATTGGGGCAGTTGATGCAGTGCTTGGTGCTGCTGATATAATCAAGGGTGACCTCTTTAAAGTATTAAGATGATATAGAGGTTTGCTGGGTTTTCCTTTGAATATGAGCTTAGGAAGAGTCTCCTTTTGAAAGCCTAATCTAGTGTTATCTTTAGGCTTTAATTCCAGCTGTAACGGTTTGTGTCGTCCTTGCTTGTGAGGTCCCAAAGCACTCTGACCACCATAGCCCATTCTTTGCATAATGGTAAGGCCTTTTCCATATTGATCTATGAGAAGCTTAGCTTGTGGGATTTCTATAGTGATAGGGTCTTTATAGATTCATTCTGCTAAGTCCTCATCTCTGGTCTCCTCTTCTTGACTCTTTCCAAGGATAAAAGGCGCCAAAGTGCATGTTGTTTTGACCAGTGGTGCTTGAAGTAACCTTTGAGGTTTACCATGAGTTCTAGGGGAAGTGGGTAGTTTCCCAACATAAAAGAGTTGGCTTAGATTGTATTCCCCAGGACCTTCCTCTGCCATTTTCATTTTTAGCTTCTCTTTCTTTGGCATAGTGGTGTTTGAACTAGAAAGAGAGTCTGGACTTACATATGATGTGGATGGGATAGCTTCTCTGTTGTTGGGAATGGTGATCTCTGGTTGATGGTTGATATTGTTATAATATGCAAATGGGTTTGCATCACCAGGATTATAATTTCTACACCGTTATGAGGAAATTTGATACACTGGTGATAAGTGGATGGAACAACTTGCATGGTGTGTATCCAAGGTCTTCCTAACAACAAATTATACGGTAGAGGAAGGTCCAGAACTTGAAATATGATGTGCTTCACCACTGGGCCCACTCGGATTGGTAACAAAACTGCTCCTTTAGAAGAACGCTCCACATCATCATAGGCTTTTATTGTTATCTTTTTGCGGGGATCCACTGATTCAACAACATATCCCAATGTTGTGACCAATTGTAATGTACAGATATTTAGGCCTGCTCCATTGTCGATCAAGACTCACTTGATCTTGCGTTGATTGATAAATCCTTCAATATGGAGTGAGGTGTTATGAGGTTGTTGGAAGAATGTATTGTCACTTTCAGAGAAAGTGAGACATGGTGCTGACCTCAGATTACCCACCATAGCTTGAAATTGATCCAAATTTTGATTGGTAGGGACTGACACCTCTTGGAGAGCTTGATCCAAGATTGTTTTATGAGATGGTGATAGGCAAAAAATCTCTAAGATGGATATAAGTGCGGGCGTCTTATCTAATTGTTCCACAAGGTTATACTGCTTTGGGATGGAGGTTGTGCCTTGTGGAGCTGCTTTAATGGTGATATTGCTACAATGCGTAACAACATTACAGGTAGGGCTTGGTTCTTTGATGGTAATGGTTTCAATTTGTTCATTGACATCATATAGGTGATTCATAGTGTAATTATAGGCGGCTCGCGTATAATCATTGGTATCTGTGTTTCATCCTGAAGTGGAAGGACCCCTTTGATCTTGTGATGGAAGCAGATTCTTAAACACAAGATTATCATTATTTGAGGTTTTTGGGTCGTGTCCTTCAATTTCAATCTCTCCTCGGTCAATAAGATCCTGAACAAGATCTTTCAATCTATGACAGTTACTTGTTTTATGCCTTTTCCCTTTATGGAATTCACAATGTTCATTATCCCTCCACCATGGAGGTTTGACCTGAGGTTCGTAATTAGATGTCTTTGGTAAGGTCACCAGATTTGAAGAGACCAATTGACGTAACACTATTTCAATAGGTTCCCCTAAGGGAGTGTATGTACGTTTTGGTTTATAATTTTATTGTCGTTGTCTCGGTTCCTCTTGCAGTGTGTTGTGCCCTTGATTTTGTGGGAGAGAAACCATGTTGTTCTTAGGAGGAGGGTTTTGCCCCGCAAATCAGACCACAAGTTGTGCACTCTTGATAGTCCTTGCATCTACAACCCTGTCATTGATGATGTTTTTGTTTTTATTCCTGAAGTTGGGTTTATCACTGTTAAAGCATGGGCGAGGACCATCTTTTGGTTCATTGTATATCTTGATAAGCCCCTTTTTGATGAGGGCCCGTTCACATTTTAATCCCTGGGTGATCATGTCATTAAAGGACTCTGTGCCTTTCATGTCTAGATGGAACTCCATTTCTTTGTTTAAGTTGGAAATAAATATTTCCACTAACTCTCATTCCGGTAGCTGAAGAGAACGTCTACTAGACATTTGTCGCCATTGTTGCAGGAAAGCTGAAAAATAGCTCCCCTAGTTTTTGTTTGGTATTACATAGATATGCCATGGTAACATCACATTCTATGTTGTGTGAATAATGTGCGATGAAATTTTGGATAAGTTCCTCGAATGTCCTAATGCCACCTGTTATTTAGGAAAACCATTGCGTGGTTGTCCCTCCCAAACTCTAAGGAAAGAGGTGCCTTAAATATGTGTCTTCATATGCCACTTCTAGGCAAGCTGAGTGAAATTCCCTGACATGATCTCTAAGGTCTCCTTTTCCTCGATACTTTTCGAACTTAGGTGTTTCAAACCCTCATGGAAAAGGTGGCATATATAGATACCTATCAAAGGGATAGGGACAAATAGCATTAAGTGAAAACTGGTTAGTTTTCACATCACTGTGGAGTTGTTGGGCTAGATTCTCGACTTGTTGCCGCAACATGTCAATGTCATTAGGAGGAGGAGGAGGAGGGGGATTTCCTTGATGAAGGTCATATCTGAAGTTATCTTGACCTCTTCCACCCTCATTACGACTATGGTGTTCTGATGCTTGCCGTAATTTTGCGGTATCAAAATCAGAGGGTAGTTTGGCTCCTTCTTGAGCAAGTCTCAAAAAATGAGCATCAACGTTGCTTTTGAGGATTTTATCAAAAATTCAATTGAAGAGGGGGTTGTGTTGTGCCCTTTCTACTGCTTCGGAAGTGGGAGTACTAGGATTTTCATCATTTGCATTTCCTCCAAGAGCTTCTTGGAATTCATTGAGATTTTCCTCCTCTTCCTCTTCGATTTCTAGTTGTCTAGTCCTTGATCTGGTTTGAGCCATCTTGTTTGAAAGTTGTTTTTGAAGTTTGGTGAAAATGATTACGAGTTGGTGAGAGAATAAGAGATAAATGTTTGGTGAAGTGTTTAACATATGGATCTCTTAACACTAAAGGTTTGATGTTACCAAAGTCCTTCTAAGAATTGCTTGTTGTGTTTGTTGACAATGTTTGACATGATAAGGTATAGAGAGGCCTGAGATGTGTTGCAGACCAAGCTATCTAGTAATGAGAGGATGCACTCATAGACTAGTTTTAACCTGCGTAGAAATGCCTCTTAGGATGAGTTTATCCTAGATGTAGAGACACTCTAAAAAGTGATGTGTTGTTTTGATTCAAGCAATTACTAAAAAGAACTTTAGGACAAAGACCTCTTTATGTTTCGAGAGTTAGAATGGATTGATGATGTATGAATGTGAGAATGGATGAAATGTTAACTTCAATAAAAACTTTGTGTTACAAATGGGACAAATTCTTCCTCTTCTCTTTCGGGGGTTGGTGGTTCTTCCCGAGCTATGTTATATGTGATGCAAATGTCTGGAAAGAAGGCAGGGTTGATTTTGCCTCCCTTGTTTTTATGATAAATCAAAGCTCTATATTGAGTAAAATCTCTGCTGTTCAAAGATTCTTGATCAAACTCGTTGGATTTTACTTGAAGATATAGACACATATGACGCAAGAAGGTTCTATGTGAGACAAAAAGACAAAATTTTTTCTATTGAGGTAAAAAAAACTCCTTCTTTTGATGAAAGCCTTTGAGCTCAATGGTCTTTTCTTCAAATTGATATGTTGATGAAAATTTCTCTTTCTCAAAATGTGAAGGATGGTCATATAGTTTGATATCTTGTTTGCACTTTATTTTGATTTTTGCCAAATGTTGGTTTTTGAAAATTTTGTGTTGGATGAATACTTGTTCTTGAATTGGTTTTGATTTTCCTTGACAAAAAACAGAGCAAGCACACAAACACAATAATGTTGCCTCTAAAGGCACAAATAGGTGTGGGTCTAAATCAACCCAATCTTTGAACTTTTTGACCCTTTTTCCAAATGTTTTTGTGTATGTTTTTCCAAAAAAGCCCGAAGTCGGCTCAGTTTATCACTGGCCTTGACACAAAACGAAGACACTTCAAACACACTTTATCCTTAAGGTCAAATGGCCCAATTGCGATAATTTCAGCCCACATCTTGATATTTCTTCAACTTTGGTACTACATACCTTATGAATCCCACTGTAGCAAGTAAGGATGTGATATACTAAGTCTTGCATGAGCATAATAGATAGATGATCCCTATGATGGGGGAGTCACCACTTTTATCAAGCTACAAGTAGATTTTCAAAAATCCCCGTTTCTACTCAAGGAAATATGTATGGTGAGTATCTTGGGAGCAAAACCATCTATGCTCTTGCACTGAATTTATCACAAATAACCTTAATCAATAAAATGGGTGGGTTTCTATATAAAAAGGTGTCTAGTAATGTTCGATGTTTTTGGACATAAGTTCATTCTGCAGTGACTCACTTAAGAGCCTTGTAACTTGTGGTGGGGGCCATTTGTCCTTTCGACAATTTACACTATAGGAACAACTATACCCAAGTCTACAACTTTTGCTCACACCTGATTTCTATAGCGTCTCGAAGGATTTACCATGCGAGGTCGTTCCCAAGAGTGATGTGTGTCTTGGCAGACCTCTCTTAAAAAGATAAAATTTTGAGTGTTACTAACACTTTTCTCTTGCACCTAGGACCACAAAATCCAAGGGAGGGGATAGTGTGTGTTAGAAGTAGGACCACTCAAACAACTTTGCACAAGCGTGCCAATCACTGAAAACACTTGTTCTTTTTAACTAATTTTCATTGCAATGTGATCTAACTATTTGGAGATGTTGCTCCAACAGATATGGTGTTATTTTTCACCAAGATATCAAAATGTTTGGCACTTGACAAACTTTTGGAAAGCAAACCTGGTCAACAAAAATAAAGTCGTGTAGTCTTTGTAGCAAAAAAGGTAAATGTGAGGTTCTTTTTATGCACCAAACAAAAATTTGAGTTTGTTTTAGTTGCACCAAATAGAAAATGTGAAGTTATTTTTATCCATTTGTGAAAAACAAGAAAGATGAAGTTCTTTCTTATGCACCAAATGAAAACTTGAGTTTGTTTTAGTTGCACCAAATAGAAAATGTGAAGTTCATTTTTATCCATTTGTGAAAAACAAGAAGTTCTTTTTTTATGCACCAAATGAAAAAGTTGAGTTTGTTTTAGTTGCACCAAATAGAAAATGTGAAGTTATTTTTATCCCTTTGTGAAAAACAAGAAAGATGAAGTTTTAAACCAAAGAAATTAAAATGTTTTAAACTAACTCCTTCCAAAACCTGCATAAATTTTTTTTTATAAAATCTGCAACTAAAACATTAAAAAAAAGTTAGTGCACATGGTGGGATCACAAGCCTAAAAAAATGTCCTTGAAGTTACAAAAGTGTTGGATTCACGTCGGGTTCACCAAATGATGTCATGGAAATGGGGACAAGGAAACAACAAAGTTCAATGTTAATAAGTTAGTTTCAACCATAAAACCAAAACAAAGAACTAAAAACCATTCCAAACATATCAAAAGAGATTTCAATAAGCATGAAAGAAGTTTAACAAAACAAAAGAAGGGAGAAGAGCCTCCCTAAGATGCTTCCATGATGCCTTTTGATGCTTCTCCCTTGTTTCTCCCCTCTCCAAGTCCCAAATGAGTGTAGCTCTCAGATTTTAGCACTAGCCATGGATGCCATATGGAGATTCAAGATGGTTGGATGTGATAAACAAATGCTATGCAAGTGTAGGTAGTGATGCTATGAAAAATCTCTATGCTAATACCAATATAGCAACAATACTCTAATGCTTCCTCCTTTTCTTGAGGATAAGGGTTCTATTTATAGAAGAAATGGGAAAATGAAGGATTAAGATTGAGCCATCATAACAAGGGTTAAGATTGAAAGATATTCAATCCATGTGAGACTTTCAACCCAATCCCATGTTGAGAAGTGTCACCATAAGGAGGCTTGAGAGGAGAGATAAGGAGCATTAAATGCTTGAGGGGACATGATGGTTACCCTAGGGGGTTGGGTTAGGGTTAGGTTAATGGATATTTCTTTTATCCAAAGGATAAATGAATGTGCAAGGGTTAAATGGTTACCTTAGTCAAAGAAATAAATGCTTTGAAGAGACCCATGAGTCAAAAGGATGATTAAGTTAGAGGAAAGTATCTCACCAAAGGTAAAAGGTGAGTTAACCATAAATGGTTATGTAAAAGCCTTTAATGGTTTGGAAGACTTTAGAGGTTAACCATTTGAAGACATAAAGCCTTTAATGGTTATTGAAGACTTTGGAGGTTTTTGAGAAGTGACATCCTTTTATTTAGAAATGTGAGAATGATTAGGATATGATTAGGCTAATTAGAAGGAGTTAGAAGAATCTAGAAGGGATTTAGCCATACAAGTGGATTTTGTAGGAGAATGCAAGTTGGAGGAATTTTGAGATTTTCAATTAAAATAAAATCATTTATTTCAATTAAATGGTGTAATTTGCATTTGGATAGATATTTAAATAAATATTAATTTATTTAAATGTGACTGTGAATTTTGGTTTTTATTTAAATAAATCTTAATTTATTTACATGAGAAAAAGGAAGATAAAGCATTAAATGCTTGAAGACTTTGAGGGAAACCATTAAAGGCTTAAGAAGACTCTAGAAAGAAGCCATTAAGTTTGAAGGCTTTAAGGGAAACCATTAAAGGCTTAAGAAGACTCTAGAAGGAAGCCATTGAGTTTGAAGACTTTAAGGGAAACCATTAAAGGCTTGAGAAGACTATAGAAGGAAGCCATTAAGTTTGAAGACTTTAAGGGAAGCCATTAAAGGTTTCAAGTGGGTGAGGATAAATAAGATTTTAAATAAATAATCTATTTATTTAAAATAGTTGCGCAACTTGCATTTGTAGGAAAATGCAAGTGGGTGGAGGATAAAGGTGATTTAAATAAATGTTAATTTATTTAAATGTGAGAGATGGGATTTTGGGGGATTTAAATAAATAAATGTGAGAGAAGATTTAATTAAACAAATATGATTTATTTATTTAATTAATGGTCTGAATTTGGTTAAGTGAATTAAATCAAATAAATTGAATAATTTATTTAATTAATAGGAGACGAGGGTTAAGGTAAATTAATTAAATATTAATTTAATTATTGATTGATGGTTAAATAATCAAATAAATACTAAATATTCGTTTAATTACGTGGACATATTTATGTGTCTACAGATCTAATCCACTGAAAACTGATTTACCCTCCCCTCTTAGTTTTCCTTCTTGTTGTTGCCAACAATACATACATACAAAAGGTGACTGTATATGCATATATACATGCATTAATGTACATTCATTTCTTGTATATATGTATAGGTATACATATTTATATACATGTAATACATATAATACATATTTATATACATATAATACATACATACATACATGCATACATACATACATGCATATATATATTGTGTGTGTGTGTACTACATATATATTTTGTTGGCACTGGGCCAACGTCCCTCGCAGAGATTCACGACATGGTTTAATAACCTTCTATGGATTCTATAAGGCTAGTGGTTGTATCAGGCATTGATAGGTCGATCTTTTAGTTCAATGACAACCCTATCTTGTAACAAGTGGTATCAGAGCTTGGTCACAGGTTTGAATCACGCAGACCACAACGAGTGATGCTAGGAGGGGGATTGTTGGCAGTGGGACAATGTCCCTCGTTGAGATTCACGACATAGTTTAACAACCTCCTGTGGATTCCATAAGTCTAGTGGTTGTATCGGGCATTGATAGGTCAATCTTTTGGTGCAACGATAACCCTAGCTTGTAACATATTTGAGATCGAACTATCTAACTTCATGGTAGAGTTTGATGTAAAGAGGAAGACCCTAGTTGTTGTAGCAACAACCCTAGTTGTTGTAGCAACAACCCTTGTTGCTGTTGATACTCTAGGTACAACTATGGATATCCCAGAGGCCATCCCTCTCCCTAACTTTGCAAGGAAAAGGCAGATTTGGATGGAAGGTCAACGAGGATGGACTACATGGACATATGTAGAAGAGAACAACATTCTCCTTGAGTAATCTCAACAATGGATATATGCAACACTCTGTTTGAATGTCCCTTTTTTTAATGTATCGATGATATGACACTCATTGGGATTGAGGCATTATAGATAAGCTTACTCTATCTACTCTGTTAGTTTTGATATACTGTGCATAGATAGTTCCTCTTTTTTGTAATACTCTATTATCTTTGATACAAAAAAAGAAAACACTATGTGAAACAGAGAGAGAGAGAGAGAGAGAGAGAGAGAGAGAGAGAGAGAGAGAGAGAGAGAGAGAGAGAGAGAGAGAGAGAGAGAGAGAGAGAGAGAGAGAGAGAGAGATACATATTTATGCATACATATATACATGTGTGTGTGTTGAAAGGAAAATAACATGAAGTACTAAGAAGGAACTAATCAATGAGTAATTGTTTGAAGGTAGAATATTACCATAAAAATGAGAAGCCCAAACCATAATCCGAGAAGGAGACACAAGGTTTGTAAGGGGAATAAGCAAATAAAAAACCCCCATGATTATGAAGATGGCATAAAGCCTAAGAAAATACAATGAGAGAAAGAGAGAATGAGTTTAGCATAGAAATGCTTCCATAGAAGAAAAGAGAGGAGAAGCATCTCTTAAATAGAGATGAGGAGAGGAGTTACTTTGTAGTTCTCCCAACTATAAGAATTCCACCATTCATAATATGTGTGTGCAATGTGTCACAATCCTCATAAGGAGGAAAAACTAATATTCCTTAATAAAGGAAAATAAAAGAAATGATTTGTCCTCACACATGCACTAGAGGACAAATTACATGTTGGGATTCCAAAGGAATATCCCAAACTAAATACAAATAAAGAAACCTAAACCAAGTAAATATTTAATTGAACAAACTATATATTAAAAGAAACTTTAAATCTTTATTAATAATACATTAAATTAATTTATGTTACAAACTTATTTAAAAATATTTATATATTAAAATAATTTATAATTTTTTTTTTTTTTTTTAAACTTTTAAACTTTTCATATTTATTAAACTTTATAAACTTTAAACTTTTAGTACATAAATGTTTTTGATAATAAAGTAGCCAAAACAAGGGGGTTGACCCGTAATACATAGTAAGCCTCAGAGAGAGCATAACCAACACATACATGACTATCAACGACAGTTAGCCAATCCCTATCTTGATCATCAAAAATAAAAACCACCTACAACTATAGAATAACCCAAGATTGATAACAATCTCATCCATATAGCAACTTAAACAACAGATAATAAAAAATAAACTAACCTTAAACCATCTATCCTTAGAGATAAGCATATTGTTCATACTATAAAAACTAAAGAAAGTAGCAAGAGTCTTGACAAGCCTCATATGGCTGATAAAGAAATTAAACTTAATAGGGATCCAACCGATCCTGAAACTAAAGCTATAACAAAAAAGGAAAGCATCCACCATTAATCATTTTTTCCAGCTCCCATGTGCTGGGAGAGAGAAGCTCGGTCCAATATTCAGCCAAGAACTCAAACAATTCCTTCGTGGTGTCACCTTCCAGCCCACCTTGTTTCACTTTTTCCTGGTGTAGCAGGCACATTGAAGTGGCCAAGGAGTGCATGACTTTAATGACAAATTTTGCAATTTTGCTGACATGGGAATCTAGATAGTCCAGCTTCTTCTTCATTCCGTTCAGGTCCTCAGAGATAGCATTACATCCCACACAATGCACCACCTCCTCCTTCTCTCCACCTTCAACAACAGTCTGACCACCCTCCGACTTTCTCTCGTCCTCCTCAAAGATCTGATTATGTGGGGGGGGGAAGTGGCAGAAGAAGGGGAGGTGTTCTTATTATCATCCTTAATAGTCTTAGAGTCAAGGGCGTTGGTATCCATCTTGGAAGACTCCGAGCCCTGTGTGGCCTCCATATCATCCTCAGCCTTCTCACTTTCTGCCTTCTCAGAATCTTTCTCACCCTCATTGACATAGTTCTTCCTCACAACAATTTGTTTCATACGGGGTTTGCCAACAAATCTGTTGGACCTCCGCGGGGTCACACCATCGTCCATGTTAGACTCAACTAATAAGATCTTAGGTTCTTTCCTGGGTTTCTTGGAGGTAGCTTTAGCAATGGAAGGATTGCTTTTGTTTTTCTCCCCAATTTTGGGGAAATGAGAGGGGCGTGGTCAGGGGATTGACAAGGCGTAATAGGCTTTTCCAAGATCTTTTTATTACCTTTTTAAGTACCAGCAGGGGGGCCATGGAGGGAGGGAGCAGGTTGAACAGAGATGGGTTTAGGCAAACACAAGGCCCTATGAAAATTGTAGAGCCAAAACATCAAACCCTGGTGGAGGATGGTGAAATTGTTGTCTTGACTCATGCAATGATGAACTTCTTTAACAATAGACTCTAAGGCATGGAGTAAAAAGAATGGAAAGGAAATAGTATCATGGTTACAAAAATGATTGAGCAACGAGAAATGGTAATAATAGAAAACTCCATATCTTCCCTCAAGGGTAAAGTATTTCATAATAACTTTACACACCCAGTCCCACGGATAAGGTAGGAATTCTTTGTTGAAACCCCCACACATCTTAACTGGCTCCTCACCCTTTTTGTAGAATCTGTTCATATTGGTCTCATCTGTGACCTTGTTGGTTTTCTTCCACTTCCTTCCCTTAGTTGAAAGACCCGAATCTTGGGCGATGACGTCTTCATTAATTTCAAATGAAATGTCCCCCATAACAACTCTCCTGTCATTCCAGCTGTTGACAAACTGCATGTAGAGGTTTTTGTCAAACCCAGTCATGACTTCCATGAACGATATAATGCCCCCTTCCTTGGCATACATCCAAACACATGGGTCATTGCAGAAGTAGTCATCAATAATGTCTGGCTCAACCCGGACTAAATCCCCCCAATAACAGCTTCCTCCAGAATGAAGTTGGTAAGCAGTGCAAAACTAGTAATGGTTATGTAGAGGGAAAAAACCAGAGTGAGAGATAAGAATGATCGATAGAAATTTAGCCAAAGTGTGGTGAGAGCTGCAATAATTATCTTTTATGGTGTTTCCCAAGGCATGCGTCCGCCAGGTCTGATAAGCATGTGAAAGGACACCTCTTAACTCGTCTGCCAACTTGCAAATATCTTTATTATGGAGAAATCTTAAGTTCCAGTTATATCAATAAGTGTTGTACTTGCTATGCTCTATCAATTTAATGATAATAAGTTGAAGCTGCAATCCTTTGGTAACACAATTATCGGTATTCGGACATGTCATCGCCAGACCAGTGCGGTGGAGAAAATGGGGACCACCGAAAGCCACCTTGACATAGCCCGCCCAATTTAAATTTGAATTTCCCTCCTACAGCTTGAGATCGCAGATGAGCCAAAATGTACACCCATAAAAAAGGACATAGCAAATCATTGGTTAGTAGAAAAAAATTAGTCTCTATCGATGAGGGATTTCTGTTTGTTAGAAAGTGAATCCAGGTGTCTCCAGCACCTCATACCTTTCATCTCAAGGCTCGCCACAGCTAGAGAGTTCCCCACCAAATTTCCCTCTTTATAAATGTGTTGAATTTGAAATTCCTCAAGCCAAATTATCATAGACCATATGTCCTTGAGTATGTTGCTAATCATCCAGCTAATCCTTGAAACACCTTTAGCCACCTCAATAATTAGGCTAGAATCCCCTTCAATGATCAGTCTTTTAGCATTAATATTGAGAACCAATTTAAGCCCCCAGAAGAGCTCTAGGGCTTTAGCCATGTTACTCGAGGTAGAGCCAAAATTACCCACATAGGCCAGAATCAGGTTGCCCAAGCTATCCCTTATAATTCCACCTCCCGCCGCAACTTCACTGTGAGCAGCGCCATCAAAGTTAAGTTTGAGCCACAAGGGGGGCAGGGCTGACCATCTAGTGTTTAGCCTCTCCATTCTTTTAGAGTTGTCATATCAGAGGAAGTTGTTAGGTAGATTCCATGTCCTAATCCAATTGCAATCCATCACCAGAGGGGTAGAGTGCGGTTTTTTCCATTTGCAGACCAAAGCGTTCTCCCTGAGGAGCTTTTCTGTTATGCCAACCACCATGTCAATAGAGTTATTAGTCTCATAGAAGATCCGATTGTTCCTTTCCTTCCAGATGTGCCAACAGATATGAGGAGGGATGAGTCTCCAAAACTGTCTAATCAGAGGGTGGGCAGAGGGGCACTTCCAGTTGCTGATAAATTGCTGCAAGTCTTCCAAGAAGGTCCACGCAATGTTGAATTTCTGTAAAACTTTGTGCCAGACCATAGAAGCAAAGGGGTAATGGATAAATAGGTGATTTATGCTTTCCTCAACACAATTACACATAACACACCGATTGGCTAACAGGAAGCCTCTCCTTTTAAGGTTATCAATAGTAAGGATCTTCCCATGCAGAGCCGTCCACCATAAAAAGTTTATTTTAGGGATAAGCTGAGAATTCCAAACTTGTCTCCAACTGTAGCAGTCATTCACAGGGGCGAACATGAGATTATAGGCCGAATTTACACTGAAAGACCCTGAGGGATTCATAGCCCAAACAAACTTATCAACATGAGGGAATCCTGACCTCCTCAAGAAGAGATTGTAACTCCCCCACCAAATGGCCCCAATGAGTATTATCTCCCAGACCTTCAATAAGCCTCAACCAACAACGAGAGGGGGATATGTAATTCATCACAAGAGGACCAAGTGAGTCCTTGAGAGTTCCCATGAGGCAACTGAAGCGGGAAGAGGCTAGGGGTCTATCGCCAATCCAGTTGTCCTCCCAGAATCTAATTTTCTCACCATTGCCCACCTACCATTTTAGACCCTGTTTAAGCAACTTCTAGATTTTGACAATGTTGTTTCATATCTTTGATCCAGGTGGACGCTCATTAGAAGATAGAAGGGAAGAGAAGGGGGTGTGATTAAAATAATTTGCCTGCATAATCTTGCACCAGTTAGCTCTGTCCTTCATAAGATTCCATCCAATTTTAGTTAGCAAAGCCTTGTTCAGGTCCAAATTTTTTCTGATCCCTTGGCCTCCCATCTACTTAGGTTTGCACACCACCTCCCAATTGAATAAGCTGAGTTTGGACTTTTCCTCCATCCCCGTCCACAAAAACTTATTTGGATTTTCTCAAGTTTCTCAGTCATCCATAGCAATGGATATCTTGAATAGCGATAGAAAATAGACCGGGACACCTTGAAGAGAGGCCGACAGAAGTTGGAGTTTACCAGCACTACTTAGAGTTCTTCCAGTCCAACCAACAAGTTTCTTCTGCATTATTTCTAAGATAGACTCCCATAATTGGTGGGTGACCTTAATCGTGAGGGGAAGACCCAAGTAGGAATCAGGAAGATTAGCAGCACAACATCTAAGGATTTGCATAAGTTTACCTTGGAGATTTCTATCTGTGTTGAAAAAAGAAATTTTGCTCTTATTATAATTGATAAGTTGTCCGGAGGCTAGGGTTTAATCCTCCAACATGTGTTTCCATTCTTTTGCTTCTATAACAAATGATTGGCCAAACAGGAAGGTGTTATCAACAAATTGTTGCCTAACCACTGGAGGAAGGGTAGAAGCAGCTTTCACCCCCGAGATTTTTCTAGTCCCGATTAATTGGGAGAAGTTCCTGCACAAAACTTCTACCACCAAATAAACAAATAAGGTGAGAGAGGGCCCCCTACCTTAGTCCCTTCCCAGCCTTGAAGAATCCCCAAGGGGTGCCATTGACAATCATCGAATAGTGAACACTTTCCACCACCACCTTGATAATATTGAGGAATCTTCCCCGAAATCCCATCTTGGATAGAACAACATACAGGAACTTCCAGTTAACTTTATCATAAGCCTTTGAGATGCCAATTTTAAGAGCCATACCTAGGTTGCAAATCTTCTCCATGGAATGGATGACCTCATGGGTAGTTATGACCGCATCGAGTATCTGCCTGCTCGGAAGAAAACCCCTCTAAGAGGGGCTGATACATCTATCAAGAAGGGGTTTGATTCTGTTGACAACAAATTTAGAGAAGATCTTGTAGATCGAATTGCACAAGCTGATAGGGCGATAATCGGTCATAAACTTTAGGTCAAGAACTTTGGGAACCAAAACAATGAAAGTGTTATTCAATTTCTTTAGAAGGTTCCTAGTGCGAATGAAGTATCTGGTAGCTTTAATTAAGTCATACTTTACAGTTTCCCAGAACACCTGAAAGAAAGCCAGAGGGAAGCCATTAGGTCTAGGGGCCTTAAAGGCAACCATCACAAAAACTGCCTCTTTAACTTCATCTTCAGACACACGGCTCATCAGCAGCCCATTGTCAGCATCATTCAGGACTTGAGGGATAATATTGAGAAGCTTATCACTAACCTCAATAGGTTTGCTCGCCCTATCATTCGTGTAAGCATTAGCAAAGTATAGAGAAGCCCATTGACCAATCTCGCTATTCCCCACCAATTCCTCATTTCTGTTATTGAAAATGGAACATATAGTGTTTCTCCTTTTGTGCTTTGAAGCAGACCTATGAAAGAAGGAGGTGTTCCTATCCCCCTTAGTTAACCACTAGATTATGGATCTTTGCTTCCAGTAGATTTCTCCAAGGCTCATGATTTCTTTCCATTTTTGTCTCCAACATTCCTCCTCTTTGTGGATATCCATTGAGGTGATCCCCTCCGCGATGGTTCTCTGGAGGTGGTCCAAATTGGTTTCATCCTCCTTCTTTCTCTTGAAGATATCACCAAAGGAAGATTTACTCCAAGCTCTGACCTCCCTTTTGATTATCTCTAGCTTTTTAGCGATTCTAAACATAGCAGAACCTTGAACAGGGGAGTTCCACCAATTTTGGATACACTGTTTGAAGTCCAGGTGAGAGTGCCACATAATCTCATACCTAAAGGGTATAGGGCCCAAGACCGACTTGTCAACCCAAGAAAGGAGGATCAAGGAATGGTCAGAGATAGTGCGAGGGAGAGACAAGAGTGAGGAATTGTTGCCAAGATCCCACTTGGCAACATCAGAAACCTATCCAACCTTACCTGAATCAGATTGGAGCCTTTTCTATTGTTAGACCAGGTGAAAGGATTCCCTTGAAGGTCAAGATGAAGTAGCTCGTTATTTCTAATGAAGTCAGCAAGGTCAAGCATGCTATCACTGTAATCAGTTAGACCTCCTAACTTCTTTGAGGGAAAAAGAAGGGTGTTAAAGTCACCAACTAACATGAACATTGCCTCCTTATTATTAGTCATGAAGGTAGTGATTTCCTCCTAGACCAGAGCCCGACCATATCTAGTATTAGGAGCATAAATGTTGAAGAAGTACCATGAGAAGTTGTTCGTAGTGAACCTGGTAGTAAGAAAGTTGTGAGAAAGGCCAACAACATGCCCATCCAACTTGCTCTTATTCCAAAGAGTAGCAATTCCCCCTGAAGCGCCTTTCGCCTCACTATAATAGAAGGCAACACCCGGCCATATACTATCCAAAAGAGTAGCAAAATTTTGATAGGTCAATTTCACCTCCTGGATTAGAATAATATCAACCTTATTAGTAAATATGCATTGCTTAAGAGCATACTGCTTCTGGGGGCTGTTTAAGCCCCTTAAGTTCCTTGAAAGGAACTTCATTTCTTGCCTTTTTGAGATGTCTCTAGAGTTAATTTCCACCCATTGGCAATTTCTTTGGCCATTACCTTAGTTCTGAGGGTCCTCTCAAAGGGTTTGCTTAGTTTAGAGTCATTTCCAACATCCGCCTTCTTATTTCCTCTAGTTTTTCTTTTAGGTTTTTGCCATTCCTCTTTCGCTTTATCCACAGGCAATGACGGGGCATAACGACTTCCATGAGAGAGAACAGTGATCTCTCTTATAGATCTTGTAGCAGAAGAAGAGGAGGTTGGATCCAGGATGTTCACTTTGAGAGGCGTGGGCCCAACCCCTGTGCACCATATGCTTCTCCTGTTTTCTCCCATAGTGTTGGGATTCAGTTGCTTGAGAACAAACGGAGTGGTTTCGTTGTACCCTTTCTTCTCTCTAAAGCACTCTTCATCATTCAGTCCTTCTTGTTCTACCTTCATCTAGGAGATTTCTCCCTCTTCTAAGTCTAGGCCCAAGCATCTCCCCGAGGAGGGAGGTGCTGCCTTGGGATCAGGGGTCTTCATCATATTAAGAATACCTTCCAAGAAGGAGTAGCCCTCCTCAATAGTATCTTGAGGATCATCCCTTCCCTTCAAGCCCTTGGTCTGATCCTCAATATTGTCAGTAACTGGGGGATTGGGGGGGTAACATTTTGAATTGCCTCGACATTGACAATACCCAGGGAGGATAGCTTCTCCTTCAGTTTTTCCTCCAGAGGCGGAGGGATCGGGCAGTAAGCTATTATACGACCATGTTTTCCACACCTTTGACAATAAAGGGAGGTGTTCTTGTATACAATATCCCGCGTCCATTTACCCCATTTAGATTTGAGAGCTATGAAGTTAGGGAGGAGGTTTTTAACAGCCACATTCATACATAAGTGAGCATAAACTAGTCTAGATTTATGCATCGTCACATTGTCAACAACAAAAAATTGACCAAAAGAGTTGCCAATCCATCTAAAAATGGTGTAATCCCAGAACTCCAAAGGGAGGCTAGGGAGTCTGATCCAGATCGACGCCAGTCTGAGGAGGTGTGCACTAGGGTCAAACCCCGACTTCCACTTAGAGAGAGTTAAGCTATGTTGCCGTAAGACCATGAACCAAACATAATGTAAATGAAGTCTTCTTCTGCAGTGAATCTGAATAAAAAGAGCCCCCCTGACATAGCAGAGACAAAGACACTACCTTTTAGTTTCCATCTGGAACCAACCCATCTTCTGACCATATCTATCGTGGGTTTGAAGGCTAAGAATCTTCCCACCAAGCAGAGGTGTAGGGAGGAGGCAATATGGACCATCCTCACCAGCAGTTACCTTTGGCAGCAGAGTCGATGACCCTGACTTAGTATTTCCAACAAGGGCACCTTTCCAAGTACTCGCTTGAGCTTCCCCAGACAAAGGCCCCACAACATCAGTCTTGGGAATCTTGTTAAAAGAATCCAAGTTGGAGGTCTCAAGTGGAATCTTCACATGGGAGGGAGCCTCGTGCAACATCGAATTACAAGCGTCAACGACAAAATCACCAACCAAGGGAGCCCACCCAACACTCTGGGAGCGCAACACAAGAGCTAGATTTGAACACAACTACAGGTTAGTAGGGGGGGTGTCAGGTTCCAAGGAGGATGAGCCCTCCCCTGTAGAAATGACAACCATTGCAGAAGTTCAAAATTGCGGTGAGCGGGAAAGTTGCAGAGCGGGTTTTTTGAACTTTATTTAAAGGAAATCATATGTTTCAAAGAGAATGTAGTATTTAAACTTTATTTAAATGAGATCATACGAATGAAGTGAGAAACTTGAACACAAGAAACTAAAGAACTGTGAATTGATTTGGATTAGAATACGTTACAAAGGGGAAAGCATACACATGCAAAATAGAAAGAAAAGAGACGTTATGGCAAAAAGATGTTAACACATAAGATGCATAAAACATAGAAACGTAAGACAAGGCACTACAAGAAGAGGGAGAAGAAGAATGTACAGTCCAAATGGAGGGCTAAATTTGGGGAGCTTCAAATAAAGTGAAATAGTCTCATTTCCTTAGAAGAGATAAATAAAGCACTAGAATGAACTTATGCTCATAGGAGAAGGAGGAGATTTTGAGCGGTTTGGAGTTTGGTAAACAAAACATAACGCAAGTTACAAAAGGTAAGCAAGATAAGACATCAAGCTAAGACTCACAATTATGGAGCCTTAAGATGCTATTGAAATATGAAAGAGAGAAATAACTGAAATAGGCACAGACAATTACTAAATATGATAATTGAAAGAGAGAAATGAAAGGAAGATGATTTGCTTAGTATAAAATGAATGCTGCAAACAATAAAATACAAATGCCAAATAAAACTATTGGCCGCAACTCTAAACATGGAAGAAAAATGCTACAAATTATTAAGAGCACTAGATTGCAGATGAAAGGATAACACAGGTTAGGTAGGAATTGCTGTAAGATAAATGAGAAATGTCTCAACAGATAGAACCTGAAAAAAAACATGTCAAGACAAAGCAAAGTGCAGTTAATGAAATACTAGTAGACATTAATGAATAATGTCATGTGCAAGTAAATGAGCAAAAGTTGGTAAAATTGCACAAAATTCCTGGCAATTAGATTGGTTAGAAGTTTTATTTAAAAAATGCAAAACTGTGAGACATGGATCAGCTCTGATACCATGTGAGATTTTGCCAAGATCAAGAGGCAATGGAAAGCACAAATAAGAGAGACAAAATAGATGATAGGAATAAATTGTATTCTATCAAGATGCAAAATATGATCAACTAGATCATTACAAGATGTTCAATGATTGCTTGTTATTATCTGTACAAACAAAGTAGATGAGCCTGCTTATATAAGCAAGGCTATATGGATATGTGAGCACACAAACATGACATGTGGCTCAATAAGAAACAAGGGTAGGTAGGAAATAGGTGTGGGTAGGTAGGAGAAACAATATAATATTCCACATGAGGTGGAATGTAACAACAAGATCACACCATTAAAGGTGGAAATTCTCCTACACACACTATCCCAATGTGGCACAAAAACCCAAGTGTCTCATACCCAAACTACTATGAAATGCATGTACCTAAGTAAACTTAAGTAAGTGTAATAATATCCATGATGAATAATTATTTACACCAACAAAAACCAAAAAAGTTTACAACAGAGAAACTGGAGGAAAAGAAAAGAAATATTACTTGTTTAAAAATATATAATTGAATCCAAAATAACTAAACCAAAGAAACGTATTATAATTACATAGCATAGAGACAAAGCATACGATAAATTTTTTTTGTTAGTCAAGAAAGATACATAATCAATGAAGTTGTAGAAAACTACAGATGATACCAAACAATAAATTATCACCCAAATAATGATAAAGCTCCTGCCAACTGCAACAAGTAAAGGTATAGAGAGCGAAGAGGAAAAAGAGTAGGTTGAAATTAATATAGATTAATATAAAACAAATAGGGTTAGAATTTTGTAAAGAAAATTTATTAAAAAAACCTTGCAGTAACAATATGGAATTTCATTTTATCAAAAACCTACAACTAAATCAAAGAACAACTCAATGATAAACTTGTTTTTGCGGCAATCCTTCTAAAAATTGAATCTAAATGGATTAAACCTGCGTGCAAACTTGTTAGAAAGCTTGAAAAAAATAAATAAACTGAAATCAAAACTTGCACAAAATAGTTAGAGAAAAAACTTCTTTGCAATAAATTGCAAACAATAGATAGAGATCCTTGCACAAAAAAAATGTTAGAAAACATTGATGAAAACAAATCTAAGCTAAAACTCTTCTCTTCTTTCCTCAAAGAGAGTGCTCCAATAGATAATGGTAATCGTTCAATAATACAATCTCAAAAAATGATTACTAGAAACCTGCTCTGATACCATGAAAGGAAAATAACATGAAGTACTAAGAAAGAACTAATCAATAAGCAATTGTTTGAAGGTAGAATATTACCATAAAAATGAGAAGCCAAGACCAAGAGCAATGACACCATAATCCAAGAAGGATACACAAGATTTGTAAGGGGGAAAAAGCAAAGAAAAAACCCCATGATTATGAATATGGCATAAAGCCTAAGAAAATACAATGAGAGAAAGATAGAATGAGTTTAGCATAGAAATGCTTCCATAGAAGAAAAGAAAGGAGAAGCATCTCTTAAATAGAGATGAGGAAAGGAGTTACTTTGTAACTCCCAACTCTAAGAATGCCACCATTCACAATATGTGTGTGCAATGTGTCACAAACCTTATAAGGAGGAAAAACTAATATTCCTTAATAAAGGAAAATAAAAGGAATGACTTGTCCTCACACATGCACTAGAGGATAAATTACATGTAGGGATTCCAAAGGAATATCCCAAACTAAATACAAATAAAAAAACCTAATCCAAGTAAAGATTAAATATTCTAACATATGTATGTATATACTACATAAATATTAATAAAAAAGAAAATAAACAAAAAGAATAGATCAATAAGTGTGAGTGTGTGTGAGCTTTCACACTAAGGAAGATAAGAGAACCAAGAGAGGGAACAAAAGACTAAGACAAGAAGGCAAGAAAAGGAAGGGGGGAAGATGAAAGAACAAAAAGAGAAAGAGGACAAAGGAAGGGGAAAGAGGGGAGGGCGAGGAAGGGGAAGGGACCACCGAGAGGGAGCAAGAAGGGGAGAGGGGAGGAGGGGTAAGAGAAATGAATCCTGACAAGAAAGGAAGAGAAGAAAGATCAAGAGGTGGGAAGATGGCGAGTCTTGAGGATAGACAAAAAAGGTTGCCAAGAGAGACTCAAAACCCAACCTTCATCACGATTGAGGTTGGAGGGATGATTGCTAATTTCAATAGCCTCCATGAGTTTTATTTTAAAGAAGTTGTCCTCCTTAAAAATAATTTTGGTCTCTTCTAAA
Source organism: Cryptomeria japonica (assembly GCF_030272615.1). Classification (NCBI taxonomy): domain Eukaryota; kingdom Viridiplantae; phylum Streptophyta; class Pinopsida; order Cupressales; family Cupressaceae; genus Cryptomeria; species Cryptomeria japonica. The sequence goes on from NC_081408.1 coordinate 512,370,682, forward strand.
AAGATGTGATGCTTGGTGGATAAAGAGTGCTCAGCTAAGGCCAATTTAAGAACATGATTGTGCTTGATATCATCACAATGTTCTTTGATTTTGGTGCAAAAGGAATGACCAATTTCCCCAACATAGGGGGTGCCACAAGAGCAAACCAACTTGTAGAATCCAGAATTTAAAAATGCATCCTTGTAATCTTTGAGAGAGGGGCGACTCCAACAACTACAAGATTGTTTCTTGTAGCCCTTGATCTAGGATTATGAAGAAAGTCAAATCTTCCATTCCGGGTTCCTCCTTTGATGAGGCTAACAAGAAGCACCTCTTGCCTTCCAAAGAATTGACTCCACATATATATGGGGTTCCAAAAATCCATAAAGCCAACATTCCTTTAAGGCCCATTGTTGATACTATTGGCTCTCCGACTTATAAGCTTGCCAATTTTTTAGCCAAGCTTATTTTCCTGCTCGTTGGGAATTCAGACTCTTAAGTCAAATATTCTACCTACTTTGTCCAATTTATCAAGGACACCAAATTAGATAACAACGACATCTTGGTTAGCTTTGACGTAGTCTCTCTTTTCACCAAAGTGCCCATTCTTGAATCTATTGAGATCGTCAGGCACAAGATTAGTGTTGAGAATGCCTCTTTGGTGGAGTTTTGTTTAAGATAGACTTTCTTCTATTTCTAGGGTGTCATCTATGAGCAATTTGACAGAGTGCCCATGGGATCCCCCTTTCCCGTGGTGACTGCCAACTTGTATACAGAGCAATTTGAGAGTATTGCCTTATGTTCTCTCCCCCTCAAACCAAAGTGGTGGAACCAATATGTTGATGATACTAATGTTTGTTGGCCACATGGTTTGGAAAAGTTGGAAGAATTTCATACCCACCTCAATAGCCTAGCCCCTTACATCTCCTTCACCAAGGAGATTGAATCCAATAACCATTTGCCCTTCTTGGACATTTCCATCCTTCAAAAACTCGACGGTTCCCTGGGTCATTGGGTGTTTCGCAAAGCCACCCACACAAACCTTTATCTTCATTCCTCTCTGCATCACCACCTTAGCCAAAAAATTGAGATCCTTAAAACCTTAACCGTGAGAGACCTTCATATTTGTGACAATGATCACTTAGACCAAGAGATCCTTCATCTTCGTCATGTTTTTTTGTAAAATGGTTATACCAACAAGCAGATCTCTAGAGTCTTCTCCCAAGCCAAAGTCTATTTCCATTCCATCTCTGACCCCTTGTCGTCTCAACCTTTGGTTCTCCCGTGTGTCTCCCTCCCCTTTGTTGAAGGTCTCTCTCACAAGATCTCTAATATTCTTTCTAAAAAAGGTCTTCATTGTGCCTTCAAGCCCTCTTCGACATTAAAAAACTATATCTCTTCTCTCAAAGATTCTAGGGATGCCTTTTTAAATTCTGGAGTCTACTAGGTGGTTTTCTCTTGTGGCAGCCCCTATTTTGGGAAAATTGGTCATTCCTTTTGCATCAGAATCAAAGAACCGTGTGCTGATATCAAGCATGAGTGTGTTCTTAAATCAACCTTAGTTGAGCACTCTTTATCCATGAAGCATCACATCTATTTAGAAGAGGCCAAAATTCTTTAAAAGGAAACTCATGGAGGCTATTAAAATTAGCAATCACCCCTCCAACCTCAATCGTGATGAATGTTGGGTTTTGAGTCTCTCTTGGCAACCTTTGTTGTCTATCCTCAGGACTCGCCATGTTCCCACCTCTTTATCTTTCTTCTCTTCCCTGCTTGTCAGGATTCCTTTCTCTTGCCCCTCCTCCCCTCTCCCCTTCTTGCTCCCTCTCACTTGTCCCTTCCCCTTCCCCTTCCCCGCCTTCCCCTCTTTCCCCTTCCTTTGTCCTCTTTCTCTTTTCGTGCTTTCATATCCCCCCTTCCTTTTCTTGCCTTCTTGTCGCGGTCTTTTGTTCCCTCTCTTGGTTCTCCTATTTTCCTTAGTGTGCAAGCTCACACACACACATGTATACACATATATATACATGTGCGTGTGTGTATATATATACACACGTGTGTGTGTGTGTGTGTATAGACACACACACATCTATGTTTCTATAGTGTATTATATGTATACAAATATGTATACCTATACATATATACAAAAAATGAATGTACATTAACACGTGTATATATATGTACATATACATTCACCTTTTGTATATATGTATAGGTATACATATTTATATTAATAGATTTACTTATAGGTTTGCCCCCTTTTATTTTTTATATTTTTTATTTATTCCTTTCTCTTCTTTTCATTTGTCCTTAGTTTATCTTTTTGGCTGTTTCATTTTTTATTTTATTTAATTTTATTCTTTTTTATCTTTTTATTTTAATTTAGTTTTATTTTAATTATTTATCTATTTATTTTATTTTTAATTTTTCATTTTATATTTTTTATCTTTTAATTTTTGCTCTTTATTTGATGTTTTTCTCTTTGATCTTCTTTATCTTCTCCTTTAGATTTTTATTGATTTTTTTAATTCTTTCTTATAATTATTGTTTTTTGTTCTTTTTTCCTTTTGTTGACCCCTCATTCTTTGGTCTCCATGCCAACCCACCCTCTCCTCTCTCTTTATATTCCCCCAGTACCTAATACCTCCTATAACCCACCCTCTCCTCTCCTTGAATTCTCATTTATCCTGATGATACATTATGGACTGTGATCAAGACCCGCTCATACATCTTCAATTAAATATGTATTTATCTTGGATCTCTGGTAAAGGAAAAACCCAATCCATGGTTTAAAAGTAATCCTTCATAACATGCATTTCCACCATCGTCTTACTGGTTAAAGAAGAAAAACAAGAAGAATGTTGTATTGTTCAGAACACCATTAACTGCCTCATAGGAACTTTTCGAGCCATTCACCAAAACCATTCCAAATACTTCAAGGTTCAAAACCCTCTTCAATTGCTGGCGCCATACCCTATTTTCTCAAATTCTTCAATTGAGTATAGCTCGATTTTGCAGCACACAAGGAACCATGGTAAATCATAAAATCAGTTTTTACTAGTTTCCTCATTGCTAAACAGGTCTTGACTCTCCTTTTATATTTCCTTCAGGAGGGGGCAAGATGGACATAGGGAATGTGATAGAATTGAAACCATTTGCTAGAACATTGTTACAAGACAAAATCTCTTTTACATTTGTATCATTATGTATATCTTGAACAGAAACCCCTGCGTTGGGGGTAGGCTTTCCTTATCGTTATGCCTTAGCAAAGGGATATCTCCTTCACAATATCGTTGCCATAAATATTGGTATTTTGACAAAGTTAGCACCATCACAAAGTTGAAACCTCAACATTTGTTCCTGAAGACTTATTCTTAGAGCTGAATGTTATGAAATGTCAGAAGCTAACTCCAATGCCTTGTTGATATACTCATCTTCATTTTGAGCAATTAACCTTTCCAAACCAACTTGATGTAGAAGGCTTACACCAACATTATGAGCATGCACAGATCCTGCCATTGCAACACATGGAACACCCATGTATAGTGATTCGCATGTAGTGGTTGTTCCAGCATATGGAAATGTATCCAAGCTGATATCCATCAACAAATATGCAAAATAAAAGTGAAAAGATTAACACACAAGGACTCTAATCCAAGTTCCTCTAAGGTTGTAGGAAACCTTGTCCATAGGCTATCACAGCAAAATGGCTTAAAAAGTGTGTAGTCACACTAAGAATATACTATTAGACTCAAAAGTGTTAAACACTCAGTGTTGACTAACATTCTCTAGGCTTAATATGTTGCTTAGCATGTGTGGTTTAAGACTGACCGTCTTGATGTAAGAATTCCACACAAGATTTTTGACCAAACATACAGAAATTCAGAACCCATGGAGTTATCTTTGCAAGGTTGTTAAATCTTCCAAAAGTGGTGAATCCATTGGATAGAGCTGGTGTTTGTAGAACTGGCCCAGCTTTTGGAGATGGTATATAACACAAGAAACAACCAGGCAACCTAATAAGCTCTTCAACATGCTTTTGTTTTGAGTTTGGGGGGTCATCCAATGAATCTGTAAATCGATAATCAATGGTAGGTAGACCAGTTATGTTAGGATAACCAGTCCATTTAGCCTGTACTGGAGCAGGCCTGCAAGTCATCATCCTTAAGCTATTATTAGCTGTATGACCAGTCAGCTCCACCATAATATCAACTTTGTCTTCTCTAATAATGGTAGCTAGCTTCTTCTATTCCATATATGTCTCGCCACAACCCTCCTTTCTTCAATACTTTATCCTTAAATTTATTAGTTTTTGCATCTCCCATCGTGTACTTGCTCTAATTATGATATACAAGAGGTGCTTCTATGAAGTATGACATAGAATGTGTGAAATAATTTGGTGATACATAACCAATTACATTTGGCCGGTCAGGATCCTTATAATTTTCCCAGCTAGTGTACTGAGGATAAAGGTTCATAAACCGTCTACCCCATTCCTTGTGCGCAATGTAAAGCTTATCATCTTCTCCCTCATAAATATAGTTCATTTACCATACCAAGATTATTAAGCGATTGTGAAAAAGAAGGTTTGATTGACAGAGCCATCTGATAGCACTCAACAGCTTTATCAAGATTATCTCTATCACTTCCAAATTATTGCATGGTTCCGCACAATGTGGATTGAAGTGCAAGGCAAGCTCATACATTACTATTGCCATGTCAAACTTCAGCTACTCACCATATATGGCCACCCCAAGATTATACATTGCATCTGCATAATGCCAATTATAAAGCAATGCCTTGTTGTAATGAGTTATACCCTGTTGTATATCACCTTCAAGCTTCACCTTGGTACCAAGATCTTGTTGGAACAGAGGGAGTAGAAAATAAAACAAAACATTTATATTACTTAAATAAAACATTACATCACAAAATGACCGAGCTTCTTCATACAAGCAGCTTGACTGAGATAAAACATGTAACATCATATTTCATATCGTTTTACAGCTTTGTGGTGGAGCTGGACTTTGCTGTGAGAGTGCTTATAAAAATACAGATTTAACAATATATAGAGCCATACATCTACGAAGGAGAGAATAAAATAATCTATTCTAAACAACCCATAAATCATGTGAAACGTATTGATGTGATGTTGGACAGGCTGAGGAGTTCAACCAAATCTTGCCAAAATCTGTTTTGAACGGTCATCTTTATGTTGAGAGCTATGCCTGCAACTGGAGGATACGAAGGATATGAGTTGATAGATTTGCATCAATATACAGAGGATATGGAGGACAAAATACAGCCGAGGTTGTTGGGATTATTTCCAACAGATCTGTAAGAGCTATCACCCTGTTGGTTTTAGCAATTTCAAAGTTTGGCGACATGGCTAGACACCTTTCATAGCATGAAATGGCTCTTGAAATTAATATACCTATAATTTCAACAATGGCAGCATCCAAATCACCACGATTCTTATATATGATTCCCATGTTGCAATATGCTTCAGCATACATAGGTCTTTGCAATGTAACTTTTTCATAGCAGCTAAGTGCCATATCATATTGCATCATTTCTCAGTAGTTAGTACACAACCCTTAAATTATAATAAGAAATAGCATAGCGGCTATCAACTTTCAAGACTTTATAATATTTTTGAATCCCCTCTTGGATATTTCCAACAAGTTTCAAACTGGTCCCAATATCTGTCAAGACAATTGCTAGGTACTCTGCAGCATGCTTGTACATAGGATGTACAGTAAGAGCATTCTGATATGACTCTGTTGCCTATAACAAGTGCTCTTAATCCTTGTATAAAACCCTACAATCTGTAAAAGCACAAGCAATTTGAGGATCTTATCTAATAGCTTCTGCAAAAGTTTGGAATTCTTGCTGAGTCAAACCTTGCATTTGGAGACAAATTCCCTTTCCAATATGAGCCTCAACATTACCTGTGTTTGTGTCTAAAACAATTTCATATAGAGATAGTACATCCATGAACTTGTTCCTTGATTGAAGAATACTGGCATATGAAAGTGCATCCTTTCCTTGAAACTTTCTAAGAGGAGAATCAACAGGGAGAGAAGAGGCAATATTATAATAAGAACTAATAGTATTCACTGAATGACTCATTGTTCCATAGGTGCTTTCTTCAAGTGCTCATGATTAGTGGGATCCTGTTGGGCATTAATTTTTTTTTAAGTGTCTTCAAGGTAACACTTGCTAATTATAATGTTGTATAGGCACGTGTTGAAATGACATTCACAAACAGTAAATATATAATATTATATTAAGAAATATATAAAACTGACATTTTTTTGTATTATATTCAAATTATGATGTTTTATTAAAAATACAATCATTTAAACAAGCATAATCTAATCACCTTAAATATTAAATTGTGTAATCGTAAAAATATAATGCTAATTTTATATTTTACTGAGGTTTACAAATATTCAAACATATTAATTTTACAAAGATATAATGAAAGGTCACCTGCATCTAAGTCTCGCCTTCAGGGTTTGGCACGAGGCTACATGGGTCGTAGCCGTTGACGTGGGGGAGAGCAGACGGCCTCCTCCACGTAGGTAAGTTTCTTCTTGATTTTTGAATCTCCTTTTTCTTGTTTTTCGAGTCTGCGTTATTGTTGCCTGTCCTGCCCCGCCGTCGCCTGTGCTCCTCTCTGCGGAGGTGGTTAATGAGCATTTGTGGAAGGATCGTCTAGAGGCGTCTTCAAACTGAGTGATAGATTGGGAGCCGAAGAAATAAAGAATAAAACGTTCAAAGAAGCCGTCCATCAGCCATTCATCGCCATCGCAGAGGGTGCTAGGTTTGTGTCAATAGATAATGGTAGCCCCAGTGGAGAAGGTAAGGACCCTAACTCTACCATGGGCTCCATCTCCATTTCTCCTAATGAATTAATGTGCAACGAAATTGCTATGGAAAAGAATAGGTTAAAAGATACTGCTATTTTCTTTGCTGCTGTTGATGTTGATAAATGTCCGGCCCTAAAATTTCTTGATGACTAGTTCAAAAATGTTTGGAATATTAAATTAGGTTATCATGTTTCATTTTGTAGATTAATTCAAAAAGGTTTATTTGTAATTTTTTTTAAAGATCATAAGGCTCAAATGGATGTCGTTAGCAAACAATACTGGATGGTGGGCAAATGTACCTTCCGTGCCCTAGGGTGGTCTCTTGAAGAGGTCAATGAAGAAATTTTGGCACTTTCGTGCCCTAGGTGGCTTTTGGTAAAAAATGTTCCTCCACTGCTATTGAGATTCATACCATAAATACTTGAACTGATTGGCAAGGCTATCCAGTTGGATAACTCGACCTCTTTATACCTCACTTGGATGCTAGGGTCCTGGTTTCGATCAACCCTGGCCGTGACCTTCCCAACTCGTTAAACATTAATTTAGGAAATGAAACTGTGTCTTGCCCCATTCAAATCCTCAGAGGGATTAATGCGTGCTTCCTCTGCAGAAAAGAGGGACATATTTAGAAGAATTGCCCCATTGTTAATCGACATAAAGGAATAGAGAAGGCCCGTAATGATGCTAGCGACCCTCCTCCAGTCCACAGAAATCAAGTTCCGCTCATGGACAATCTTGACTTCCTTAGTAAAAATATCAATGGAGCTATGAATGGAGAGAGTAATAGAACCCCTGATATTGACAAAAATGCTAATATTGGAATCTCCAGTAATGTCCCCGCCTCCCATTCTGCAATTTCGGAAGCTCTAAAAGAGATGGGTGAAGATTAGTAGGAAGGTTTTCAAATGGTTGGTAAAAACCCTAGGAAAAGGAGAAGGAAAAACGCCCAACAATTGGCTCTGGAGAAATTTAGAGCGAATAACCCTAATAATGTTAAGAATAGAAACGATAAATCATATGTGGTGAACAACCTGGCCTCACCTATGGATGACGATGTGCAGGAGATCCCCCTAGAAATGAGATTCTAGATCTTGAATGCAACCCCTGCCCATGATAGATCTATAGATAAGAATTTCGAAGAGAGAGACAATGTCAGTAGTGAGTTAGGTAAGGGAGGGAGCCCTAGTGGGACATTGAGCTTAAAGGCTACTCATAAGAACTCTGTAGATATGGATGTTTCCTATGAGCTTGCCTTAACATGTGTCACTGATAATGCAATAGAAACCCCTCTCTTATAGAATCCACTCCTGAAACGGTCGTCTCCCTTCCCCCCAAGAAGTTTGTTGAAATTGAGGATAACTGTGTGATCGAGGTCATTGTTGCTAACCCTAATAGTTGTGATGCCAAGCGTAGTAAACCCTTAGCTCTTGAGGATGAAACCCTAGACTGTTATAATAGCTTGAAGGCACTCAGACCTTGTTCTGAGAGTGGTGAGCCCCCCAGTCAGCTTGATCCCAATAAGGATCCTGATTTCGAGAATGACTCTCAAAATGATGAATACACCGACGAAGAAGGGGAGTGGATGATGGATAGTGAGAACCCTGAGGTTATACCCATAAGAAGAAGAGGTAGACCACTGGGTTCAAAGAATAAGGGCTCAACCAATAGAAGGAAAACTGAAGAAAAGAAAGATCTCCCCAGGTATTTTAACAGTTTCAAGGCCGCTAAAGAGTAAAGAACTCTCATATAGTTATGATGAGGTGCATCTCATGGAATATTAGAGGTCTGGAGTCACCAGACAGGAAGCAGATAGTTAGGAAGCTTGTTAATCAACACAAGGATGCGGATATTGTCATGTTACAAGAATTAAAAGCTGTTAAATTTACCTTGGAGGTCGATTTAGAGTTCATCTGGAAAGACTCTATTAAGATATGTTCAGACCATGATAAGGGTAGATGGGGAGTTGGGCTTCTCATCAACTCCAAATGGAAAGATCACATTGTTAACCAAGGGTGCTCACTGTGTAACAGAGCAGTGTGGGCCTCACTGGACATTAATAAAACTGTCATTGGCATGTACTCAATATATGCTGCCAATGACTATAGGGAAATGATCAAATTATGGGATTGGAATGTCTCCCTCCCTGATATTCCATGGATTATTGGGGGAGATTTCAATATGATTGAAAGTCATGCGGATAAATGTGGTGGTGTACCTATGGAATGGAAAGGAGCGGAGAAATTACATTAGGAAATAATGAAGAATTGTAGGAAACTCTTTGCCCCCTGCTTGGTAATAAGAAGGATGCAAAAGGAATTTGGTTCACTTGGTGCAATTACCAGAGAGGGAAACATAGAATTTATTGTAGACTGGATAGGTTTTATGTTGATAGAGAATAATTATCCTTTGCACCGGATAATTAGGGTAATATTGTGACAGTATGGTTTGTTTCAATCTCGGACCATCACCCTGTGATTTACCTAATTAGACTCAGAGACACTCCAGCAAAGCAAGGGAAATAAGGAGGCAAATTCATCCTCAACACTCATCTCCTCAAGGATCCGGATGTGCTGGTCGCCTTAAAAATTATTAGATTTATCAACAAAGAAAATAAGGAAGTGAAATCTCATGTAATCAGATGGAACCAAAATGTTAAGAGTTGGCGGACACTACTCCAGACTATTGGGCAGAAAAAAGCTAAAGATTATAGGTCGATGGAGAAAACACTTTATGATGAATCGTACCGATGCGAGGTAGATGTCCATAGTAGCCCGAGCAAAGTAGAATTATCAGACAAAGTGGCTCAGGCGAGGGATGCTCTGAGGAAGCACAAACAGGTTAAGATTAGAGGTGCAATGATTAGGGCCCGAAGTTAGTGGATGCAATTCGGTGACAAAGACTCTAAATTTTTCTTCAATATGTTCAAGAAGAAACAATCTAGAGAAAAGATTGATAGGATATGGGTAGACAACAAAGATGTAATGGATTTGGAAGAAATTAAAGAGGCCTTTTGCCAGTTTTATAGAGGATTCTTCTCCTCGGAAGATTCCCTTAAATCACAGGAAGCCAGAGAGAAGTGCAGAACTATTATCCCCAGTAAGATTACAGTGGAGGATGCACAAGTGTTGAGGGAAACTATCTCTGTGGGTGAGCTAAAATCTGCCATTAGGAGCCTGAACAATGACAAGGCTCCGGGCCCGGATGGATTGCCTGTCGAATTTTATAAAGCTAATGAGGAGTGGATTTGCCAAGACCTCCATGAACTATATTCAGTGGCATATGAGAGTGGCTCTCTAAGAGAACTTATCAATAAAGGGACTATTAAGCTATTACCCAAAGAAGGGGACAAGTCACATATAAAAAATTGGAGACCCATTACTCTCCTCAATGTGTCCTATTAAATTTTGGCCAAGGCTCTTGCACTTAGGTTAGAGAATGTGTTGCCCAAATTCATATGTCCCACTCAAACAGGGCTCATAAAGGGAAGATTCATACTGGAAAACCTAATCACTAGCTGGGAGGCGATGGACTAGGCAAATGTATCAGGACAGAATGTGGCCATGTTTCTTTTGGATTTTGAGAAGGCCTATGACAAGGTTGAATGGGAGTTTATCTTTATGATGCTAGAAGCCTTTGGATTTCTTGTGGAGTTCTGCAAATAGGTGAAGATTCTCCTTAAAGATGTGTCTTCTCAGGTAGAGATTAATGGATCTCTCTCTCAGGTTATTAAGCTTGGTAGGTCTATTAGACAGGGTTGTCCATTTGCCCCTGCACTATTTGTTATAGCTTCTGATGCCCTATACTATATCTTAAGAGATTACACCATATCCCCTAAAGTAGGAGGTCTTAAACTTCCTAATGGGTCTGAATTGATTAATACCCAATTTGCTGATGACACTGCACTTTTTGTAGAACTCACCAAGAAAAATATGGAAGCCCTGGAGTGCAAAATTAAGCTCTTAGGTGAGATTTCAGGGGCAAAAATCTCTCAGGCTAAATCCAACTTTCTTGGGTGGAAAGAGGAGCCTCTGGATTGTTTACACTAGTTTGGAATCCAATGGGGTGGGGGGGGCTAATAAGATTGTCAGATACTTGAGGATACCCTTTGCCATCTCCCCCTCTCTCAAGGAAATGTGTATATGGGTTAGAGGAAAAATTGACAAGAAGCTCAATAAATGGAATAATAGGTATCTTTTGCTTGCTGGAAGAGTGCAAGTTTGTCAAAAAAATTTATCCTCATACAACATTTACTATTCCTCGATGTGGATGTTCTCCAACTATCAAATCCTAGAAATACAAAAAGCTATTAGGAACTTCCTATGGTCTGACAGGAAAGGAAATAAAAAGATTCACTCTATTAAGTGGGGATGGTGCCACATAGAGAAGAGTCTGGGAGGGCTTGGGTTAAAAGATTTGAGAATACAAGGGGTCGCCCTTGTTGCGAAATGGATCTTCCAGGCTTTTGATGACAATGAACCATGGAAAATTGTGGTAAGAAAAAACATCCTGAGAGCTGTTCCTAAGAAGGCTAAATCCTGGAAATCTCTACCCTTTTGTGACCTAGTGGGTGGAGGTTTTGCAGTCTCAGTGTAAGGTTCGAGTGTCTTTAAGTATATTTGGAAAGCCTGGGAAACTATTAGACCTAATTATAATGTTGTATAGGCATAGGTTGAAATGACAATCATAAACAGTAAATATATAATATTATATTAAGAAATATATAAATCTGACATTTTTTGTATTATATTCAAATTATGATGTTTTATTAAGAATACAATCATTTAAACAAGCATAATCTAATCACTTTAAATATTAAATTGTGTAATGGTAAAAAGATAATGCTAATTTTATATTTTACCGAGGTTTATTAATATTCAAACATATTAATTTTACAAAGATATAATGAAAGACAATTAAAATAAATTTCAAAATTAAATATAAATAAAAATAAAAATAGAATAAATAAAATACAAAATTTGATTATATCAAAATTCAGATAATAATTTAAAAAATTTAATAACACATATTGAACTTCTTAAGTTAAAAAATATTGATACAAAAATAATTGAAAAAAACTAAAAGTAATTCTTCAATTTATTAGAATTAAAATATTAAGAAAATATATACTTAAAAAATATAATTAATATATTGCAAACAATATTAAGAAATATATTTGAGTGGTTTTATCCACTTTTATCATTATATATATATATATATATATATATATATATATATATATATATATATATATAAACTCAATAATTTAAATTAAAAAATAAATTAAATTTTAAAAAGTAAACCATACTTGAAATAGAATATTTTAAATTGTTAGTTAAAATAAAATAAAATATTTTAAAAAGGTGAATTAATTTTTGATTTTGATTATGTAATTTAAAAAAAAAATCTTTTGATATCATAATTGTAAAATTGTCATGTTTTTAATGTAAAAGATTATTAAGTTGATTTAAAAAAAAATAGATATGTTAAAGGAAAAATTCAAAATAAAAAGAACATCTGAAGAATGGTTTTGGGCGGTGGATGGCTAGGATTTCAAAGGAACTAGGGAAGATGGAAGGTGCAGAAGTGATGCTTTGATGAGGCGTTTCAGAATTGTGCTTTGAAGCCTCCCATAGGGGTTTGGGAGGCTCCGACTCATAGAGAAACCAAGTGGCATGCAAGGTCAAATGGAAACCGGGTTCGAGAAAATAGGGTTTGAAGGCCGATTGACGAAAGACAAAACATGGAGAACTTTTGACCCAAGACGTTTAAGGAGATTGAACCAAAGTTCTGGAGGATGAAGGACCAACCTAAAATGAGCAAGGCGTTGAAGAAGGGAGCTTTGAATTGTTCCTTATCCCCACATATAGAGAATGTAGAATGGAGGGAGGCAGTTTCATCTCTGACAAGCAAATCTTTTTTCATGAAATGGGCTGGACCTTGGCCGACTTATCCCAGGGTCCGCAAATGGTGCGAGGAACAATGAGGTAAGGAGACTACCATTAACACTCTTTCGAATGGTTTCTTTTAAATCATTTTCCTTAGTCCCAAGGTTAATTTTTTTTTTGGAATGGTGGTCCTTTCTCGATGGGGGGTGTGGGTTTTTATATTTAGGATTGATCTCCAAATTTCAACCCTTTGTCTGGCTCGATGGAGGAAATTCCTGTATGGTTCAGACTATAATTTTCCAAATGAATATAAACACCCAAAAACTCTTAAGCTTATTGGTAGCAAGATTAGGAGATTTTTTTGCGCAGATGATGCAGTAGAGAAGAAAGAATTTATCTTATACTCAAGAATCTGTGTTTACTGGAGACCCATTCATGCCACCCCTATGGAGATTGAGATTATTTCCTCATAAGCTATATGGATTCAAAAGATTGAAGTGGAAGATGTGGTGGAGAATTGTAAGAAGTGTAAGAGCTCTAGGCACACTACGAAGGATTGCATGGTGTTTGAGAAAGGGAAGGGTTTGGAGGACAATAGGCAGCAGGAGAAAATTGATAAACTCCTTTGGACAAAGGGACATACCTACGGGAGAAAGGACAAAGAAGCTAAGAAGGAGAAGATGGGTATTAGGGTTTTGGAGAAGAATACTTAGCAAGAGATGGAAGATATCAGTGGACTGAGTACAAAGTGTAGACGTATAAATCTGACCACCTTCCTAAATAAATATTTAATATTTATTTTAAACATATCCCCTTATTAATTAAATTCTATTTAATTAATTTCTTTGCATTCATCTATTTATTTAAATAAATTACTCAATTTATTTAATTAAATTCATATAAACCTTTTCTAGCCTTTAATTAAATAAATCACTTTATTTAATTAATTCCCCTTTCTCCCTTTTTAATTAAATTTACATTTAATTAAATTGATCCTTGCAAATAAATAAATCTAAATTTATTTATAAAATCCCCCCACTTGTATTTATGCAAGTTGCATCTATTTTGGTTGAAATAAAGTAATTTTATTTTAATTAAAATCCTTTTTCCTCATCCATTTGTATTTTCCTACATCTCCCACTTGCCTCCTAAACCCCTTCTAGATTCTTCTAATCACTTCCAATTTAGCCTAATTCATCTCCTAATTATTGTCACATTCCTAAGTAAAAGAAAGTCACTTCTCAAAGCCTCCAAAGTCTTCAATAACCATTAAAGGCTTTGTGTCTTCAAGTGATTAACCTCTAAAGTCTTCCAAACCATTAAAGGCTCTTACATAACCATTTATGGTTAACTCAGCTTTGACCTTTGGTTAGAGACTTTCTCTCTAACTTAATTATCCTTTTGACTCAAGGGTCTCATCAAACACTTATGGCTTTGACCATAGTTATCCATTTAACTCTTGCACAAGAGTTTACCCCTTGAGTAAAAACTTTATCCATTGGATAACCCTAACCTAACCTTAACCCTTACCTCCTAAGGTAACCGTCATGTCTTCTCAGGCATTTAATGCTTCTTGCATCTCCTCTCAAGAAACCTCTTGTTGACAATTGTCACCATTTCATTGGTGAAAATTGTAAACCTGGATTGATTAACTTTCAATCCTAGCCCTTGTTAAGATTATTCAATCTTAATCATTCATTGCCCTATTTTCCCTATAAATAGAGCTTTCATTCTTCATTTTCAATATCCAAGTTTCATGCATCTACATTATAGCCTAATTTACTAAACATTTTAGCCTCTCTTTGTTAAAAACATCATCATAGCATTTAGAAGCATTTTCCATATCATAGAATATTCATGCTAAACTAGTATATCATGTTAGGATAATTTATTAATCTTTTATCATATCACTATCTTCATCTTAACTTAATCATCATAGTTTTAACACATCGTATAGATCTTAGAACCCATTCATGCATGTAGATCAAATATCACTTGTTCTTGGAGTTGTCATTCCTAAGTCACTTGCTCAATGATCTGAGAGCAAAACATTGGCTTTAGGGATCCTGCGAGATAGAGAACAATAGGACACCCCTTGGAAGTTAAACTAGTTCAATTATTTTATATACTTGCACCAAGAGTCTTATTGGTATGTGGGTCTTTTGATCTTGATTTATTCGTTTTGGTATGGGTTGAAGGAGAAAGGTGAACATGTTGGTGGGCTTGGCAACTCACCTTTGGCCAGTAGGGTGACTACACCTGTAACTTGCAGCTTGGACCCCCAGGTAGTGACTTTTGAAAATTTAAATATGATAAATCAACAAGAGCAGTGCTTTTTGGTGGATGATGTGGCCATGCGAACTGCATTAGTTGGTGGTAAGGGGGACATTTGTCCATCCAAAGGAGTTGGCTGTAGTAACAAAATAGAAAATCCTATAGTTGAGCAAGAGGAAATAGTCAATGATAGGCAAATTATATTGTTTGAGGATGTGGAGGTGACCCATCCAATGACCCCGCACGTCACTAATGGGTATAACAAGGGTAAAGAGGAAGAGGAGGAGGTGGAATATAAAGACATTCAGATCTCCTCAATCAGGAATTTAGAACAATCATTTGAAGAAGTTAATGGGAATCGATCGAAAGATGTGGACACTGAAGAAGAAGGTGAGAATACAGAAGTGGAGGATGACTATTTTGGTCTAAAATCAACCTTGGGGCTTACAAACTTCCTCTAAGTTGGGTAAATCTAGAGTGGGAGAGAAAAGGAAGAGGGGTCCAAAAACTACATGGATGCACTTGGAGATGGCTGGTAGTGCAAAGGTCCAAAGAATATTGAGATCAGGAAGAGGCTATGCCTTTTCCTAGGGGCAGTGAGGGCCCTATCATGGAATGTTAGGGTTTGCACATTTGACCTTGACAAAATTCGGCTGATCAAGAGGTGCCCTGATTAGTTGAGACTAGACCTTGTTCTAATCCAAGAAACAAAACTCAAAGGTGCAGATATGGAGCATTTTAGGAATCAGTTGTTCAGGTGGAAGTGTGATTTTGTAGAGGCATGGGGTGCTTCAAGATGTTTATGTATTGTTTGGGGAGAAGAGGTATTGATGGTGCAAACTATTGCACATGATAAAAACTGACAACGTGTCAAAATCTTTTTTAAACACCTCAATATGTACTTCTTCATTATCAATGTTTTTGGACCCAATAGTGTGGCTGGGAAAAATGAGGTGTGGAGTGCTCTTTCAAGACTTCTTGAAAAGGAGTAAGAGAATATGTTTATTTTAGGTGGAGATTTCAATGCGATACTCAGACCCTCATAAGAATTGGGGGGTTGGGTGGCTAAGTCAGTCTCAGAAGGATTTCGACGATTTGGTAGCAATTAATGGATTGGTGGAAGGTTTCTTTAGAATAGGGGAGTATATATGGATGAATAGGCGTTAGGGGTCTTTGAATATTGTAGATAAATTGGATGGGTTCCTAATTGCAGGTGATTGGGCATCTATAGATTGGAATTTTAATGCGGAGATCATCCCATTCACATGATCAGACCATTATTCAATTTGCTTGGATATTCAAGAAGACAGGACTCCGACTAGGTGTTTGTTTAAGTTTGAAAAGATGTGGTTTAGAGCTGAAGGGTTTAGAGCGAAGGTAGAAAAGTGGTGGGGCACGAGTCCAAGGAGAAGAGGGAATCAAGCTTTTACATTGTTTAAGAAATTACAGTACATTAAGGAGTGTTTGAAACAATGAAATAGAAGTGCTTCAAAAATATTTTCATAGAGAAAGTGACACTGGAGGAAGAATTGATGAAGGTACATGAGAAGGTGATTAATGATGGGATGGTGGAGAGTGACTTCTTACTGTCCAGAGAAGGACTTAAATAAGAAATATGTGGAAACTCTGACCAGAAGAAAAATTTTGGAGACAGAAATCTAGGGAGACTTGGTTGAAAGAAGGTGACAAAATATTTTTCCACAACTCGATTAAGGTGTGTCGCTCTAGTAATATAATCTTTTCAATTACTAGCATGGATGAGGTTCCTTTAACCAATCAAGAGGATATTAATAATGAGCATATAAGATATTTTTGCTCAACATTGATTGCAGTCACAATAGATGGAGTAATAGATAATGAAGTTGAGGACGTGATTTCGAAGTGTATTTCAGAAGAATATAATAAAATGCTTATGGACCCCATATCTATGAAGGGGTGAAGGAAGCTATTTTTGTGCTAGGGGGAGATAAAACACCTGGGCTTGATGGATTTCTTGTAGGTTTTTGTCAGAAACTCTTCGGGAGAATCTTGGGTCCATTGCCCCTCCTTCCAACTAGGTGCATTATGGGGATGCATCTTTCCAGGGGGAGCTTTCATGCCTATTTCTTTTCTTGGATCGATGTTGTGGTTGCTCTTAGGGGGAGAAGTGGTGTGCAGTTGTATGCAGTGTTGTTGTGACCTTTGTCCTTGATGGCAAAGGGGGAGATATTGATCTGTTTGTTTGGGAGAGATTGAGAAATGTGTTTTGGGAGAGATCGTGTCGGTTCTGATAGAGTTTCAGAGATATAGTAATATTATTCTTCTTTGAATTTTAGTTGAAGTGCATGTTTTATCGAGTGCTTATCAAGTGTTTCCATCAATGACAAAGGACGAGATTATTGGAAATATGAGTTCGTGTATTGCTATGGTTGTCATTGATGTCAAACTTGTTGTTTTGGTTTGGTACGAAATGTCTATAGTGCAGAGTTATCTTGTTGTGTTGTTGGTGTAGTTGCTGTGTTGGCTGTTCCATAAGTGATTGGGTCCAAAATCTATTGTTGGTGTTTCTTATTATTTTTATCTTCATTGGATATAGTTTCGATGTCATGGTTTTGTTGGTTCTAAGGTTTGGAAACATCTTTATGTTCTTTGGGTGTTGTGGTATTATTCGCTAGTATTTATGAGATTCTATGTATTGACCTATCCTTAGGTCTAGATATGAATTGTGGAAGTGTGTTCGATGTTTTATGGGTCTCACCGTAGCATGTGGAGATCCAGATTTGAGTTATTTGCTTTGAAGAGTATGTTTTTGTCAGTATTTTCTTATATGGTTTTGTAGCGTATGGATATGCTATTGGTTAGGTTCTAGTGATTATAGATTAATGAATTAATGTTTGGAAAATGTGTTTTGGTCCTCTCTTTCTCTTGGAGTGGATCAACATGTTTGGTTTTGGTTCAAAAAGTATATTTTGATTTAGGCCGATTTGTTTAAAGCTTTGATGATTTATCTTGTATATAAGGAATTTGAATGTGGGTGAACCCACAATAGTGGGTTACACTTTTTTGCCAACTTTGACACTGCAATATTCATTTTCAAAAAAAACTTTAGATTCAAACACCTATTACTTCTAATCCATAAGGAATTTGTAGATGATGTGAACTAGTGATTTGTGTCATTTTATATTTAGATTCTAATTTTTTTTTTTTTGATAATTTTTGGAATCAATTTGCTTCCATTTTTTTTATCTCCCTCGAAAACTAGTTTTTTTTATAAAAAACAACATTTTTAAAGAGTGACACTCACTTTGTATAGCATAATTTTTTTTCTATAATAGATATGAATGTGATTATTTTGAATTTGGTTTTGTAACATCCATATCTAGTGTTTTCAATTGGTTTTGTAACATTATCTTTAATATTTCATATTTTATTAAGATTTGAAGTTGAGTTAGTTGTAATTTTGACATATGTCCATTTGATATTACATAAATTATTGTATATGTAATGAAAATTAATTATTATTATTTTGTTGGAAAGAGGACTTCAATACCTAGTACGTAAATATTTTTGAGAATTTTTTGGGTGACGTTTACTATTTTTTCATAAGCATTGAACAAAGAAGTTCACGTTCGGTGAAAACCCTACATTCATAAGAAATAAAATAAAAATATATTAATGAAATTAAATATATTAAAAATTATACTATTTGGAAAGCTTATAATAAGGGTTGAATACTTAAAAAAACAAAACTTCTAAATGAATTCATTTGACCCCCCAAAAGCTAATGTAAAATTGGTTTTTTTATCAGCATTTGATAGATGCAAAGGAGACTCTATTGCAAGTATGATTTAGAAGTAGAGAGGTTATATCGAAGAAGTTTTTATCTAAGAGCCTTTGATCTAACTCTCTTCAATTAATTATTTCAAATGGGACCTCTTAAAGCTTAAATCATTATATTTTCTAAAAAATGTATCATTTTAGAAAAAATCAGGATGTACGAAAAAGTGGGAACCAACATTGTGAGTTCACCCATGTTTGAGTTAGAAAAATAAGGAATGAGAGAGAGTGTAGATGATGTGGTGAAGTGAAAATATCAGAGGAAGTGTGAGCAACAAAGAATATTTGTGTTTGAATGATATGCAAGCTATGTTGTGACTATGACAAAGAGTTGAGATAGTGTGTTGGCAGTTGAGATCTAAGTTGTGTGTGTTGATGTTGGTCGCTTGATGTAGAGTTCAAGGATAATTTAATGATAAGGAGATCCTTCTTTTCAGATCTTTTTTCTATATCTTTCTTTGAGTGCAGTTATCTTCAGGTTTTACAAGTCCTCTTTGTATCTTGTACCATGAGCAATTAGCCTTGGTGTACAAGTCTTGAGTAGTTAGCTCTATCTTTGGAATAATTTCATATATAGTGTATTATCTTGTAGGTTGACTCCAAATATGGTTTTTCTTTGTTCGGGTTTTCCACATAGAAATCTTGGTGTTCATGTGTTAGATATGTGTTGTTCATTAATTGTTTATGTGCTACTCTAATTGTTTGTTTGGACTGGTTCACCCCCCTCTCATTCTTACCTTGGGTTCAACACTTATGGTAGGTTCTTTCTCATACTTAAATTGAATTTAATTGGATTGTTGGGGATTAAGGAAAATAGGCGATTATTGAAGTGATTTGGCAGAAACAATGAGCTACAGATGTCATATAGAGTTGGATCGACATGGATTTGACAAAAAGAATATGTTTCAGATATGTCCCCAAAAGTTCAACCTAATTTTTTGGGACTAGGTAGTATCAGTTCACCATAGAAGTTGAACCAGTTCATCTCTATGAGTTATATCAATCCTTTTGCACACAACTTTGTACCCATTTCTTTCACACATAAAGAAGGGGAAAATTGTTGGGAAAAGGGGTTTGCTCAAGTCAAACCCCAATTTAGGAATTAACCTTAAATGAAATAATGTATATACTGAAATAAATGCTGAATAGGCATACCTCAGATCTGTAATTGTTGATGATGATGCGTTTCTCCTTGAATGTAATCACAAATATTGTATGAAATGACATGAACACGACAAAACCCTAATCACGTACATGCTTGCATAAGATTGGTGTAATTTTTCTCAATGGTTGAATGATGAATATGCATCCTTGAAGATCTCTAAAAATACTTGATGATGCATGCTTCACGGATGCACAAATGTTAGGAATGGAGACTTAGATTGCTTAGGTTAGATGAAAATAGGTTGATAAAATGTCTTTATATAGGGGTTTCTTGGTAAATTACCAATTAGGCTGACTTGCAATAGTCATGTATAGCCATGAGGATGAATTCCTATAGGGGAAAGACAACACCCGCCCCTCTTCAAATTTTGACCCTTTTGACAGGGACAATGACATTTTAGGGCACCATGGTCCAGACTAGGATGTATCTATTGGCATTTTTGATGTTCACGTCGTGATTGTATGAGTTAGAGCAAAACCAGTATTTGTTCCAACCGGTATGTTGTATTATAGTCTTTAGACTATTGATGTTTTGCAGAATGTGTTTCCCAGTCTGAAGCGACATGTTGACCTCAAGCGGTACAAGGGATTAAAGTGACATAGCACATTTCTACCAGTCTTCATTTTTGTCAAACCGACAACCGACATTTTGTATGAACCGGTAATACTTTGTGATGAGTTACCACCCACCGATTGTTTGACGGTGCCGACACTGTAGTGATGCTTTTTGTGACGTATTACCTAGTATGTCCAGGTTCATTGAACCTAGGAAATTGTAATGTAATCCTATTGGACTGACATGAAATCAATTTCCTTTATAAAGACATCATGTCTAGGGTTTTAGGTTGTTGTTGTTATTGTTGTTGCGATAGTTGATATTGCGGCTAGGGTTTAAGGTGGTTGAGGAGTTGGAGAGATTATGAATGTGTAGAAGACTGAAGTAATGCTATAGTGCATTAAGAACGAGCTATCAAGGATCTAACCGAGCAGTCTGTGCTATTAGCTAGATCAAACACTTGTTGATTACTCACATCTTTGACAAGTCTGTAGCCCTTTATCAGGTAGGCCCAAAAGCCTCTTGTAAATCCTCTAACAAGGTGGTTCACATCTGTGGATCTAAAATCCTCTAGCAAGGTAGTCTTTAATCAGACTTATCTCCTAACAGAGATTGAGATTCCTAACAGGATCTGTTCTGGTAAAGAACATTGTAAGACCTTAACCGGTCTGACCTTAGCCGGTCTAGTTCCTATTCTGCAGATAGTTACTTGTGAGTTCCATCTCACCGTAGTTTTTCCCATTTTGGTTTCCACGTCAAAATATCTTGTGTTATGGTGTTTGTGCTATTGTGGGTGAATGCATTATTAGCTATTTGGTTTGCATGTTTGTTAACCGGTTTGTTTGTTAAATTGTTTTACCGGTTTACTGCTAGTGTTGCAAAGTGTTTAAGTGCAAAGTTTTTTGGCATACTAATTCACCCCCCCTCTTAGTATTCATCAATTGGTATCAGAGCCAACCTTTCTATAAGTTTAACCACTTGGAAATAAATATGGGGGAATACACATTGAGGGAACTTACCCACCGGCTCACTCAGTCTGAACAAGCCTATGATGATCTTATGGTCAAATACAAGGCATCTCAAGCAAAACGAAGAGAACATGCAGAAAAGATGATGGAGTTATCTGAAAATAGTTCTTCAGATGAAGCAGACATGGAAGCCCTAATTGCTGAAGTAAACAAGTTGAATGAATCAAACTCCAACCTAAGAAAGGAGTTGGAAGGACTGACTATCCGGATGTGTCAAGAGCTTGAGAACCGGAGAAAAGCTGAAGACCTAGTGAAAGAAAGAGATCATGAGATCTCCAAGTTGAAACAAGAGATGAGTGCCCTAAATGCTCAACTCCATGCAAGCAAGGTGGAAAAGGAAGACATGTAAGGAGAACTAAACACTGCCATCTCTAAGAATGAAAACCTGTTGGAAACAAATGCTGCTATTTCCAAAGAACTCTCTGAGTCAAAGGAAAAACTTGCTAAGTTCAACAAGAGTACTGTCAAGCTAGAGCAAAAGCTTGAATTTGCCAAACCAGTCAAGAATACCAATGGACTTGGTTATTCCGGTAATGAGGAAGGTGAGACCTTTGGTACAAATGCTGGAACATCAAAGAAACAATTGGCATCAAAGGATAAAGGTAAGCAAAAGTTTAAATCTGTTTGTTTCAACTGTCTTAAAGAAGGACATACTACAAATGTGTGTAGGAGTAAGGCTTACACTGGAAGATATCCTCAGAGGACCCAAGGAGCTAGTCCTGAACCTTTTGTGAACTAGAATCACAACCGATTTAATGCCTTCAATCATCAGCCAAGAAGCAGTGGTTATCAAGCGGCAACCGGATGGAGAGCAAATTGTATGATTTGTCATGGTTATGGTCATACTGCTGCAACATGCAGAAGGAAGAATGGAAACATGAACAATGGACCTTGGAGAGCACATGGATTGGTCTGCTATCACTGCAACAAACCGAGTCACATTGCCAGATTCTGTAGATCAAGAAAGGACATATCTGATGATATACCAGTCACTCCGGAAGGAGACATTGATGTTGACACTGTTCAAGCAGATATGAACAAAACCTAGAAGAAGAAACCAGCGATGTTACAAAAGGAACTAGTTTCTGCACCTAGTGTGGAAATTACAGAACCGACAAACTAAGCTTCAGAAAAGCTTAGGGGGAGCAAACGGCTAAATGTTTTGAAACCCCGGTTTACACCAGTAAAAGACCTTAACTGGTATGTTATACCTGTCATTTGGCAAAAGACCAAAAATGTTAAAAAAGGTAAAATTAGGGTTTACGCCCTAATGGAGGAGCATTAATGACGGTAGGTGAGGAATATGTTTAAAATAATTTTTCAAATTATTTCTCACTATCAATTTTCGAGCGAAGAAAAGTTTTTCAAAGAGCAGAGCGACAAAAAGGTGATTTGAGCAGATATTTTGAGAAATTGAGAAACCGCGAAGGAGATTCAAATTCAAACTGGAAACGGTCAAGTGGAGAACACAAAGCAGTGATTCAGCAATCGACGGAGTGTAAAGTGAAGGAGAATCGACAAGCCCTAATTTCACTTGTTTTAAAAGGTATTTCTCGAGTTCTTAAGATTTCTATCATGGCTTCCGCATCTCATACCAGTTCTAGTGCATTTGTCGAGTCTACAAGTTTTATTCAATGAAAGTCCAAGTATAATGCCCTATCACAAGTTCCGGCTGGTGTGATAGTAGAAGAGGGAATTTCTAACTACATAGATTGCAAAATAGAAGACCTAGGGTCTCTAGCTATCCACACCCAATTAGGTTTATTTTGTGGTAAAGATAAGAAGATCAAACCGAAGTTTAATATTTTGGAGAAGAAAAAGCTCCACAATGCTGTTTACTTCCTGGAAGATTTCACAGAGGATCATATACAGATCATTTTAAGCAGAGTCCATGGTGATAAGATGTACCTGGAGAGAACACATGACATCACGCTGCAGGCAATTCATGCAGTCACCGGATTCTACAACACAGGGGAAGTGCCAGCCCTAAGAACGGTAAGCAAAACTGAAATGTCCAAGCTCACCGGTTCAGTGAGCGACTCACGTGGCATGACAGTAAATTCTATCAAGGATGATCTGTTTAAGTATGCGTGTATGGTGATTGGATACCGGACATTCTCAGCCAGCAAAATTAACTCTGTATCTGCTGTAGCGGTAAATGCCGCTTACCGGATGATAAAGGAGGATGCATCATTTGATCTGTGCACCGGTATGCAGAGACAACTCCTGTTGAATCTAAAGGTGATCAAACATGATAATGCACTTAGGTTCAAGTTTGGACAACTACTAGTTGGGTTGTTCTTCTATTTTAAAGGCTACTTTCCAGGAGTAGGAGATGTCCAATGGTCTGGTGACCAACCGGTGACCAAGCAAATCAAGGAAAGCATTGAAGCAATTGGAACCAGCTACCCTGATGTTTTGAACAAGTATTTTGATGAGTTCAGAAGGAAAATAAGCCAAAGAGTGAGGATATCAGGTGACATCGTCAAGAAATATGAAGATGATATCTGCTTCACCATCCAAGTAGATAAATGCATAATGGAGGCTGATGAGCCTAGACAGGAAGAAGTGGAGCCAATGGGCTATGAGGTGATGTACGATATGCTGGAAGGGTATGCCTCTACCCTTATTACCTCACCGCTTGATCCTAAGGCGAAGAGAACCGACACCTACCTAGAGAGGATAGCACCGGTTGAGGAACCACCAGCAATGAAAGAAAAGGAACCGGCAGTGAAGAAGGCAAAGGTAGTGCCTGCAGCATCCACACCGGTTACTACTGGAACTACAAAAGTGACCAAGCGATCACCAGCCAAGAAGAAATCGGAAGATGCACTGGTTAAAGTGTTCCAGAGAAAGAGGAAGACAAGGAACACCTCTCTAGACTCAAAAGAAACCTTGTTTGAGGAAAAGCCAAAGAAAACACGTCAAACAAAGAGGAAGACAAAGAATGAACCGACATCATCTGCACCGGTAAATATAGATATATCTTCCTATAAAACTTTGACACATTGTCAAAGAACAATAAAAAATATTAGGAGAAAAGTGCTAAATGACTTACTTGAGTGTTTTGATGACTTCAATGAGGATGAAAAGGAAGCGGTTGAAAAGGAAATAATTCAATATTTATGTATTAATGACCGATCGCCCTTAGAGATTAAATCTCAGACACTAGATTCTCTATATATGTCATTAGATAATAGATGGCACATTGCCATAGAGAAAGAACAGGAAATTAGGGAGAAGGTTTTTGCACAGTACTTTCCCGGCCTGTCAAATTCTGAATTGTTTGATGTTATTGACCAGAATAAAGGACTCTTCTTCACTAGAAAAAGAAGACTTTGGCTGTTAGAAGGTAGAGTTGCCGATGTCAAAAAAGACACTCATCTGTATATGAGAACTACTATCCAGACTCACAAAGCGCGTCTAGCCAACTGGCAAGCTAAAGAAGAACTGGTTATATCCAAACCAGACAAAGTATTTGATGATGAAGGAAATCCGGTTGTAGAACTGATCGACACCATTGATGTCGATGCTCTGGACGTTGAGGATGATACTCAGGGAACGCCATTTGAGGCAACAGGACAGAAGCAATAGGCTAAACAGGCTAATAAGCAAGTCGAGGACAAACAAGAAGTAGCAAAGGAAGAAGCAGAGCAGAGGAAAAAGGATGAAGAAGAGAAGCGGAAGAAGGATGAAGAGGAGAAGAAGAAGAAAGATGAAGAGGAAAAGAAGAAGAAAGATGAAGAGGAAAAGAAGAAGAAGAAAAATGAAGAGGAGAAGAGGAAGAAGGATGAAGAAGAGAAAAAGAAGAAAGATGAAGAGGAGAAGAAGAAGAAAGATGAAGAGGAAAAGAAGAAGAAAGATGAAGAGGAGAAGAAGAAGAAGAAAAATGAAGAGGAGAAGAAGAAAAAGGATGAAGAAGAGAAAAAGAAGCAAGAAGATGAAAAGAAAAAGAGAGAAGAGGAAGATAAGGAACAGGAGAGGAAGAAGGAAGCAGAGAGGAAGAAGAAGGAAGAAGAAGATAAGGAAGAGGAGAAGAAGAAATAAGAAGAAAAGAAAAAGGCTGAGGAGGACAAGGAAGCAGAGAAGAGGAGAGAAGTAGAGAAGAAGAAAGTGGAAGAGGACAAGGCAGGAGAAGCAGCGAAGAGCACCCAGATGGAGACTCCGAAGGCAACCGGGAGTCAAGCCAAACCAGCTGACCTCACCTGTCCTATAGATCTCTAGTCTACAAGTGAAACAGAGCTAATGCAGAGCATCAAGGTAGCTCAAGAGCGCCTTGAAATCATTCGATGGAAGAAGGAGCAGGATGTAATCCAAGCAGCTATGGATACGCTTACCGGTTTGATACCCGGTACAAATCTTCCAAACACTGATTCATCACTAGTTAGACTTAAGCTCCTATGCACAGTAGTGGATGATCAGGTGCATAGCCTTGAAGAGGCAATAGAGGCTAATGTCAAGAAGGAGCATCAAAAAGCTCTTAATATAGGTCTGGTGAAGAAGTTGAATGAGCTCTGGACTGAACTGAAGAAAGAACAAAAGGATATAAGGGACGCTCTAGATGAGGGGAATTTGCTACTCAGCAAAATCTGCCAACCCCATCTATTCTATGATGATGTGCTAGCTCAGAAGCAAAAACTTGAAAAGGACTTGCAGTCCTACTTGAGCACATTCAAGCCGCCTTATGATTCCTTTACAACTTATGGGCAAACCGTTCACCGGTTTCACATCCAGTCAGCAAAAATGGAGCAAGAGATCAGCACTTGGTCTAGAGATTTGCAGGAGCTCCAACTGGTTCTACTCCCACGATTGCAAATTCTTCAGAAGTGCTATCTGAACTTGGATGCCTTAACGGTTACACAAGAGATGAGCACAATTGATGCCATGGAAGAACAGGTCTCCCAGATGCAAACAGAGCAAGAAGTAGCCACCTCCCTACTTGAGTCCTAGTCTTTGTCGATGAAACAATTCTTGCAGGACTTTTAATCTATTTTTGACAAGTATCATTCCTTGTTGTCATAAACTTTTATTATTTTTAATATTAAATGAAAACAGGGTTGTTCAGCTATACTTTGTCATTGTTGGCAAAGGGGGAGAAGAATTCTATTTGGAGAACTATCTGGTAATCAAAATTTTGATTATATGCTCTGTATATCTCAATGTTTATGCTCTTTATGCAAAATTGTTATACATTGTATTGTCAAAGGGATAGTGTATATGCTTAGGGGGAGCAATTTTGCAAATGGCATGATTTTGTTGTAAAACACTTAGATGTCAAAATTTTATTTTCCTAAGTGTTGCCATCAATGCCAAAGGGGGAGATTATTGGCATTTTTGATGTTCATGTCGTGATTGTCATTGATGGACAGACACTTGCATTGAGATCCTCTTTATATGTATGAGTTAGAGTACAACCAGTATTTGTTCCAATCGGTATGTTGTATTATAGTCTTTAGACTATTGATGTTTTGCAGAATGTGTTTCCCGATCTGAAGCGGCATGTTGACCTCAAGCGGTACGAGGGATTAAAGCGGCATAACACATTTCTACCAGTCTTCATTTTTGTCAAACCGACAACCGACATTTTGTATGAACCAGTAATACTTTGTGATGAGTTACCACCCATCGATTGTTTGATGGTGCCGACACCATAGCGATGCTTTTTGTGACATATTAACTAGTATGTCCAGGTTCATTGAACCTAGGAAATTGTAATGTAATCCTATTGGACCGACATGAAATTAGTTTCCTTTATAAGGACATCATGTCTAGGGTTTTAGGTTGTTGTTGTTATTGTTGTTGTGATAGTTGATATTGCGGCTAGGGTTTAAGGTGGTTGAGGAGTTGGAGAGATTATGAATGTGTAGAAGACTGAAGTAATGCTATAGTGCATTAAGAACGAGCTATCAAGGATCTAACCGAGCAGTCTATTCTATTAGCTAGATCAAACACTTGTTGATTACTCACATCTTTGACAAGTCTGTAGCCCTTTACCGGGTAGGCCCAAAAGCCTCTTGTAAATCCTCTAACAAGGTGGTTCACATATGTGGATCTAAAATCCTCTAGCAAGGTAGTCTTTAATCGGACTTATCTCCTAACAGAGATTGAGATTCCTAACAGGATCTATTTTGGTAAAGAACATTGTAAGACCTTAACCGGTCTAACCTTAGCCGGTCTGGTTCCTATTCTGCAGATAGTTACTTGTGAGTTCCATCTCACCGTGGTTTTTCCCATTTTGGTTTCCACATCAAAATATCTTGTGTTATGGTGTTTGTGCTGTTGTGGGTGAATGCATTATTAGCTATTTGGTTTGCATGTTTGTTAACCGGTTTGTCTGTTAAACTATATTATCGGTTTACTGCTAGTGTTGTAAAGTGTTTAAGTGCAAAGTTTTTTGGCATACTAATTCACCCCCCCCTCTTAGTATTCATCAGTATCATGCCTCGGTCCCATTGCAAAGGGGACAAAAATAAGGTGCCTAGGAGGTGGGTACCACTTTGTAGGACCCACAACAAGTAGTACATGACATCAAAGTTGGGAAATTATCACAAATTGGACCTAGAGAGGGGATGAGGATAGTGTTGGTTCCCAAATCAACATATCCACTAACCCTAAAGATTTAGCCACTTTCTTATCAATAGGCTCAGGGTTGGATTTGGCTAATGAACTAGATTCAGTCACAAGATTGAAATCTCTTGCACTTTTGGCTCTGCAAGAATAAGGCGGGTGTACATTAGTAATGCCTAAACTACCTATGACAGGTTCAACATTCATGGCATTACAAAGTACAGTAGATATCCCAATGTGAATGTACCAAGGAAAGTGTTTGAAACTTATATCTGGCTACAATCCCGACTTTTCAACTATCACTTAGCACTTGGGATGCTTTTCTACACTAAACCTTCTCCTATAAATAGAAAAAAATAACAGAAAATAAAAGAGACTTTAGAAGAGAATGGATTGATTCTGAAAACTAGGAGGACACCCCGTTACCAGTGCTTTCATCAGGACAACAAAGTCAAGTTACAACCAATAAACATTAAACCCAAATAGACCAACCTATAACCAGTGGGTTCTCAATATTAATGTATTACACCAACACCCTCTATTACAGTTTTATTGCAATCATTCTTAATTATCCTACATGCACACAACACCATTTCATTATCCTGTTAAAAGCACTTTATTATATTCCTTGAAGAGAAGCAAGAAACAAGATAAACACTTGAGCTTGTAGGGTCAAAACAAAGGATCCTTGATCATCTATTTCATAAAATAGTAAGATTACATGCTGGAGACAGTTACAATAAAAACATTGAAAACATGTATGCTTTCTGTTATACACTATTTGAAATGGAAAAATGGCTACAAGCTAAAAAATGAAACTCTAACTTAATCCTAACCTTCAACTATACATGGAATCCTTGCAAAATTACACTTAGAATTACATCAGAATTGAACCCCCTCTCACTGGCCTTGAATTCCCTTTTATACAATAAGGAAGCAAAACAAGCTACGAGCCAAATGAGACACATGTCACAATTTGATTGCATGAGAATACAATAAGCCCTAATGCATCAATCCTTGTACATTTCACACAATCCCTCTGAATGCATTAAATGTGAGCAGCTACAATGGGAACCTCTGGAGCCATGAGCCTACAACCACCCTGATCAATCTTCTCAAACCTTGAAGAAATCCGCCCCACTACTGATTAGCCACTATCATAGATTTGATCCTCTACTATATTTTGATCGATCACCAAGTTCAGATTACTACATTTAGTAATCTTCACCTGCCCCTGTCCTTACATCTTGTCAATTGAAAACCCTTGATGTGCTCGAGGTCATGAAATCTAATCAACTGAAGATCATGCAATCCTCTCGAGCCACACACTCAATCCTCTACAGGTTCTCCATTAAATGAAACCCCCTTCCTTCTTGGTCTCATCACTGCAATCTGATTCGATTTGGCTGCAAACCTCTATCTGCAGTGTGTCGACACAATAATTTTGTCAAGAACGTCTCTCCCTTTGACATGTAGAAATGTGACCCAATCAGTACATGCCACGTCTTCAAAATCTTCCCATCTTCCCTCTAGTCAACCTTCATCAACTTCCCTCGTGGACAACTAGACCATCGATCGAGCTCATGTTGGCACTCTCTGTGGATCAACTAACACATGCGTTATGTTCCCTCATGAAAAAAATCCTCTTGTGGGCTGGCGGGATGTATATCCTCATTTTCCTTTTGTCTCCCCGTGCAACCATTTCTTTTCACCTTCTTGCAACACGGGATAGCAGGGACACCAAATACCCCCATGCTCCTTTTACCCTATGGGAGCACTTGACCTTAGCTTTAGATGTTTTGGGATAGCAAGGGAAGTCTCTTGCTATACCTCCATGTTACCCCGCAACCCATCTTCTTATCACATTTCATATTGCGAGGTGGCGGGGCCCATATTCTTCTTTTTTGTATGTTATCCCGCACAACCTTCATTTTTGACTTCTTTATTCCCGCGAACTGGTGATAACCCTTCATCGACCAGACATAACTTAACTTACATTGAAAATGGACTATTTTGGTGTAATTCCATGAGTAGGCAGGGGGAAATTTGGGTTATACTGAAACCCTATGTTACGCCGAAAAGAAACCATGTTGCCAGGACCCATCTCCCGTCACACCGAAAATAACACATCGATGTAGCATGCACTGGCCGCATAAAATAAATAATAGCCTTATCAAAAGATCAACTCTTGCCAAAATCCAAGTCTCGTCGCCAAGTCAGAGGGCCCATCACAACAGAAAGAGAGAGCTTTTGGTATAAGCATGAAGAGCTGATAAAGGTCAAAGGGGTTTTGCCGATAGATCACCTCACACCGAAATAAGGATATATCATCGAGACTAGAACACAGTCACACCAAAACAAAGGATTTTGGTATAGTTACAAAGGCTAGAAGGAAGCAGATGAATTCTTTTCAAAATGCAAAGTCACACCAAAGAAAAAATGATATCAGCTAGACAAAGAATCCATCACACCAAAAAAGGATATTTCGGTGCAACATAAGGGGGTGGCCAAAAGGAAGGAAGGTCTTGCCAAAGGGAAAGTCATTCCACAAAGGGGCCCACACAAACCAGGAGATCCATTTCGTGGCTGCCACATGGCACCACAAAACCATGAATAAAAGGGCCCACACAAACATAACTCACTCTGGATGAACCAACACACGCTCACCACTTGGACACCTGCAGACACTCCGACAATGTGGGCCTAACTATCGGGGGTCGTAGGTTGGTCGAAACTTAGTATGAAAATAAAAAACAAATTCTTCCCTTCCATTTGGATGCGATAGGCCAATAAGGGGTCGGTCTTGTCGATAGACCCTCTCACACCAAAATCCAAGCCTGGCTGCTAAGAAGAGACCTTTGTCACACCAAAAAAAGGGACATATCAGCATAACACATGAAGGCTGATAGGAAGTTAAAACAATCTTAGCAAAAGACAATGTCTCATTGACAAGGAACATGTTGATGAGACAAAAAATGTGATCTCACCGAAAACCACCATTCACATGGATTTTCAACATTTTCCAGTTTGCAACACTTGTGTAGCTAACATGATATGTTATGCACAATTGCGACTAATACTCCTTGTAGCTGCATAGCGATTAACATGGCGTGTTATCTTGCAAAATGGGATTCTTAGTGTCAAAAATCAAAATTTGAACCTCAGGCTTCAAAATCTGACAATTTTTTTGAAGTCCCAATATATAGATCACACGAAAGTGGAAGCATAAACATGAGGTATAAATTAGACTGATGACAATTTTTGACACTACACTTATGTGGTATGGTAAAGATACAAAATAAGAATAAGTAGTGCATTTGAAGTATTGTGTGAAAAAAATAAATAAAATACACCAACATACTAATAACAACAAAAGTATGAACATTGTCTCCATTCAAAAGTATGTCTAACTTCAAATAGAGGCATAAGCATATATCAAAAGAGAAAAAGTGTATGTGAAGTCATGCAATGATAGTTACCACAAATTGAGTAGACCAAGAGTAAGAATGTTGAAAGGGGATTTTATTATGAAGATGATACATCTTATATAAACATATTTAAAAATAAAGGACTATATTGTGCATCATCCAAGAGTAGATTTAATAAGAAGTATATGTAAGTTTGAAGAGAATGGTAGCGGAGGACAATTGCATAAAGATTTTCAACAAGGATATCTTTATAAAGGTAGATCAATAGATTATTATCCATTGACGATGGTATATTCAAGAAGGCATTGTATGTAAGTATATTTATAAGGAGAACAATTATACGTTTAGAGGTTGGTGCCTCTCATATCTAAGAGTTTGGTGTCTCTTGTGGGTTCGCGCCTACAGAGTTTGTAAAAATGTTTACACAACTAATATTTTGTTGCAATTTTCTCTTGTAAGATTTTTCACCTAAATTGGATGTAATATCTGTGTTGTGTAATTGTCAGATCTTATGTGAATATATTCTGCAATTTATATGCATATGGTATTAAGTTTAAAAAAGCAACAAATGATTTTATACTGATTCACCCCCCTCTTAGTATAAGCTTGTGCTCATCATTTATGTCTTATCTTAAGCCTCGTGTTCAAGTATCAATTTGAGGACAAAAAACATCAGATTTAAAGATCCGAGGATAAAACTAATTTGATTTTTGGAGTACAATCTCATTCAAAGGTTGTATTTGTATATAAAAAAATTGTTTTATTTTCTAGGAAGTATTTCTAATCAGAACAACAACAAATTTTCAAAGTTTATCTAATTCATATTTATATGTTGTCATTTCAATGGTATTTTGATACATTTGATTTTTTCTAGCTCCAAAATATTTTAATTGTTTATACAATCTATTATATGTATATATGTATGTATATATCTTATCTCATAGGATGTTGATGATCCAAAAGTGCTAAATTACAATATTTACTCAACATATATTCGTACCTCACCCTCATAAACCTTGGTGATTAGAAAGTGGTAAACAATTTTTTATTAAAATTTGGTGAGGTCATTACACAAGCATCTCTAACACTCTAAAAGTGATGCTAAAATACTCATTGAATAATGCCAAGATGGTCAATAATTCTTAGATAATTTTCAAGTGAAAAGATGTATGCCTTAACATAGTGTACAAATCAACTCAAGGATGCTCTAGATTGACTCACAAAGGCTAGTGAAATGGTCAATAATGTGTAAATTAAAAATTTTCAGGTTTAAAAAATTTAGGTCTATAAATGAAGAAATAACTTGGTCAAATTTGCGCTCGTGGATTTGATCTAAGATAGCAAACAATAGATCTAAGAAAGATCTATTCTCATAAACCAAATATACTACATATAAACTAACTATTCTATTAAAAGCCTCTAATAAAAAATAAATCTAAAACATAAGAAAAACAACATAAATATAATAATAATATTCTTACACTATAAAAAAAGATCAATAGAAAAATATTAAAAATTGAGCATTACCTACTACCTTAAAGATAATAATGTTCAAACATATGGTAGAAGCCAAATGAAACAACCAATTGATACTTGAGCATTACCTGCTAACTTATTACCTTACATATTAGCTAGTGGAAGCTACCCATAGAATATTGCTAAGCTATAAAAGTCCATAAAGATGGTCAGTTGATTTTGACCAAACGCTAAATGGTAAACCTTGCTAGATAAAACCCAACAAATATAAAAACCAACATGAAACGTAAAAATAGAGGGGACCGCCATGAATGATTCTTTTTTTGTTATATAACAGCACGTCTCTTGAGCTTTTGAACGTGCAAATTCATCTTCACCAGTGAGAGCTCAGATCAGAAAAAGAGTGATAATGGCTTCTCATCTTCCAGTCATTGATCTTTCTCTATTTGGAGACAAAGAAAATCTTTCTGATCTGGAAGGAAATAATGAGCTGAAAAAACTGAGAGAGGCTTGCCAAGAGCTGGGTTTCTTCCATGTAGTAAACCATGGAGTGGACAAAGCTCTTATTGAGAAGATGGACTGTGCTTCCAGAGATATGTTCTCCCTGCCAGAGGAGGTGAAAAAAAGAGCTATTTTTCCCACTCCTAGTGCAGGTTATTCCACACCCACTTTAGAAGTTGATGGAAAAGATTCAATGCCTGAGAGCATGCATTTCCCTGGTCAAAGTGTTCTACTCAATTCACTTGATCAGGTCTGCACCAAGCTATGGCCTCATGGAAACCACCACTTCAGGTATGTGCATTTTTATTGACCACCTTTCAGAGCTAGCGACCTTGTGCACAAAGAACTTTGCAATGAAATAAGCTTGTTACAGTTTTTTTATTGTTTTAATGCCTATTATTTTTTAAGGTTGTTATTCATGGTAACTGCTGTTATTATATGCAGAGAGATTGCTCGTAGATATAACTCTCACATGATGAGTCTTTCTGAGAGGATCATACAACTCATTATGCTTAGTTTGGGGTTGGATGTGTCTAAGTATTATAAATCGGATCGATGGATATGTACGCATGAACTACTATTCTAATACACAGGATGAAAAGGAGCCTCAGAATGGCTATAAGACCTCTAAGGCTCATACAGACATTGGCATTCTTACAATTTTGTATCAAGATAATGTTTGGGGTCTTCAAATCCGAACAAAAGAAGGCAGTTGGATTGATGTTAAACCTCTGAAAAGATCATTTGTTGTTAACCTTGGAAATTGTTTACAGGTAAAAAAGAACAAAAATCTATTTTAATTCATATATTTTTAAGTCATCATCGTGTGTACCTTCCATGATACAAGTAAGTCACTTCTTAAGTGTTAGTAGATTTCTACAATTCATGAAATTAAATTTGTTGCTGCTTTTGGAGTAGATTCATGTGTGTATTTTTTTAATTTTTGTTGTTGCTCTCTATCATCCTGATGATGGATCACAATCTGAAACGTTGATGAAAAAATTACACACAATCTAATCCAGAAGCAGCAACAAATTTAAGTCACTCCTTGCTTTATGTCTCTAGAAATTATTTTTTAAGAAGCAGCAACAAATTTAAGTTACTCCTTGCTTTATGTCTCTAGAAATTATTTTTTAAAAATTGTTTTCTTGAAACTTCATAATCTAATTCTATCAAAAACTATGCTTTTTGCTTTAAAGGATTTTCTTATATAAGTTTTTTTTCTAAGAATATTTTTGTGTTCAACTATTAGGCAAGCATAATCATCTTAATAATAGTAGATTTTATTTAAAATATATATTATTCTCTTCTGTTTTCAGTTTTAGTCTAACTAGTAAATCCTTTCAAATTTTTTTGTTGCATGTGATAGATGTGGAGTAATTGTAGATACCATAGTGCAGAACATCGTGTTGTGTATGGAGGGTTGAAACAAAAGGTGGATCGATTGTCCTTAGCCTTCTTTAATATCTTTGAAAAGAAGGCAAAAATTAAGGCTCCTGAAGAGCTTATAAATGAAGAACATCCGAAAAAGTATAATGTTGCAAAGTTTGGTGATATCATTGCACAATATGTCCAATTAGGCCCCAAACAGAGTGGATCTAACTACTTCTTAATATAAGTTACAATATATTTTAGATCTTATATGTTGTAAGTGTTGGCATTTGACTGAACTGGTAAAGACTGTTGGTGATATAAAAGCAGTAAATGATTGATTGGTGAATGTGATGAAGAGATTGAGATTCATGTTTGATGACTAAGTATTGTGTTGTCATTGATGGCAACAATGTTTTTGTAGTCATCTAAGTCTTGGAAGTGGTGCAGGAGCACCTAGTACTTAGGCTTAGAGATTTTTCTCATTTTGTCTTGTACTGACCCTAGCCAAGTCAGGTATTGAATAAGGACTCCAGGAGGGTCCAAGAATGAGCATGATGAGTGAAATGTAGGCCTAGATTGTCTTAGTTCTTCTTAGGCTTGCAATTTGTGCATAAGTAGTGGGTTGAGTAGGTAATTGACCTTCTTGATGGTCAAAAGTGTCAAAAATTGGTATAAATATTAGGGAGGGTTAAAATAGTCTTAGAAATGCTTTAAAAGTCATGAGTAATGACTTAGAATGGGTTTCATAGGTTGAAAAGGCAAAAAGTGCAAAAAGTGCAAAATTGCAAAAAGTTGTCATGACAACTTTTGAAAGTTGTCATGACAATTTTTGTCCTAAATTGCTTAACGACGGAGTTAGGGATAGACCAACGCCCTAGAATGCCTCCACACATGAGGAATAATATAAAAATCCTTTTCTTGCATGGTTACCAATGTTGGAGTTTTGTTTTTGTAAGTTCAACAATTTGAAACTACTCATTTTCGGACTGTTTGACATCATTTCGGCTTATTTTTCTCATATTGTGAATACAAATGGATTGAGTTTCTTTGGTGTGTTTCAGAGTTGTTAGTTTCATTTCAAGCTTTGTAGTTAGGTTGTATTAGTGTTTTCTTGGTTTTGTTTGCAAACAACCTGTTTTGGCTTGTAAATAACATTTTTGAGTAAAATGGTTGCTCCATGAATTCCCTCCGTGCTGCCATCACAACCTATTGGGACATGGAAGGCAACCACTTGTATAGTTTACGTATGTAGGGACAATTTTTGGAGATGAATTTTGATATGACTGTTACCTTGTTCTAGGCGAGTCCAGGAGCAACCTGGCTAGGAGACAGGGTGAATTTGGAGTGCAAGGTGCAGGGGTGGATGCAAGACCACAATCTAACCTTTTGGAGGGGTCCATGAAGTTCATACGGAGTTTCCAATGCAAGGAGAAGCATTGACAAGACCATTTGAAGCCCAACACAAACTTGACTAGTCACTGCCGGTTAGAAGGCCTAGAAACCCTTCAAAACCCTCATTTTGGGGTTAGGGCATTGTACAGTGGGTTGAGAAACCAAAACCTCCTAAATCTCTTGTGGATAGGTGTACCATTGAATAATATCAAACCTTATTGCAGTGTCCTTTGGACCATTTTCCTCCAAGCCCTAGAAAACCGGATTTTGGAGGCCTAATTGAGGCTCATTCCTTGTAGCCCTTTTCTAGGCAAAATGGTGAAATTAGTAAGAAGGGAAATGAAAGAAAACCTCAATTGGACCTAAAAGGAATTCAAAACATGTTAGAAGCCACCTCCACACCTCTGCATCAACTCACAATAGTAGGAGGTCAAATTGACAAGTTGAAGCCAAGACAACCTTAATGAGCACATGAGAAACATTGTGAATTGGTAGGGTTCCTAGTGAAAACACTTGAAGCAAACACCTTGAAATGGACAAGAAGTAAGCCCTAGAAGAGATTGAGAAGGACTTGGAGGTCTTAGAGCATAGCTAGGCCTGGAGGGTTGGTGGAATTGAGCAACACCAACTAGGTGAAGTGTGAGCAAGCTAGGTGAACTCCATCAGGAAGCCAACTGGTAAGGTATAACCGAAACCGGAAAATAGGTCCTCAACTGGTAAACTATGAACAGAGTTGCATTTTGACAATTGGTACACATGATTCATGAAGAGTTGGATGATGCAGTTGTAAAGCGGAAAATCGCGGTCGAACCCTAGTTGGTCTCCCCTCTTCTAACTCCGAGGAGAGAGAAGGGAGGTTCGCTAGGATTCGATGGGTTTTCACTTAGGGGGAAAACTTTACATTCAAAAGAGGGGTTGAAACTCATAAGATCCAATCCCACACAATGTAAGGTTGGATGCTAAATGAATTTCAAGGGTTAGGAAAGCAAGGCTACCCTCTTTTGTAAAGAATGTTGATTAAGGAAATTAAGCTAAGGATGCATAGAAAGTCATAAAGATTCGCTTATAAACTGAGTTCGGGTTATAAGATGAAGCTGCGGACCTGGAATTAGCAGTAAAATGTCGATACGGCGCTGTCCTGCAAATTTGGGCAAAAGTTGTCGGGACGATGGTGCCCGGCACCACGGTCCTCCGAAAAATCCACGAAACGAAGGGGGATCTGTTCGTCTCTGCACAAGGATTCCAGATCTTCAATTTCAGCCGCGTACCTGCAACCTACACATAGAAAAGCGAAGACGATTGGGGGGTTAGGGATTAGGGGTTTGCCTTTAGGTCAAACCCCGGTTTTGGAATTAACCAAGAAATGAGCAAGAGCTGTAAATGTAAATGACTGTAATGTAAAACAAGTACGAATACCTTGTTCTAAGGATGTTTGTATCCTTATGTGCGAAGGTTTAGATGTTGTATGTTGTATGTTGTAGCATGTAGTATGTGATCTCCTCTTCAATGGTTGAATCCTTGACTTGAATGCAACACTTAGCCTTGAATGGAGACTTGAAATGATCAATTGCTTGAATGCTTGAATGCTTGAGTATAGTTTCCACGCCTTTTCCATCATATCGAATGAAAGAGGAAAATGTCATTTATATACTTGTCAATTAGGGCTGATAGACTGATTTTCCCGACCTTAGGCCGACCAGGGAAGTATATTTCCAAATTGCAATCAAAAAGACCCGATATCACTTAGGAAACCGGGCCCAAAATAGGACCTGGAGGACCAGGGCGCTGGGCGCCCTGGTCCTGAGGGACCAGGGCGCTGGGCGCTCTGGTCCCACCTCCCGGGACATCAGGGTGCAAGGAGGTTCAGGCCAGGGTGCTTGAAAAATGCAGTTTTCAGTGTCGTGAGCGAGTTTTGGGGTCTCCATTCAGGTTGCATGTTGCGTCGCCATCGTGAAGACCGAAATGCAGTCAAAATTGCAAGTGTCGCAATTTTAGGACGCTACATTTAGCCCCCACTTTAGCGGGAGTATGTATGCTCATACTTCCGATAAAGTACAAGGAAACAACGTTGAAAGACTTTCACCACGTCAAGGAGGCAAGATACACCAAGCCCCCAGTGGACTAAGGATCTTACAACTTCGATTGACAAAGTAAAAGGGAAGATCACGAGGAAGAACCATGACTGTCAGTAGTAAGGTTCCCTCACTATGAGTCATGCAAAAGAAATACCAAAAATCTTCAAGACAAAGCTAAGTTTGCCAAGAAATTTTCAAGTATCTTTGAAAGGATAGACAGGGTGTATGCCCCCCTACGTTAAAGCGATCGCACACGCCTCAACGGGGGTGATTGTTTTAACGTAGTGATACACATAAGAAATGAGAAAGGAAAGGAGCACGTTATCGCAAGGATTTAGCCCCCAAGTGTGAGATAAGCCCAAGGATAATAGACACGAAACACAAAGCACGAGGTGACTTCGCTTTCCTCGGGGTCAGTATGCTGTATGATAATTCATGTATATATATCATATGTATGTATGCATAATTGTTCTTCATTCCCCAATCAAGGAAGGTCACCTAGAAGAAGGGAACACATGTGTCTTTTGAGTCAACATGAGAGAGATCGAGAGATCTCAATGCTTTGCATCATCCTCAAGTAGACAACACTAAGGACGACAAATAGAAGAATGAAAATAACATATAGAAGAAGTAACAAAAGAGAGGGGAAGAGAGTCTGCGATGCTAATGTAACTAGTCTAGCATGTCATCTACCCCCCGATCTTGCTGATCAATGTTTCGGGAAGGCAGGGAACATGCTAGAGGAGGAACATCCAACACAGCAGATGGAGCTATCACAAGATCCAAACAAGGGCTATGTTCATGTTCCAAGCCACATTGTTCTTGTCTAGGAGCTAGGATAAGTGCTTTAGAAAATTCATTAGATAAATGGTTATCAACATCAACAAGTTCATATTCACTATCAGAAGTAAGAGGAGTAATATTTTCATCTATATCATCATCAAGATTTATAAAAATAGGATCTTTAACTCGCACAGGATCAAGACCATCATGCATCTTATGTTTAGGAGATTTAGGCTCAATATCCGGCTGAGGAGAAAATGGAATAATGCTTGTTGAAGGTGTTTTTGGAGATTGTAAAGTTTGAGAAGCAGCTGCTTGAGCCCTAAGACGACGCTTTCGTCAACATTCCCGTGCAGAACGATTACGTCTAGTCTTAGTAGGAAGTGTAGAAGATAGAGGAGGAGGAATGTTCTCATCCTTATCACTTGGGTGTTTAGGTTGTGGTCTCTTAGGCTGGATAATAGGAGAAGAAGAAGGTCTCTTCTCTCTATAAAAGGAAGGAGGAGGAACTGCTCCATATAAAGGAGGAATTTTTGGTTTAGGAAGAAGACCAAGTCCATCATGACGAGGAGGGATAGGTCTACTTTTAGAAGATTTATTAGGCATAGACATAGTCACATCCATAGGGATGGGTTGGGAATCTTCTTGAGGAAAGACATTAGTTTTATCTTTCAAAGGAAGAACTTCCTTCTCAAGAATGATAGGAATGTCAAGTTTAGGTGCTCTAGGTTCACTTAGAGATAGGATCATATCTGTTTTCCACTTTTGATAAGATTTGAAAAGATGATCACTTCGCGGAGGAAGAGATTGGAATTGTTTAGGCCAAAAGTAATCAATAGGAACACTAGAGGTTCTTTTAGCTGGTTTAAAGAGACTATGATTGACAGTAACAACTTCACCATTATGGGGAAATTTCAAACACTTATGAATAGGAGAAGCAATAGCTTTCATGGAAGATAGCCAAGGATAGCCAAGCTTCACACGAAATTGTTCGGAAGAAGGAATAATAGCAAAGTTCACATCAAGGGATTTGTTATGGACCTCAATAGGCAATGTAATAGAACCAATTGCAGGAGAAGAAAATGCATCAAATAGTTTCACAATCACATCTGTTTTGTCATAGATCACTTGATTCAATTGCAAAGTAAAAAGAAATTCTTCAGTAATAACATTAACCATGCACGAAGGATCAATAAGCACTCCATGGCAAGGCATATTCTTGACTTTTGCAACTATGTATAAAGGACCATCAGGTGCCCTAATGGTTTCACTAGAATCAAATGTGATGGAAGGTTCTTTAGGGTTTTCTTGCTGCTCTACAAAGTTAATCACATTCGGAGTCATAGACACAAGACCATCAGATGAGAAAGAGGAATCATTAGCCTCAATCGCATTAGAGGTATGAGAAGGTAATGGATCAGTAAAAATCTGAAGATTTTGGTTAGGAGGAGCTACAGATGTGTTGCCTTTATCATTCACTCCAGAAACAGAAATAGTATTATTATCAATCAAATCTTGAATTTTACCCTTTAAAGAAAAACATTTTTCAGTATCATGCCCAGGCTGACGATGAAAGTGACAAAAAGCTTTGTGATCAAAATAAGGTGAAGTAATATTTGCAGGATCAATTTGTCTTATAGGAGGAAGGGTAAGCACATTTTGTCCCAATAACTTATTCATAATATCATGCAATGATTCATTCAAAGGAGTATACTTTCTTTCTTTCCTGAAAAATTTAGAAATAGG
This sequence comes from Cryptomeria japonica, assembly GCF_030272615.1. Classification (NCBI taxonomy): domain Eukaryota; kingdom Viridiplantae; phylum Streptophyta; class Pinopsida; order Cupressales; family Cupressaceae; genus Cryptomeria; species Cryptomeria japonica. The sequence goes on from NC_081408.1 coordinate 512,411,595, forward strand.
AGGCACACCTGATGCTGCATTCACATTGTTGTTGATGATGTTTTCATTGAATTTGATGGAATCTCTGTTTGGTTTAAACTTCCCAAATGGTTGTTGACTGCTATCACCCTTATCACTCGGAGCCATAGGATGTGATTGTTCCATTTGACTCACAGTCAGTTGATAATTGTGAAGAGTGGCACACAACTGTTGGAAAGAAGTAAACTCAGAAAACAGAAGTTTGTCTCGAATATCTTTTTGCAAATTAGAAATAAAGATTCTTTGAATATCATTGTCAGGCACTGGAAAAGAAATTTGAGCATACAAATGCTTATATCTACCAATGAAATCAGTCACTTTTTCTTTAAGACCTTGTTTACAATGCATTAAATCAATCAAAGTAACTTTAGGACTTATATTGTTTTGAAATTGTTGAATGAAAGCATTTGCAAGTTGTTCGAAAGAAGTAATAGAGTAAGAAGGCAACGAGCAATACCATTGTAGGGATTTGTCTCTTAATATTCTGGTGAATAGTTTTGCAAGCAACCTTTGGTCATAAGCAAAATCAGTACAAATTGTTTGAAAAGTCTTAACATGTGTTAGAGGATCTCCTTTACCATTATAAAGCTCCAGATGCGGGATTTCAACATGTTTAGGAGGGATAGCTCGAACAATGTCAAGAGAAAGTGGGCTCGCAACATCAAATGTGGGCACACTAAACTTAGATTGGTTCATAGAGGCAATTTGTTGCTGCAAAGAAGAGACAGTTTGTGCAAGATTATTAATGGTAGCTTCAGTCGAAGAGTTCATATTAGGTGTGTTAGATTGAGATGGAGGTGTGATGTTATTGAAAGAGGGTAAAGAGTAAGGTGGTGGGACCCTATGATAGTCAACCATAGGGGGTGATTGGATAGGAGGAACACTACAAGGAGGAATGGAATGGTTAAATGAATTGCTCCCTTGCATCATGTTCATTTGTGAAGATGTAATAGGAACACTCATTGAAGGAATGTACGAAGAAGTTGGATTGAATGAAGGAAGAGGGTTGATTGAAGAAGAAGGGTTGCCCCCATGACTAGTGATCACAGGAGGAATGTCTTGTATAGAGGTAGCCATGATGTTTGATGTAAAGGTAGGTAAACTAGCAATAGAAGTGGTCAAAGGAATAGAATGATTGACTTGTGTAGGAGGTTGTGTATAACCTAAAGATTCAGCACAACTCTTCATAGGCATCACATTCGAATTCACAATGTGTGAAATACCACGCAAAATATCAATTCCATTCTTATCACTTTGAAGCATACGTTTTAGACCCTCAATTAAAGGAAGAGCTTGACTATTGGGATACTCATGAGACATCCATTGGTGAAAATCATCAAATTGGTTATCCAATTTGGACAGTTGTTCAACAGAAACTTCATGGGGAGCTTCTTCATCATTAGGAGGATTAGAGGAATTACCCATGTCCTCGTTAAAAAGACTACTCAAATTAGGTTCCATCTCCTCAGTAGTTAAACCTCGGAAAGACTTAATTCTACGGCTTCGTCTAACGGGAATAGTGTAAGTAGGGCTTATTGTTGTAAAACTCATGCACTAGAGAGAGAGAGAAGATTTTGATTTTAGAGGTAGCAATTTTCAGTAAAACCCGCCAATCTTCCAGATTTAAGCTATTAAATGCAATCACAACAGTCTCCCGAAATTTCAGAAAAAATGTTCGGGACCGTGGCGCTCGGAGTGCAACACGGTCCTTGCAACTTTTTTCAAAATTTGCAAGGATGAAAGGTACGATGATTTTAGAGCTAATCTGAAAAAATTGAGGGATTTTACGATCTGTAGATAGGCCAAATTAAAGTTGCAAATTCAAAATTGAACCCTATCAAGATTGTCGAAAAATGCAAAATTTGAATTTTGAAAAAGAGAGGGAGACTGAAATTTTGAATTTTATGATTTTAGAGGGAATGTCAAGAGCAATGCAAATTTTGAACTTTAAAAATTGATTCAATTTCACACAAAATTCAATTTTGAAAGTGGAATTCAAAGTTGTTGTAATTAGGCACTTAATTTCAAAAGTCACAAAATGCAAATATTTGAATAAAGCACTGAAATTTCGAATGAATGCAAATACAATTTTCAGATCTAAGACAGTAAGAACACAATTTTGACACAAAATTTCAGTTTCGATAATTTTTGAATGATTAGGAGCCTTAGACCAAGCAATCACAAGACCAACTTTGACTGTAATTTTGAAAGTGTTATAATTGACAAAATCAGCCAAAATTCTGGATTTTAGCAGGAAAATACAGCAAGATCTCGCTCCCGAAATTTTGGAAAAAATGTCGGGGACGATGGCGCTCGAAGTGCAACACGGTCCTCGCAACTTTTTTCCAAATTTTCAAGGATGAAAGATATTGTGATTTTATTGCGGAATCCAAAGTTACAGCTGATTTGGAGATGTTTTGATCGGTCAAATTGTCGGACAAAGGTTGAATCAAGAGGGTTTCAAAAATTAGGACAAAGGTTGAATCAAGAGGGTTTCAAAAATTAGGGTTTTGACTTTTAACCACTTAATCTTCAGAATTAAAGCACAAATATGAATTGATAATTTGTAATAGAAGGACAGATCTGAAACAAGCATTAACATTTAGACATTTCGCAAGTTTAATTATTAAAAAGAAATTTTAGGGTTTTAATGCAATCACCTCTAAAACTTTGTAAAAGATCAAACATGGAAATGTAATCAATTTTTTTCAGATCTAAGCATGAAAAATCAGAAAGGATGTTCACGTCGGGTTCACCAAAATGTAAAGCGGAAAATCGCGGTCGAACCCTAGTTGGTCTCCCCTCTTCTAACTCCAAGGAGAGAGAAGGGAGGTTCGCTAGGATTCGATGGGTTTTCACTTAGGGGGAAGACTTTACATTCAAAAGAGGGGTTGAAACTCATAAGATCCAATCCCACACAATGTAAGGTTGGATGCTAAATGAATTTCAAGGGTTAGGAAAGCAAGGCTACCCTCTTTTGTAAAGAATGTTGATTAAGGAAATTAAGCTAAGGATGCATAGAAAGTCATAAAGATTCGCTTATAAACTGAGTTCGGGTTATAGGATGAAGCTGCGGACCTGGAATTAGCAGTAAAATGTCAATACGGCGCTGTCCTGCAAATTTGGGCAAAAGTTGTCGGGACGATGGCGCCCGGCGCCACGGTCCTCCGAAAAATCCACGAAACGAAGGGGGATCTGTTCGTCTCTGCACAAGGATTCCAGATCTTCAATTTCAGCCGCGTGCCTGCAACCTACACATAGAAAAGCGAAGACGATTGGGGGGTTAGGGATTAGGGGTTTGCCTTTAGGTCAAACCCCGGTTTTGGAATTAACCAAGAAATGAGCAAGAGCTGTAAATGTAAATGACTGTAATGTAAAACAAGTACTAATACCTTGTTCTAAGGATGTTTGTATCCTTATGTGCGAAGGTTTAGATGTTGTATGTTGTATGTTGTAGCATGTAGTATGTGATCTCCTCTTCAATGGTTGAATCCTTGACTTGAATGCAACACTTAGCCTTGAATGGAGACTTGAAATGATCAATTGCTTGAATGCTTGAATGCTTGAGTATAGTTTCCACGCCTTTTCCATCATATCGAATGAAAGAGGAAAATGTCATTTATATACTTGTCAATTAGGGCTGATAGACTGATTTTCCCGACCTTAGGCCGACCAGGGAAGTATATTTCCAAATTGCAATAAAAAAGACCCGATATCACTTAGGAAACCGGGCCCAAAATAGGACCCAGGGACCAGGGCGCTGGGCGCCCTGGTCTTGAGGGACCAGGGCGCTGGGCGCTCTGGTCCCACCTCCCGGGACATCAGGGTGCAAGGAGGTTCAGGCCAGGGTGCTTGAAAAATGCAGTTTTCAGTGTCGTGAGCGAGTTTTGGGGTCTCCATTCAAGTTGCGTGTTGCGTCGCCATCGTGAAGACCGAAATGCAGTCGAAATTGCAAGTGTCGCAATTTTAGGACGCTACAGCAGTTTTACAAAAATGACAAAGACATATATTTGGAGCTATGTTCATGGCCGCATTGGCAGATTCAACCAGACAAGCGAGATTTGATTTACAGAGCAAACATTTTGGAAGAACACTTAACCAATAGTGATAAAGTCACTTAAATCAGTAAAACAACACAAGTTTTTGATCTCTTATGTCGGTGACCGACATAAGTAAGGCGTGTAATGCAAGAATGTCTAGATTCATTGAACCTAGGTAATTGTTCCAAGGTTGTAGCTAACTAAAATTGATGACTATTAAAAATGTGATGAGTTATGAGATAGACATGAGTTTGTGGATGAGATCGAAGGCAAATATTGAGAGTGTGATTTTGCGGTGATTTGTGATGCTCTGTATTGATGTGTTGTTGAATTTTTGAGGATCTAAAGTGGTTCTTATGAGACACAAAGGTGTTACATGAAGATCATTTGACTGTTGTTTCCCTAACAATTTGTAGCAGTAAAATCCCCTAGCTGGGTAGGTCCTAACATACCTTAACTTGTAAATCCCCTAACAGGGTAGCTCTATATCAGAGTCTTGAATCCTCTTGCGAGGTTGATCCTAATAGGTTAAAGCTCCTAACAGGCCTTATCATTTAAATCCCTTTATCGGGTGACTCTTAACCGGGTCTGCTCCTAACAAGACATATTTGTAAGACTTTAACCGGTCAAGAGTTTTATTCTGCAGATAGTGAATCTTGTGGGTATTAACTCCCACCGTGGTTTTTCCCTTTTGGGTTTCCGCATATAAATCTCTTGTGTTATGTGGGACTTATTTTATTGGGCATTAGCTTATGTGGTGATATTCCTCTTATGCTTGATAAGTTTTAAGTTGTTTAAGTTGGTGATCATATTCATATTGTTTTTTCTTGCACTGATTCACCCCCCCTCTCAGTGCCTTATAAGTTTATCAATTGGTATCAAAGCTAAACTTCTTTGAGGATTAACCACTTGAGAAGGATCCCTATGGAAGACATGGGGGATATGAGTTATAGGGAGATGTCTAACAAACTTGCAGAAATTGAGGAAGCCCTAGAAACATAGAGAGGCAAGTATAAAGCTTCACTTGCTAAGAGAAGAGAGCTAACCGAACAACTGTTGGAGGTTTCTGAGAGCAGTTCTTCTGATGAAGCAAATATAGGTGCATTGGTTGATGAGGTGGAGAAACTAAATGATGAAAATTCTAACCTAAGGAGAGAGCTAGAAGCCCTAACCATCCGAATGAGTCAGGAACTTGAAGCAAGGAGGGAAACAAAAGAAAAGATCAAAGAGAAAGAACATGAGTTCTTTAAGATAAATCAGGAAAATGGCACTCTATATGCACACTGGCATGAAGAAAAAGAAGAAAAAGAAGAGATAAAGGCTGAAATGGATATGGAAATGTCTCTTAGAGAGACTCTTATGAAAAGAAATGAAGACCTTACACAAAAACTTGCTGATGCTAATGAGAAGCTTGCAAAGTTTAACAAAAGTTCTACCATGCTTGATGAACAAATCCAATCTCAAAGGATGAAAGGTGATACAACTAGATTGTGTTACAATACATTTGAGAACGGTGAATCTTCTGGTACAAAGGACAACATGCATGAAGGTAAACCGACACTTAAGATTCAAAAATCCATTGGTAAGAAATCCTATAAGCCTGTTTATTTCAATTGTCATAAGCCAGGACATACTGCTAATGTTTGTAGAAGCAAATATGATGTTACTAATGGTTATAGACCTAATACATATCAAGGATATAAGCCTAGAATTTTTAATGGTTATTGTTACACTTGCAACATGCATGGACATAGAGGTGTTGAGTGCAGGTATGAAGAAAATAATCCAACACCTCACATAAGTCAGAGATCTAGTGGTGGTTGGCAAAGAATCTTTAATGATCGAAGAAGTGCTAACTGGCAGAGACCCTACGCTAACCGATCTAGCCCCTATGAGTTGGAGAAGAGAATGAATGTGATTTGCACAATCTATCATAACTACAGTCATGTAGCTATGAACTACAGAAGAAGGATTGTTACAGGTAATGCTGGACCTTGGAGAGCTTTTGGTATGGCTTGTTATCATTGTGATAAACCGAGACATATTGCAAAGTTTTACAGAGCTAAGGTGAACTGACAGGTGAATCAATCTGCTGATCGGAAAGGGAAGATGAAAGTTGATGTGGAGGAGACCAGAGATGAAATGAACATAATCTGGAAAAAGAAAGATGATGAGAAAACTGTAGACAAACCATCTGAAGATCCTATTTCTTCACATAGTGTGGAGAACCCTTCACCGACAAACTAAGATGTTAAAAAGCTTAGGGGGAGCTTAATGTTAGATCTATTTCAGAACCCCCTGAAGGACCACAAGGTATGTTAAATTTGCATACTTTGATGCATTATGATATTAAGAAGTGATTCTATGATCAAACCGATAGGTTTGATGTGTTATGAGAATCGGTAGTGTGATAAGATATTTTAGGGTTTTACCGGTAATGGAATTTAATGAGGTAGATAATGGGCAAATAAAAGGAACTTTTGAATGTTATTTGTCACATTGCATACTTGTGTACACACCAAGAATAGAGCAGAGAAGAGCTTGTGTTTGCAACATATAACTTGTTTGACAGAGATTTGAAGTGATTTGGTGTGATTTGTGATCGACAATCGGTGAGAAATATTTGTTGGTATTTGGAACCCTAGTGCATAAGCGATAAAAGGTATTTATCTAGAAATCTTGTTATCTGCTTATCTTTCTGAATCATTGAAGAAGGATACCCCGCATCTAGTAGATGTTACTAATAGACCCCATCCTGAATTTAAGAGGCACCCATTTAAGTCTGAGGAAACTGATCTCGCCGGAGCTCTATCCAGAAATCCTTATGGTGTCTTACATGTTGAAGATGTTAGATCTTTCTATCATTGTAAACTAGAGGATCTTGGTGTTGCTGCTATTTTTTTATCAGTATAAAGCATTGTGTGATAAGAATGGTATTTTGAAGGAACAGTTCAAAAGGGTTACCGAGAAAGGGTTTCACCATACCCTGAATTTCATTAATAATTTTGATGATGAACTTGTGAGATATGTTCTTAGCAAAATTCATGACCAGTTTATGTGGCTCGACTGACCACATAAGATTTCTAAGGAAGTTATTCATGTAGTCATTGGATTTTGTGCCACCAGTGAGGTTCCTGTACTCAGATCCGTTCCTTAGAATGATGTAGAAAATTTAACAGGATCTAAATGGGATGGAAGAGAAATGACGGTGAATAATATCAATGATCCGACAGTAAAATATGCTTCTATGGTGATCGGTTACTGGATCTATTACTCTAGCAGGATGAAGAACATCCCTACCGCTGCTATCCACATTGCCCACCAGATTATAAAAGAGGATGTTGATTATGACTTGTCAAAGGCATTGAGAAGTCAACTTATGCTAAACCTAGAATCCATCAAGAAGGATAAGAGGTTAAGGTTTAAGTTTGGACAATTAATTCTTGGTCTATTCTTTTATTTTAAAAAATGTTTCCCCGGTATTGGTGATATCCAATGGATAGATGACACTCTTGCATTGATGCAAATGAAGTACAACATAAGAATACTCGGTAACGATTTTGGAAAGATTGCATGGGGATACTTTAAATATTTTTAGAAGAAAATGCATGCAAGGGAAAGGATACCGATAGAGGTTGTCAACCGGTATGAAAACGCAATTTGCTTTATGGTTGATACAATACTTGCATGATGGAGGCAGTTTAGTCCTAGACTACGTGGGTTATGCCCATGGGATATGAAGTGGACAAAGATCTTCTGATTACATATTCAGATCATTTGCTTGCCCAACCAATAGATACAACAACATAACATTTCAGCACTTACAAGGAGAAATCCCTTCAAGTGCATTCAAAACTTAACAGACTGGTAATAGCAAAGAAAGTTATAAAGGAAGTTGAAGCATTTGCAGAGCAAGCAGGATTCATAAAGGAAGCCACTGCTAAAGCAAGAGAAAAGCATGCTTCTCAATAGGCCAGAACATCAAGTGCACCAACCGGTACCCCCACCAGTGTAAAGACAAGAGCTAGAAAGGAAAAAGCTGCAAAGAAAGAAAAACTAGCAGCTGTTAAGAAGGAGAAACCAGTTAAACAAAGAAGGAAAAACCATCAAAGATTCAATTCTAGAGAAAAGGTAAGATTGTTGAACCACCTGCTGCACTGGTTAAGACTGGTAAAAGGAAAAAAACAACAAGCACAAAAGTCAGTAGATGCTGATGAAGAAGAGACCGAGTCTGAAGGAGAAAATAAAGCCCTAAGGTCCAATGGCAAAAGGTCTAAGGGTGTTGGTACTTCAACTGTGAAATCTTCAAAGAAATCGGTAACCAAGCTCACACCTCTTGAAAATTTAATAATAAACAATAAAGAGTATGGTTTATTGACTGGTGTGAAGAAACTGTATGATAAGTTTAGTGAAGATGAACAAAGGCAGATAGAAGATGCAATTGTTTACATGATGAATAAATACAACAAGGCCCTTATTGAGTTGCAAGGGAAAATCCCTAATCCTTTGTACAATTTAATTGATGCTAGATGGCAAGCTTCCATAAAAAAAGACATGGAATTCATTGAATATTTTCTAAAAAAATTGCAACTTGAAGCTACTAAGGAAGAGCTCGATGGAATTTTTGCAAAGGCAAAGTCATCTTTTAGGTTGAAGAAAAGGCTGACAAGAATGTTGATTGGAGAGACCCAATTAGTCCATGAGGAGACTGGACAAATTTTGAAGAAGGTACTGGGTCTGATTCCGGATGAAGAGGAAGAAGTTAAGAAAGATGAACCAAAGAGGCTTGAGGCTGAAGATCTTCCTAAAGGAGTCAAGATAACAAATTTTGAGCCTAATGAAATAGTGATGGGAGATCAACCGGTGAATGCACAAACTGAGACAGTTGTCCTTACTGATGATGACATTGATACTAATGATGTTGATGCACTTGATAATTTAAAAGTACCGGATGTTGATGCTAAAATGTCTAAGCAACATGAACAGGAACAGGGACAAGGAGAAAAGAAAAATGAAGAAGAAAAGAAGGATAAGGAGCCACCACTAATAACTCAAACTGTTAATACACAACCCCCATCGGTACATGAAACTGAAAAGGATAAGTAAAGTGAAAAGAAAGAGGAAATAACAAAGGGTAAACCTAAAGAGAAAAAAGAAGAAGAAGAAAATGAAATAGAGAAATCAAAACCTAAGATGACACCCCTATCATTTACTTCTAAGAAGATAATTGATGATGATGAGGATGGTGATGCATTAAGTATTCAAGGATCCATTAATATGGATATGCTGAGTTCAACTGAGTTGATGGAGATTGCAACTACCATGCAATCCCGGGCCAAGAAGAAGAGGATGAAAGAACAACAAAAGGAGGCAGAAACAATAAGAAATGTTGTTGAGATTTTGTCAAGTCTCCTACCGGAGACTGATATTGATAATTTTGTTACTCCTATTGACAAGCTTGGTCAACTTGTTTCTGATGCTGGAGAGCAAATGAAACATTTGAGGATGCAACTTGTGTGAGTGTTGAGAAGGATTACACGAAGAAGATAACAACCCACTTAATGACTGAAATTGATAAAGGGAAAGTTTCTCTTATTGTCAATAAGGAGTATTTGAAAGAAGGACTTGAGACCGAAGGTAAAATACTTTCAACTATAGCTAAATTTTCATTGTTTTGTGCTAATTTAAAGAAAAAGGAGGAAGTTGAGCAAGAACTTGGAGTTCTTAGTGATTTATTCAAGGCCCTTAATGACTCTGCTATAACTTATGGAAGATCGATTATAGAACTTCAACATAAGTTGAAATCTTATGAAAAATGAACAAGTTAAGAGGATTACATCACTGCTGGAATTATAGACACAGTTGATACCGAAGGTGGAAATCTTGCACAAAGCCTATAAAAAATCTGAAGATATCCTTGCAACATCAGAGATGAGTACCATAGATGCCATAGAGGAGATTGCTGGACAAATCAATACACATGTGGAGATAATCGACACTATTTTGGAGACCTGACATAATGATCTGTTGCAGTTGAAATCACATTTTAGTGATGCTTTTTCTAAAATTGCATTGTAAAAACATTTTGAACTCTTATATCTATATATATGCTATGCAATTTTGATACATTTTTGATGTAACTATATGTATTTACTTTCCTTTGCCATTACTGTCAAAGGGGTAGTAATAGAAGAGTCAAAATTTGGTTGTAATTATATTGGGGAGTAGTAGTATAAGTCTTTCAATTTTTGTAATAGCATGTAATTGCTAAGTGGGAGTATATGTCATGAAGTCAATTTTTGTTTTGCACACTTAGTTGACAAATTTTTTCCTAAGTGTTGCCATCAATGCCAAAGGGGGAGAATGTTGGCATTTGACTAAACTGGTAAAGACTGTTGGTGATATGCAACCGGTAAATGATTGATTGGTAAATGTGATGAAGAGATTAAGATTCATTTTTGATGACTAAGACTTGTGTTGTCATTGATGATAATAATGTTTTTGTAGTCATCTAAGTCATGGAATCCAACCGGTAAGGTGTAACCGGTACATATGACAGTTTTCCAGTGAACCGACAAATAGGTCCTCAGCCAGTAAACTATGAACAAAGTTACATTTCGACAACCGGTACAGGTGATTCATGAAGAGTTGGATGATGCGGTTTTATAGCAATGATGGAGACAAATATTTGGATTTATGTTCATGACTGCATTGGTAGATTCAATTGGACAAGCAAGATTTGATTTACAGAGTAGACATTTTGGAAGAACACTTAACTAGTAGTGATAAAGTCACTTAAATCGGTAAAACAACACAGGTTTTTGATTTCTTATGTCGGTGGCTGACATAAGTAAGGCGTGTAAAGCAAGAATTTCTAGATTCATTGAACCTAGGAAATTGTTCCAAGGTTGTAGCTGACTAAAATTGATGTCTATAAAAAATATGATGAGTTATGAGATAGGCATGCGTATGTGGATGAGATCAAAGACAAATATTGAGAGTGTGATTTTGCGGTGATCTGTGATGCTTTGTATTGATGTGTTGTTGAAGTTTTGAGGATCTGAAGCGATTCTTATCAGACATAGAGGTGTTACATGAAGATCATTTGACTGTTGTTTCTCTAACAGTTTGCAACAGTAAAATACCCTAACCGGGTAGGTCCTAACAAGCCTTAACTTGTAAATCCCCTAACAGGGTAGCTCTATATCAGAGTCTTAAATCCTCTTGTGAGGTTGATCCTAACAGGGCTTATCATTTAAATCTCTTAACCGGGTCTGCTTCTAATTGGGCATATTTGTAAGACCTTAGCCAATCAAGATTTCTATTCTGTAGATAGTGAATCTTGTGGGTATTAACTCCCACCGTGGTTTTTCCCTTTTGGGTTTCCATGTATAAATGTCTTGTGTTATGTGGAATTTGTTTTATTGGGCATTAGCTTATATGGTGATATTCCTCTTATTCTTGATAAGTTTTAAGTTGTTTAAGCTGGTGATCAAATTCATATTGTTTTTGCTTGCACCGATTCACCCCCCCCACTCAGTGCCTTACAAGTTTATCAGTAAGGTATTGACAACTTGGAATGTAAATTGTTTTCAAATATTCATGCATTATAATAAGTTAATTTAATTTTTTCGATCCTTCAATAGTTGTTATGTTTAGATTACATAATATAACATCGAAGAGATTTATCCTATGTGTTATTCTTATTACTCATATTAAAACAATTTTCTTATAATATATAAGAGCTTTATTTTGCATGTTTTTCTAAATACTCACATAGTGTGTGAGATTATATAAGAATAACTCGTATAATGTAAACATTAATTTTTTTAAAGTGTTATAGATATCTAGTGTAGATCTTAGAACTTATAGATTTTTTTTTTGTATTTTCAATCACTCATCTTCTAAATGCCTTAACTAACTAGCATGGTTTTGAGAAGTTATCCAGTGGTATTGGAGTTATTTTCAAGTAAATTTTACATTAGTATTAAAAGTATGCTTTACACTTACATTTTAGTGTGAAGATGTACATAAATACATGAAAGTCTTGGTTACTAGATTAGGCGAGCTCTATGACCTCATTTTTGCTGTGGAAGAAAAGGAGAGTATTTTTGAGACCCGATTTTATTTGCTTAGTGTGGTGCTATTTTCAAGAGCATTAATGTAACTTATATCTATGCATTTTAATTTTAGATTTAATTAATGATGATCAAACCCAAACGTTTCATACTTAGAAATCTAGGATTTGATTATACTTTGAGAAACTATTTTTTAAATGTTTACAAAAAGATGATATCATGATCCACACAAAAGTAATGGATTGGTGTTCCATGATAGGCAATGAAACATGCCATTCAAAAAACCATTATGAGGTTTTCATGGTTTGGTTTGATCAATTCCACATTTTGTTAGTAAGTTAGTAAATTACTAATTCATCAAACATAACTTCTTTAAAAGTTGTACAATGTTCAAAGTGAAGCACTATTATTATTTTTAAATTCCATTCTATTTTATTGATATTTTGATTAAGAACTAAAGACATTATTAAAAAATAGGATGTTATTTGCATTTTTTTATTTTGGATGCTTTTCAGAAGAATTGATTTGTCAGATATAGATCTATCAATTATGCAAATATATACCCTTAATGTGTGTAGCTCTAAAAAGATCCAAATCTACATAAAATTTAAATTTAATGTTAAAAATAATTTAAAAGGAAAATATTAATTGATTTTAGTTCTTAAGACCCCCTTATATTACAATGAACATGTCATTTGGAAAAAATATGTTCTCATATCTTGGGAGGTATATCCTAAAGGTATTTGAGATCTAAAGATCCTAAAATGATAAATAAATTATGAAAATCTTTCCTTATGGTTATCTTTTCTCAATATTCTTCTCTCTTCTTTTCTATCTTTTTCCTAAAAATCTACCATTAAAGTTGTAAATTCAATGAAAGGAGAATTACAAATTCAAAGGTGTGAACAATCCTTATAGTTCTACAAACATTTTAAGGTATATATGGATTTTTAATTTCCCTGTGTGAGTAGATATATCATTACAAATACTTGAGACCTTTCATGTATGATTTTCTCACATGTACCATTTTTTACTTTTGTATTGATGAATGAGTATATTGGAAGATTTGGTATATAAGGTCATTTCATTATATTGGATGATTTGGTTCTAGATGTAGTAAGGATTTATTATATAAGACATAAGGACATTAGTTAGTATTCTTTTATTGTCACATTTTTACAAATTTTTATTTTAGTGTTATTTAAATCGTCAAAGAATTTATTTTTACAAATTTTTAGTTGCTAATATTTGTCAATTGGCTATTTTTTAAAATTTGGGAATCAAGATTTGGCTAATATGTTAAGCTTTTGAGGTGACTCGAATCGCCACATTTTTACAAATTTTTATTTTAGTGTTATTTAAATCGCCAAAGAATTTATTTTTTTAGTTTTTTTAACTCAAAGATTCGCCACAATATTCGATACGTGATTGGATCATATTCACCAACATTTTATAATTTATTGTAGAAATCTAAATTAATTCGCCAATAATAAATCATAATTATTTGTTACTTCAGGGTTATATAAAAAATCTGTAGTTGCCACCATTGATTAAAAATATGATCTAATGACATTTATTGTATTCAATGAGGTAAATTGTACCTACAATTTGTAATGGCCTCAATGAAAATCAACCGTCTAAAAGCAATTTTTGGCCCCATGAGTATTAGAAATTGTTGGTACATTTTATCTCACAAAATACAAAGAGGGCTATCGGATTATTTTAAGTTAATGGTAAAAACTAAGTAAAGTAGATTCTCCCCATTAAACTTATTAATGATTTCCACCTTCGGTCCTTTACTTTTCTATAAAAAAATTAATGCATACTCTTATTATTTTCCAAGATTCGCCAATATTTTCTACGAAAAAAATTGATATAAGAAAATTCGCCAATAAAATTAATATTTTTCTTTAAAAAAAAGGAAAGATTCGCCAATTAAAATAATAATAATTTTTTAGAAAAATTAAATATTCGCTAAGATTTTATACAATTTCTTGAGAGGGGGTTTCTTAAAGTTATCACTGCTTTTCATATATTATAAATAAATTGAAACTATTACACTTCCGTTTCTTAATGCCACTTTGATGTAGTATTAACATGGTTTGAATTGTCAAAAGTCAAAAGTAGTCATTATAAAATATATGGATAAACAATGGGAACTATAAATAACTGATCATAATGTTACCATTAAGAGAGCTATCAACCATAGCTAGCCATAGTCCTTTCTAAACTCAAATGCTTAGACATAGACATGACAATAATTACACTCTTCTAGATACCTTGACATCAATGACAGAACTGACCAACACCTTTGACAAAAATGATAACATTTTTCCAACAATATCCCTAAATGTAGATATCAGAACAAACTCATAATCTTTTCTCAATTTACACCTAGTAACTATAGGTGTACTTCCTAGTTTGCATTCTTCCATCTTAAAATTACTCAACATTTTTTTTACATAATTGGTTTTAGATATGAATATATCCTTTTGTGACTAAGAAATTTGTAAACCAAGAAATAAAACTCATTAAGCATTGACATTCCAAACTCATTTTCCATAACATCCTTGAACTCTTTGCAAATTTCAACACTACTACCTCCAAATAAAATGTCATCCACATTAACAAAAATGAATAAATAATTAAACCTTCTATTTTAATGTATAGATTGTTGTCCACACTGCCTCTCTTGAATCCTTGCTATTGTAGATACTTGTCCAATCCCGAATACCATGCCTCATGGGATCACTCGAGTCCACTGACGATCTTCTTTTGTCTACACACAAAATATAGATTATATGAAAGCTAAAACCCTTTTGGTCATTCAATGTAAACTTCTTCTTCTAGCTCTCCATTTAGAAATTCATATTTGACATACATATTAGATACTTTGAAATTCTCAAATGCTTATAGTGCTAGGAATATTTTAATTGCTTCTAGTCTAGCTACTAGAGAAAATGTCTCCTCAAAATTAACTCCTTCAACTTGAGCATACCCTTTACATACAAGTTTGACCTTATTTTGGATTACCTTTTCATCTTCATTCAACTTGTTTCTAAGCACCCATTTGGTACTGTAATGTTGGGAAATAGGGTTCACTAGTTTATGTGTGCAAACTAGGAATTCCACCTACCTCACAACAATCACATTTAGAAGGAGAATGAAATCAATAGGCTCAACCTCAAAATTATTAGGAAAGGGTTGAGCACAAGTGAATTCAATACTCCTTGACTAAATTTGAGGGTGATTGTTGAAATGGTATGAATTAAATACAAGAACTAGGGCTAATGATGTGTAATTGATAATGGCTAACATGCATAGATAGTTTCAAAATAGAGATGCAGACATAAGGTAGAGATCTAGAAATGGGAAGCAACAAGGAACTTGTGGTTGAAACTTGGGACACACGTGCTAGGCATCCTAGTCCCAAAATTGTTAGATGTATACAATAAAAATAATTTCAAAATCATGATGTCGCTTTGAGTATCTCTTTCAAATTTTGCTAAAAAAGAATCAAACATTGATGTTAGGAAGCCTTGTCCCAATTTTTTTGTCTCTTCAAAATTAGGTCTTGTGCATATCAATCTCCTCTTTTTATATCTATAATTGTTGTCTTAAGATCTTGTTTCCTAAAAACACAAGAGAGAAAAATGTTGTTGGGTTGATAGGAGTTTTCATAGTTCAAACCTAGGATTTTGAATTAACCTTATGATGAATTGAATTGAAAATGAAATCATGCCTTGAAATGATAGAGGCTAGATCTAAAATTCAAATATTATACCTTTATTAATCCTCTTTATTTTGAAGTATTCATGAAAAGTTTGATGTTGTCATGCAAGAATTCATGGATGTCTTCATAAGAAATTGATCATGGTTGCCATCTTGAATGCTTGAAATATGAATACTTGACCTCTCTTTCACTGCTCTAATGATGCTTGATTACTTGCTCACTTGAATTTTATTGATAGGAATTGGATTCAAAATTGAGAGATGTTTCAGATGAGGGGGTAAGACTTGATTTTATACCCACCCTTATGAAATATATACAAAATTATGAAGAAGGCCAATAGGAAATAAGTTCCCACTCAATTTTTTTGACTATTAGAGGGTTTGAAATTGATCCCTTTTGGTTTGGATAAGGGTTCTAGGGGTCCCTATACAAGAGGACAAGGGAACTAGGCATCCCTATTTAGGAGGCCAAAGTTTATAGGTGCCCTTTTCTAGTCCACCTGGGCTAAACAAAGGTCCAAAGATCAGAGAAGGAGATGAAGATTTCAGATTTGGAACCAATGTAAGAGAAATTAAGCATAATCGGAGCATATCTAAGGGAAAATCACCAAAGTGAGGCCTAAGTGAGTAAGAAATTGTATATAGATACAATTTGTAATGTTACATTTAGTCCCCCACTTTATCAAGAGTATGAATCTATGCTCATATTCTCGATAAAGTACAAAATAGCATTGAAAAACTTTCATCAAGATATCAAATAGGAATGAAACACCGAGCCCCCAAGGACTTAGAATCTTATCAATCTAATATCAAGATAAAAGGAGCAACACACGAAGAGAAGAGAGACAAGAAAAGGTATGAATTCTTGATCTAGTAAGGCTATGCTTACTATGAGTCATGTTGGTACAAAGAGAGAGAAAAAATTGACTACAAAATGGGTGATGTAGCATGCACTGAACATGTCATGGTGTGTGATCAAAGTGTACAAATTGATATACAACATTTGGGACACAAGTGAACACCAACCACTACATTAACAAACTTGGGGAAAAAATTGACATTTTGAAGTCCATCAACAATGATATAAAATAATGAAGTACACATATCTATTATATTTGGTAAAGTGTAATGAATTAACTCAAATTTTGAAGGTACAAAAGTGATGCAGGAGAATCCCCGATTCATAGAAATATTGCATCAACCAAAAACATTTCCTTTTGTTTTGCTTTTTGTTTGCAGTTTCAATTTTCCTTTTTGTGTGTCCTAGTTTTGGCTCATTAGATCCTATGGAGTTGGATTCTACTTGACAACTTGATCATCTTTCTTGCTTCCAGACCGCATCCCATTTGGATAATTTTCCAGGAAGATATCGCTACTGGTTTTCATGATAGTTTCCTGTTACCAGTTGACAGTCCTTTGTTACTGGTTGCCTGAACCTATTTTGGTGATCTACCAGAACCCCTTTTGAAGCTTGCGGAGCCTTGGGCATTGAGTCCGATGTTCCTTGGCATGCGGCCGACCTTTTCCTGTGATCTACATTTCATCCTTTGTATTTTTCGGATGAATCTCTTGGCGGAGGCCAACCTTGTTGTTTTACACGTAAGGTCTTGTTCTTCGGGTTTTTATCCC
This sequence comes from Cryptomeria japonica, assembly GCF_030272615.1. Classification (NCBI taxonomy): domain Eukaryota; kingdom Viridiplantae; phylum Streptophyta; class Pinopsida; order Cupressales; family Cupressaceae; genus Cryptomeria; species Cryptomeria japonica. The sequence continues at coordinate 512,429,092 of NC_081408.1, forward strand.
TTTTGGGCCGACTGGATCCTTTGGATCAATATATATATATAATTGTAATTGCGCATTAGATCAAATCAATTAGAGAATCAAGTAGCTAGACTGTGCATAGAAGATAGATCTTAAGATTCAAGGTCCCGGTTGCGACCTATTCTACTAGGCCATTGAGCTGGTATGTTGTAACCCAATTGTTACCGGTTGGATGTAATCAATTTCTATGAAATAAAGCAATCTCTTCTGCATTGCCTCCATCATATTTTTGTGTTTCTATTGTGTTTACTCTTGTTGATCGGCCCAGATTGATCTCTTTGAGGTCCCTCCTCACTGGTGACTGCTTCAAGTGGTATCAAACTGAAGTTTCATTTCGAAGGTTGCGTGTCCTAAAATTTTGTTGTAGGGTGGCGGATCAGGTATTCGACCTACAATTGTAGAGGACTAGTGTGAACGATGGCACAAATAGGAGCTAGGAATGGTGGAGTGCATGGGAATGTAGACCCTGCTGTGATGGAGATGTTGCGAGGTATAACAACCCAGTTGGAAGCCGTGGAGACAACCCAGAGAAGAGGCCAACATATCGAAGATGTAAGTGAAGATTAAGGAGAAGAAGCCCCGATAGAACAAGAAAACCTTATGGCTGTTGATCCAGATGAGGAAAGGTTTTTGAGGGTTTTGAGTAAGGTGAATACTAAACCTCATTTTACCCCACCAGAATATGATGGGAAATTTGATTCAGATGAATTGATGGATTGGATCTCAGAGATGGAGAAGTATTTCGATTTTGAAAACACTGCAGAAGAGTGAAAGGTGAAATATGCCTATACCTGGTTGAAAAGTCATGTTGTTGGCTTGATGATTGTAATGAATTCATCATATATTGTCATTGATGAAACACATACACACACATATTTATATTGTCTACCAGTATGACTTCAAGTTGTTTATACTACAATCGGTATACTAGAGGTTTATTTCTAACCAGTACTTGGTGAGAACCGATATATGCATGGAGATAACCACTTGGTTATACATGTATAAGCATCAACAAGAAGATCCAGCAGAGACTATATTAGAAGCATCAAGGACAAGCGGTTTAACTCTAACCGGTATTAAATGTTCCAACCGATATTCGTAGGTTGTGTGATGAGTTATCACCACCGACAAGTTTGGTGGGTATTTTTGTGATGAGTTATGATCACTTGACCAGATACACTGCACCTAGGAAATTGTGTTATGATTTCTTGAGGCTGACATGAAATCTAAATGTCTTTATATTGATATCACAATGAATTATTTTGTATGAGCGATAGTGATACATTATGTGCAAAGACAAAAGTGTTAAGTTGCAGAGTATTTTCAGAAGAAGTGTTGAATACGCTTAAAAGGATCTGATCAAGCAAGTATTGTGCTACTTAGACAGATCAAACAAATCCTGTTGTCTTCTAACAATTACAACAAAATTAAAATCCCCTAACTGGGTAAACTCTAAGAAGATTCATTGTTCAAATCCTCTAACAAGGTGATCCATTAGTTTGGATTCAGAAATCCTCTACTGAGGTTACTCCTAACAGGGCACTACCTTTCACAGGGTATAGATTTTAATCAAGCTTTGGGATCTCTAACAAGATTCCCTCCTAGCAGAGCACTTTGTAGACCTTAATTGGTCAGTTATCTATTACTGTAGATAGTTAACTTGTGAGTTCCATCTCACCATGGTTTTTACCTATTTGGGTTTTCCATGTACAAACACTTGTGTTATGGTGGATGTTTTACTTGTTGTGGATGTACTATTATATCATTTTGGATTGCATGCATTGTGCTTAAAAGTTTTGTTAAGTTCATCTACCAGATAGTATTTGAAGTAGTTTTACTTTTGGTGTCACTGATTCACCCCCCCTCTCAGTTCTTTTCAAGTCCATCACATGCATCTCTTTGGTGGGAGCATTTACAAGTTGATAGACAGAGAAGAGGTAAAGAGAAGATTAAGACATGAGATCAGATGATTGCTAAGTTGAAATCAAAGTTTGTGCTGACGAATTATCAGGTGGATCTGATCTAGAAGTTATAGAATTTGAGATAGAAGGAATCTAGTGTGAAGGTGTACACTGAAGCATTTTAAAAGTTGAATATTAGATCCAAACATGTTGATGATAAAGTTGAACAAGTTGCAAGATATTTGAATGGATTGTGGATGTCTATACAAGATGAATTGAGTATGATCAAATTGGAGAGTGTTGAAGAGGCTTACCAATATTCCCTAAAGGCGGAAGAGAAGTTAAACAAAAGACATGAGTAGAGGCAAAGAGGCAAAGGTGAAAGGTTTACCGGAGGAATATTTCAAGGAGGAAGAGGATATACTAGAGGAAGAGGAACCAATACAGATTAGAACAAGGGCAAGGAAGTGAGCAAAGAAGGTAATTCATACTAGAAGGATGATAGAAATTTCTATCGGAGGATAGAACCAGATGGTTATCGAAATGAGAACTTTGGAAGACAGGACAAGAGGATATTTATAGGAACTTGCTATAAGCGTGGAGGAGAAGGACATCATGCATTTGAGTGTAAGAAGGCTGAAACTATTGAGAGAGAAGCAGTGATGGAAGAAAACCCCATCGGATTAGACAATAAACCAGAAGATGGAGAACTGTTGATGGTGAGGAGAGATTTGTGTCATACCGGAGGAGATGAAGAGCCCTTGCAGAGGAAGAATCTATTCAAAACTAGATGTAAGGTATCTAGTAAGTGTTGTAAAGTTGTTATTGATAGTGGTAGTTCACATAATCTTGTTTTAGAAGAAATGGTGAATAATTTGAAATTGGAGAGATTAAAGCACCCTAAGCCTTATAAGATAGCATGGATTCAGGATGAACATAAGTTGTTAGTAAGTGAGCAATGTTTGGTGAAATTGAAAATTGGGAATTATCATGATGAAGGTTTGTGTGATATTATGCCTATGGATATTTGTCATCTTTTATTGGGTAGACCTTGGCAGTTTGATAGATAGACAATGCATGATGGGAGGAAGAATACACACTATTGTGGCCAATGGGATGAAGAAAACCTTGTTACCCTTGGAGGAACCTTTGAAGAATGAAGTCTGTACGAATGCTAGAATCTGTTTAGTAGATGGAAGGAAATTCATGGATGGATTGAGACATGAGAATGTGTGTTTTGTCTTAATTCCTAAGAAGGCCGAGAAATTGGAACTGAAAGGAGAACACTCAAAAGAGATAAAAGATTTGTTGACAGAATATGAGGACATCATTTTAGATAATGTACTTGATGGATTGCCACCTGTGAGAAGTATTAGTCATTACATGGACTTGGTTCCTAGAGATAGTTTGCCTAACAAAGCTGCACACCGGTTGACATCAACAGAGAATGAAGAACTGAATAGACAAGTGCAGGAGCTATTGAACAAAGGTTTGATTAGGGAGAGTCTGAGCCCTTGTGCAGTAACGATAGTATTAGCACCTAAGAAGAATGGGGAATGGAGGATGTGTACCGATTCTAGAGCAATTAACAAGATCATAATGAAATACCGGTTTCCTTTGCCTAGGATGGAAGGCATAATGGATTGTTTGAGTGGAGAAAAATACTTTACAAAGATAGATTTGAAGAGTTGATATCACCAGATCAGGATCAGAGAAGGTGATGAGTGGAAGACAACATTGAAGATAAATGAAGGACTGTATGAATGGTTGGTGATGCCTTTTGGATTGACTAATGCACTGAGTACTTTTGTGAGGCTCATGAATGAGGTATTGAAGAAATTATTGGGTAGGTTTGTTATTGTGTATTTGGATGACATTTTGATTTCCAGTAGGACGAAAGAAGAGTGTTTATTGCAGTTAAGACAAGTTTTGCAGAGGTTGACAAAAGAGAGGTTGCTGATCAATATCAAGAAGTGTACTTTCATGAAGGATGAGTTAGTCTATTTGGGATTTGTGATATTTGCTGATGGATTGAAGATGGACCCTGAGAAAGTAAAAGGAATTGTTGAGTGGCCTACACCAGAAAGCATTGGAGAGGTAAGATCATTTCATGGATTGGCTAGTTTTTAACGGAAGTTTTTCAAAAATTTCAGTTCAGTTTGTAACCCTATGACTGAGACCATGAGAGGAGATTGGAAGGAATTAAAGTGGACCATCGAAGCAAACAAAAGTTTTGAATTGTTGAAGCAGAAAGTGATTGAGCAACCTATGTTAGCTTTACCGGATTTCAATAAAGTATTTCAAGTGGATTGTGATGCAAATGGAATGACAATAGGAGCAGTCTTGAGTCAGGAAGGGAGAGAGGTAGCTTATTTAAGTGAGAAATTGAATGATGCCCAGAGGATATATTTAGTGTATGATTAGGAGTTTTATGCCATAGTCCAAGCCTTGAAGAAGTGTAGACATTACCTGTTGCCTAAGGAGTTTATGTTGTATAAAGATCATCAAGCTTTGCAGTATTTGAACATTCAAAGTAAGTTGAATTGGAGACACATGAGATGGGTAGAATTCTTGCAGAGTTACACCTTTGTCTTGAAGCATAGAAGTGGGAAATCTAACAAAGTTGCTAATGCATTGAATCGAAGAAAGAATTTGTTGGCAGAGATGAGAGTGACAATATTAGGATTTGAATATTTGAAGATTTTGGCTCACCGGATCCTACGGAGTTGGATTCTACTTGAAGACTTGATCATCTTTCTTTCTTCCAGACCGCATTGCATTTGGATAATTTTTCGGCAAGATATCACTACTGGGTTCCATGATAGTTTCCTATTACCAGTTGACAATCCTTTGTTACCGGTTGCCTGGACCTATTTTGGTGATCTACCAAAACCCCTTCCAAAGCTTGCGGAGTCTTGGGCATTGAGTTCGATGTTCCTTGGCTTGTGGCTGACCTTTTCTCATGATCTACATTTCATCCTTTGGATTTTCTGGAGGAATCTCTTGGCGGAGGCCGACCTTGTTGTTTTACACATTAGGTCTTGTTCTTCAGGTTTTGATCCCTTTTGGACCGACTGGATCCTTTCGATCGATATATATATAATTGTAATTGCACATTAGATTGAATCAACTAGAAAACCAAGTAGCTAGACTGTGCGTAGAAGATAGATCTTAAGATTCAAGGTCCCGATTGTGACGTATTCTACCAGGCTTGTGAGCTGGTATGCTATAACTTGGTTGTTACTGGTTGGATGTAATCAATTTTCATGAAATAAAACAATCTGTTCTGCATTGCCTCCATCATATCTTTGTGTTTTCGTTGTGTTTACTCTTGCTGACCAGCCCAGATTGATCTCTTTAAGGTCCCTCCTCATCGATGACTGCTTCAAAAGGACTCTCCAATGAAAAATGAGGGAGTTGAATGGTAACAAATTTTTCCTAATGAAGAAAGAATATAGATAAGATACTCGCTAAAATAGGATTCATACATTGAATCAATGTCTCCAATTATCATGTAATTTTTTTTATGAATATATGTATAACTTAATGATACTCTTGTAGGTTTTAATCATGTGACTCTCCACTAACATGCACCATATTAGGTTTTTTGATTGAGTGGGAAGAATGTGAAGCAGTTCAATTCAAAATTTTTAACCTACTACTAAATTGCATAAAAGTGGCGCTAAACCACTCCACTTAAATTAACAAGAGGTATTATGTCAAGCTCTAGAGCTTCATATATTTGAAATATATTAGTAAGGACCAACATCACCATAAGCCACAATCCAACATACTAAAAAAAATCATGCAATTGTGCAAATATTTGATAGATTACATAGAAAATCATCATCATTATCCAAATCAGATTAGGAAGTTGTGGTTCAATACCATCAACACAGGTCATTGATACATAACAAGTTCTTTATGAGAATTAGATTTAATTAGCAATCTTGTCAAAAAAAATTTCGTTATCAAATACACCAAGGTACCTCAAAAATATAATTAACATAAACAATAGTCAATGAAGTTCAAGAAGATCTACAATGCTAAGTCCATCATTATTAGAAGAATCAAGATGGAAAACAACATCACCATTATGAGTAAACAAATCTTTATCATCAATAGTAGATGGAATTCTCTTAACGGGTTTGGTCAAAAGAAAAAAATCTTTTATTTACTTTTTAGGTCAATCCAACAAATAATAATGTACGACAAAATGTGCATGCTAAACACACGATATAAAAAGATGTAGGTCAAAGAAATTACTTGAGGTATGAATTTGATGTCCACAATGAGAACAATCTTGGATAATACTAGAATTAATATATATTCCTTTTGGTTGTTTTGATAAGAATGACCAAAAGGTAATAAGTCCTCTTGATACAAATGTGATGCATTTCAAATTCTTAGGCACATAAGACTCAACAAAACCCTATAACTGAGATCATATTTTCCATATTTATTTTCTAAGACTCTTAATCATGTAGAAAAGGTTTTGATTGAGAATCAATAGAATTCTAGGTATTTTTCTAGACATAGTTTTTACATGTATTAGACTTTGTTATCTAGGATATAGGTTTATTATATGTATAGGTTTTGACAAATGACTTTTTGACTTAGACACACCATTTTTTTCTTGTTAATATGACATTTCTTTGTTTTTCACTTGTTTTCTAGGTGGAAATGCTAGAAGAGGCTTCATCCCTGGTAACATCTTTTTACTATGTGTTTTCTAATTGACCTTGTAACCTACTTTTTATATACAAATAATATGTATTGTCTATAAACATAACAATCACAACGATACCTATTAACTAAAACACTATTTTCCCAACCCATGACTATTCCACTTCACAATAGTCCAAAGCAATCATAAAAATAGCTCAACACTCGATCATCGATAGAGTAATCATAGCCATAGCTAACCACTTAGCCCACAAAAATAGTTAATAGAACATCAATAACCAAAACAACCATAAAAATAGGTCAACTTTTTCATGGATAGAGTAATCATAGCCACAGTTTACCATTTAGTCCACAAATATAGTTAATAGAACATCACTAAACAAATATCTTAATTGCTAGATTTTCATTATGATTCACCAACATACATGTCATATCTGAAAATTAAAAAATCAATAAATAAATAACCATGACTCCTATTTATAATAAAAAATAACATTTAACACCTTGACATCTTCCTCATACCAATCATAAATTCTATATTTAGCAATCAAATTCGAATAAAATCACAAACCTAATACTATAACTCAATATAAAAATACTAATAATGACAATTGAGAGTGTGATAAGCCCTCATAAAAACTTTATACCTCATATACAATATAAATATGATTAAACTATACCCACATGGTTATGACCTTGACTGACTAATCATCTGAGAAGCTCCCAAATGAAGATCATGACCAGCCAACCCATGAGTAATAGAGTTGACTTGAAAACCAATAAAGCTGGCATAAATTTATAAATTGCAACAACTACTTATTTATTATTCAAGATTTCAATTCAATGCGGGTATGGCGCGATGCTGTCTCTATGTCTCAGATTGTGTCTAGTTTGAGATGGTTTTCAATCATACATGTGGAATCTAAAGATGGTGAGTGTAATAAATTGATACATTAAGTTTTAATTTTTAGGTTTAAAAGTTTTAAATATTAGAAATTGATTGACATTCTTTAGAAATTATATGTTGATTTAAAATTTTCGTGTGTGCCTTTTTTCTATAATATTACTGTTAATTATCAGATTGTCAAATAATTACCCACATTGCACAGCTGCTGCATTCCATGAACCAGACATTTATAAATAAATGTACAGATAGCATTAATTTTGGACTCGGAAATTCAAAGGTTACACAATAAAAACAGTTCAATAAATAAGCCTGACAAATATAATAACTAATACAACTAACCTACCTCACTAGTTTCTATTATTTCAACATTAAATTAAATAACATATCATTTTTATTCGATTAGTTCAGTATGCCCTAGATATCTTAATGAAAGAATCTTCAAAGTATGTTACTTGGCGCTGGCCTTTATTCTTTAATCTTAATAAAAATAGTATATATTTAGTATTACATTACTCGGTTTGTCCATGCACTTTGACCAATCTCAATAATTGGTTGTATAACAGCACATATCTCCAGCTATTGAATATGCATTATTATCATCTCTAATTACATTCAATAATAGAGGGGCCCCTCACATATGAAATTTTTTTGTTATATAACTCGACGTCTCTTGAGCTTTTGAACATGCAAATTCACCTTCAGAAGTGAGAAATAAAGAGTTCAGATCAGAAAAGAGTGATCATGGCTTCTGATCTTCCAGTCATTGATCTCTCTCTCCTTCCCTCCACTTTTGCAGAGAAACAAAATCTCTCTGATCTGGAAGGAAATAATGAGCTGAAAAAACTCAGAGAGGCTTGCCAAGAGCTGGGTTTCTTCCATGTAGTAAACCATGGAGTGGACAAAGCTCTTATTGAGAAGATGGACTGTGCATCTAGAGATATGTTCTCCCTGCCAGAGGAGGTGAAAAAAAGAGCTATTTTTCCCATTCCTAGTGCAGGTTATTCTCCACCCACTTTAGGAGCTGATGGAAAGGATTCAATGCCTGAGAGCATGCATTTCCCTGGTCAAAGTGTTCTACCCAATTCACTTGATCAGATCTGCACCAAGCTATGGCCTCATGGAAACCACCAATTCCGGTATGTGCATTTTTATCACCATCTTTCAGTGCTAGCTAGCTTGTGCACAAAGAACATTGCAATGAGATAAGCTTGTTAATTTTTTTTTATTGTTTTAATACCTATTATTTTTAATGGTTTATCATTGATAATTGTTGTTATAATATGCAGAGAGATTGCTCATACATATAACTCTCACATGATGAGTCTTTCTCAGAGGATCATACAACTCATTATGTTTGGTTTGGGGTTGGATGTGTCTAAGTATTATAAATCGGATCTTTTTTCAAGTTTTATCGATGGATATGTACGTATGAACTACTATCTTAATAGAAAGGATGAAAAAGAGTCTCAAAATGGTTATAAAACCTCTATGGCTCATACAGACATTGGCATTCTTACAATTTTATATCAAGATGATATTGGGGGTCTACAAATCCGAACAAAAGAAGGCAGTTGGATTAATGTTAAGCCTATGAAGAAATCATTTGTTGTTAACCTTGGAGATTGTTTACAGGTAGAAAAGAACAAAAATCTATTTAAATTCACATATTTTTTTTAGTTATCATCATGTGTATCTTCCATGACTTGTTTACAAGTCAGTGCTAGCTTGATGTCTTTAGAAATTTTCTTTTGAAAGTGTTCTCTTGAGACTTCATAATCTAATCTTATTAAAAAATATGATTTTTATTTGATGGATTATCTTGCATAAGTCTTTTTTTTTGGGAATATTTCTGTGTTCAACTTCTAGGGAAGTATAAAAGTCTTAAGAATACTAAATTTATTTAAAAATATATATTATTCTTTTATGTTTTCTATTTTAGTCTAACTTGTAATTTTTTTTGTATGTGATAGATGTGGAGTAATTGTAGGTATCGTAGTGCAGAACATCGTGTGGTGTATGGAGGATTGAAACAAAAGCAGGATCGACTGTCCGTAGCCTTCTTTTATATCTTTGAGGAGAAGGCCGAAATTAAGGCTCCTGAAGAGCTTATAAATGAAGAGAATCCAAAAAAGTATAATGTTGCAAAGTTTGGTGATATCATTGAACGATATGTCCAATTAGGCCCAAAGTTGGGTGGATCTAATTACTTCTTAATATAAGATTACAATATGTTTTAGCTCCTATATGTTCTAAGCTATTGATAGCTTGGAATGGAAACTGTTTTCAACTTTTCATGCATTACAATAATTTAATGTATTTTTTTTAATCCTTCAATGATTGTTATGTTTAGAATACATAATGCAACATTGAAGAGATTTATCCTATGTGTTATTCATACTACTCATAGAACAATTGTCTAATAATATATAGGAGTTTTATCTTGCACGTTGTTCTAAATACTCACATAGTGTATGATATTATATAAGGATAACTTCTATAATGTAAGCAATAATTTTTTTTAAGTGATATGGATACCTAGTGTAGGACTTAGAACTTATATAGACTTTTTTAATGTATTTTCACTCACTCATCTTCTAAATGTCTGAACTAACCAACACAATTTTTGAGAAGTTATCAAAAGGTATTGGAGTTGTGTTATTTAGCTAGAATATGAGTGTGGGTGATATTTTAAAGTGAATTATATATTACTATTAGATGTGTGTACACATGAGTGTGCGTGATATTTTTAAGTGAATTATATATTACTATTATATGTTTGTACACTTGCACTTAGTGTGAATCAGTGTATACAAAGACATGAAAATCTTGGTTACTAGATCAGGAGAGCTCCATGGTCTCATTTTTTGTTGTGGAAGAAAAGGAGAATCTTTTTGTAACCCAATTTTATTTTCTTAGTATGGTTCTATTTTTAATAACATTAATGGCTATATCCATGTATTCAATTTTAGATTTCAAATATGGTTATCAAACCCAAAAATTTCATACCTAGAAATCTAGGATTGGGTTGTACTTTGTGAAACTATTTTTTAAAGATTTACAAAAGTATCTATCATGATCCACACAAAAGTAATAGATTGGTGTTCCACAATAGACAATGAAACATGCCATTCAAAAAACCTTTATGAGGTTTTCATGGTTTTGTTTGACCAATTTCATATTTTGTTAGAAACTTGGTAAATTACTAATTTATCAAATATAACTTCTTCAAAAGTACAATGCTCAAGTGAATCACTATTATTATTTTTAAATTCTAGGTTATTTTCTTTATGTTTTGATTAAACACTAGAGACATTATTAAAATGTTATTTGCATTGTTCATTTTGGGCACATTTTAGGAGAATTGATTTGCCACATATAGATCTACTAATGATGCAAATATCTACCCTTTATGTGTGTAGCTCTAATAAGATCCAAATCTACATGAAATTTAAATTTAATGTTAAAAATAATTAAAAAGAAAAATCTTACTTGGTTTTTTGTTCTTAAGAGCCCCTAAATTACAATGAACATGTCATTTGAAAAAATTATCTTCTTATATCTTGCGAAGCATATCTCAGAGGTATTTGAGATCTAAAGAGCTTAAAATGATAAATAAATTGTAAAAACCTTTCCTCATGGTTATCTTTTCTCAATATTCTTCTCCCTCTTCTTTTCTATCTCTTTTCCTAAAAATCTATCATTAAAGTTGTAAATCCAATGAAATAGAAATTACAATTCAAAGGTGTGATCAATCCTTTTTGTTCTAAATATGTTTGAAGGTATATATGTCTTTTTAATTGCCTCAAGGGTGAGTAGATATATCATTATAAATATTTGAGACCTTTCATATATTATTTTCTCACACGTACCATTTTTTTCTTTTGTATCAATGAATATATTGGAAGATTTGGTATATAGGGTCCTTGAACATTATATTCCAGATGATTTTATATATAGAAAGGTGAGAATGATAAGGTTCTAGATGTAGCAAGGATTTATTCTATGAGACATAAGGACATTAGTTTTTATTATTTGGTGGTATTGTGTACACGTGTCCCATGCAATCACTAATTATTTTGTAGAAGTGAGAATTTTTTAAATAGAGTAGTAGAACGTGTAGACAATCCTTCTCAAGAACGCCCTTTTGTATATTATAAATAATGAAACTAATACACTTCCCTTTCTTAATGCCACTTTGATTTAGTATTACCATGGTTTGAATTGTCAAAAGTCAAAAGTAATCAGGTAAGTGCACCAAGATGGCGAACAAAAAAGTGGCCACATGCCAAAAAAAAACCAAATTTTTCATAAGCCATGCGGGTTCTAAAAATTCAAAAACGTGCTAGGCTTGGTAACACCAATCCTAGCCAAAAACAATTTAAAAAACCAAAAGTTCCTCAAAACCTGTACGGGTTTTGAGGAACATTTGGTTTTTTAATAAAAAAATAAAAAGTTTCTCAAAACCCGTACGGGTTTTGAGAAATATATTTTTTTGTGTAGGCCAAAACCCGTGGAGCAACAACAAGGGAAAGCCAAAAAACCATAGAACCTGCATGGGTTTGCAATTATTTTGGATATTCCCAATATTGAGAGCAATTTTCAACAATGGCACCCCGTCAAACAGGTAAGATTTGATTGGTTTGATTATTTTTGTTTACATTTTAATTGAAGTAGGGTTTTTTAATTGATTTAAGTTTTGTTTTTATTAATTTGATGTCAGATTCTTCAAGCAATCCCCAAAAATGAAATAGACAACAAAGACCTCCTCCTGCACAAGCAACACAAGCAAACCCTGTAAATATTGCACATGAGCAACAGGAAAACCCTCAAAATCCTCAAAACGCTACTCCTCAACAACCACCGCCACCCCGAAACCCTCCACGTCCTCCATTAGATCATGTATATGCCACATAAGATGATCTCATCAATCGCCTTACACAAAATAGTGCCCAAATTTCTATATTGGTGAATAGGTTTCTCGGTCATCTAGGATTGAACACCACTCAACCCTCGCCAAAACACTAGAAACAATGTCTAATAGTGCAAATGAGGTATCTAGGGAGGTTATGAAATGGGGTTCATGGAGGGATAGATGCCGAACATTTTATGCGAATGGGCTGTCATATGATCAAGTGAAAAAAAGGCTATAGGTAAAGCTGACATATGTGCTCTTTTCGTCGATCTTGTTACCAGTAACAACCTAGAACAAAATACGACTGGGTTTCCTATACATTGGTGTGTTCATGCTAGGCTGAAAGAAGCTTTTTGGGATAGGTGGTATATGGTCTTTGACCAACCACCTTGTAATAATTGGGAGGTGACTCTATATTTTTTGAGAAAGTTGTATTGTGAGTTTATCCTTGGCGAGAAGCCGAATTACTTTGACATCCGACAATTTCAGGGTAGAGGGAGAGGCTTTGCGTAGGATAGACCTGGGGCCCATAGGGTGGTAGAACCACATCATAGGAGGTGTACAACTCCTAAACCCATGGTTCATGTCACTGTCCCTATATCCTTGAAGGAGTCTATGGAATTATAGACTCTTCAGGCAGCTGCATCATTGACTGATGTCATTGTTCAACATGGCACATAGTTGGTCGGAGTAGAGGATGTACCAGCACCAGCGACACCTCCTTCATTAGCGACACCTCCTTCATCAACGTCACCTCATGCATCATTTGGCACGAGCCAACCCATTTAGCATATGTGCCCCACCTGCTAGGGTGTATGTTCTGGTGTAGACAATGACGCGGACGGGGATGGTTCGACATCTCATTCATGTACATGTTGCAGGAGTAGATGCCATGCTTCCAATACAGAGGATGTGGCCCTCACCGACGAACTGATATCAATATGTTGTACCCTCTCTATTAGACACAAGTGTGTTTAATTCTGTTTATGACATGTTATCAATTAAGTGACTAAATCTTATAAAAAGAAATGAATTTTTATTTTTAGAACAATTTAAAAGTGACATATAAATAAAATTCATTGCAGGGTGCTGCAGGTGGTGGGAGTACACCACATACTTTTCAGTCGACTCCACGGTCACGAGTAGTTTCGCCACCAGAGGTAAAGATTTGTAAGTTTTCTAAAAATATAATAATACATTGGTTTCAAAATATCTTTTATTAATTATATGTATCATTACTTGGTGTTTTATAGGGCTTATCAATGGTTGAGATGTCCCAACTTGATGATATCACGCTTTCGGCCATTGACTTTGGCCAAGATAGCTATGCGGTACCATTTAGATTTATATATTTTTGACTTAAGTGATATATTAAAAACATGCTCTTTTCCCTTATGTTAATTTTTTTCTGTTAGTTTACCCCACCTGCCTCGAGGACATCGTGTGTGAGAAAGCCATCCTCTAGCACTCCAAGGCAGAAAAAGATATCCTCTCGGACACCCAAACGACATAAGGTAATTCAGTAGAATTTAAATTAATTTGTTGAAATGTATTATGATTAAACATGTATATGTAGATATTGATAAATGAACTTAATTTATTTGTTCTATATATAGAAACATATGGGGTTTACGGAATTAATGAATGCACCTGATGTCGATGAGGTTCAACAGAGGGAAGAGGTGATATCTTCATATTCACTTTGGATTGCATTCTTGCTTGTTCGAAATAACTAAATCCTTTTATGTCTATATCACATGTTATCATTTTTCATATAGGAAATGGTAATAGCTGCATCAGATTCAACTAGGCCTCCTATGGTTACAGGAGAACTATACGAGGCTTTAGTATGCATTTGTTCTACATATGTTAAAAATATTTGTTTTATCTAGTTTGTCAACAACTTTGGGTTATTAACTTGTATAATTGTCTTTAACCTATTACATGCCCCTTCCAAACTTCCTACTGTTATTCTACCATTCCATTTTAGTAGAAGTCCTACACGTATATTATGGGATCCAACATGACCAAGGGAAAATGTATGTTTCTCTTAGATCAACTCCTTTTCACTAAGTGCACAACGGAGTTGAAACTCTCTAGTTAACTCCTTTTGGATCACTTACCATGGATATAGGAAATGGTCATAACTAATTCATCTGTGACTTTGCCTCCTATGACCACAACACATCCATCTAAGGCTCCAGTATGCTTTAGTTATTTAGTCTATTCATTTTTAGTTATTATGTGTTACTTTACATTTATGTTATTAACATGTATTAATGCTGTTTTACCAGTTACAGCCCCCTTTGGGACATACCACAGATCCTCAGCTTCACCCAATTGTAGAAGACAGAGATGAGGTAATCAACATTTCAACTTCAAACAATTTAGAGTTGAGTATTTAGTTATTTTGATGTTATATTGGAAAAATATATGTGATTTGACATTTGAATTGTCCTTGTGCAACCACCTACAGAGCCATGTACTGCTTCAAAGAGGCTCGATTTTGATGATCCACCAGAGTCATAGATACCGATAGAGACATATAGTTATAGTTGTGGTCATTGAAGGACCAATTTTTTTATATATTCGACATTTGTATATGTATATATCGACTTTGACAGACATGGCACATGCCACATTTTTGTAACTATTATTGATTTGGCATCTATGCCATTTTTTGATATGTACACGATTATTGTTCATTTTGATATATATGAAACTTGATATTCGATCCAATTTGTTCATTGATATATATGAAACTTGATATTCTTGAAACTTAGTTATTTGCTATTGAAATGTGATCAAACTTGTTCATTGTGTATATGTCTTTAAATGTGATCTAATTTGTTCGTTACTTGTAATTCATATGGCGTATACTTTTAAACTATCTATTGCTCATATTGTGTATGACCAAGTACCGACATTGGTAATGCTGATATTGTGTATTTTGTTTGAGTGAATTTTCTTTGAGTCCTTCGTGCATGAAGAGATTGGAGTGAAGTTATTATTTCATAAACTCATTCTTATGGAGCGAAGTTCATCATTTCAAGAACCAATTAATACAAGATTTGAGCGCACAAAGTAGATTTAAAATTTATCTAAGGATGAGTCGGCTTAGGTAAGGTTTTCATTTAAATTTTATTCCATAACAAGTCGGCCTTAGGGTAAGAGACAAACCTATTCATCCAAATCACCTATAAAAGAAGATTTGAAGCAATCATTTTAACATCAAATCAAACCAATTATCTCTTCTTTCGTAAAAAATCGTTAGTGAGAGGTGGCAAAATAGTGCATCTTTCATTCTGCTTGTTGTGGGAACGAATCATCAGTGCGAGAGCATTTGGGTGGCCGGGTTTATGTTAGGTGTGCCCTTGTCTCACTCCCCAAGACATCCAATCATTTCGAGCCACCTCGTAGTGACGTTTTCCCTTGAGCGCTCAAAGTGGAAAAAAAGTCAAACTTTGACGTCGCGTAACTCAGAGATCATGGCACTTATGGACAATCTGTATGAACCTATGGGATCTTGTTGTCTCTTCCTAAAAAAGCCTCTCTCGATTTCAGACAACTCGATTCCATTTTCTTGTGGTGAGATTTTTTCTGTTGCATCAAAAACCGTCAAAAACCGTCAGTGAGAGGTGGCAAAATAGTGCATCTTTTGTTCTGCTCATTGTGGGAACAAACCGTCAGCGCGAGTGCATTTGGATGGCCGGGTTTATGCTATTTGTGCCCTTGTATTTCTCCCCAAGACGTTCGATCATTCCGAGCCACCTCGTAGCGACGTTTTCCATTGAGCGCTCAAAGTGGAAAAAATGGTCAAACTTTGACGTCCTGTAACTCGAAGACTGTGGCACTTATGGATGATTCATTTGAACCTATGGGGTCATGTTGTCGCTGCCTAAAAAATCCTTTCTCAGTTTCATATAACACGATTCCATTTTCTTGTGGTGAGATTTTTTCTGTCACATAAAAAACCGTCAGTGAGAGGTGGCAAAATAGTGCATTTTTCGTTCTACTCGTCATGGGAATGAACCGTTAGTGCAAGGGCATCTAGGTGGTAGGGTTATGCTAGGTGTGCCCTTTTATCACTTCCCAAAATGTCTGATCGTTCCAAGCCACCTCGTAGTGACGTTTTCCCTTGAGCGCTCAAAGTGGAAAAAATGATCAAACTTTGACGTCATGTAACTTAGAGACCATGGCACTTATGGATGATCCATTTGAACCTATGGGGTTGTGTTATCTCTACCTAAAAAGTCCTCTCTCGGTCTCAGACAACTTGATTCCATTTTCTTGTGGTGAGATTTTTTCTATCGCATCAAAAACCGTTAGTGAGAGGTGGCAAAATAGTGCATCTTTCGTTCTGCTTGTCATGGGAATGAACTGTTAGTGCGAGCACATCCGAGTGGTTAGGTTTATGCTAGGTGTTCCCTTTTCTTTCTCCCCAAGACGTCCGATCATTTAGAGCCACCTCGTAGCGATGTTTTCCCTTGAGTGCTCAAAGTGGAAAAAATGGTCAAACTTTGACGTCGCGTAACTCGGAGACCATGGCACTTATGGATGAAGCGTTTAAACCTATGGGGTCATGTTGTCATTGCCTAAAAAATCCTTTCTTGGTTTTGGACAACTCGATTTCATTTTTTTGTGGTAATATTTTTTCTGTCGCATAAAAAACCGTTAGTGAGAGGTGGCAAAATAGTGCATCTTTCATCCTGCTCGTCGTGGGAATGAACCGTCAACATGAGCACATCTGGGTGGTTGTTTTTATGCTAGGTGTGCCCTTGTCTTGCTCCCTAAGATGTCTGATCATTCAGAGCCACCTCATAGTGATGTTTTCCCTTGAGCACTTAAAGTGGAAAAAATAGTCAAACTTTGACGTCGCGTAACTCAAAGACCATGGTAGTTATGGATGATCCGTTTGAACCTATGGGGTCATGTTGTCACTGCCTAAAAGGGCCTCTCTTAGTTTTGGACTATTCCTACTAGCCCTTCAAATTAGGTAATTCAACAATAACTCAAAACTTTCCCGAAACACTTAGATTTTTTTGTTGTTGCATATTCAGATACCCATTTGCAAGTTATTTAACATATGCCACAATCAAACACAATTATTTATAATCAAATAGTACAAATTTATAATCAAAGGGTACAAGTTTATTACAAATGTATTTATAATCAAATGGTACAAATTTGGGGTTTCAAAATTTGCAAATCAGCCCCATGGACACTTTCATATATAAAATTTGGCATCTAATATAAATGATCAAGCTCATTACTGTTTATATTTACAAAATTTTGTATCTAAATATGCAAATTACAACTCATTTTTTTATACAAAAATTAGCATCTAGATATGCACATTACAACTCATTGTTGTTTTTTTATACAAAATTTAGCATCTAGATATGCACATTACAACTCATTGATGTTTTTATATACAAAATTTGGCATCTACATATGCACATTACAACTCATATGCATATTACAGTTCATATGCATGTAGAGCACATCCAAAAGAGTGAAGTTACAACATTTCGCAAAAGATATATACAAAATTGTCAAAATTATTCTACCATATTGTAGAATTATTCTTCTAGATGGCCCAAAATCAATCAAGTGAACTTTCTGGATCAGCTCTAACCCTTAGTGTCTCAAGTATTTCCTTGTGGTCAGATTCACAAACTTTCCATAAATCCTTGTTGAGAGGTCTACCACGATATTTAATCAAATGAATATTTGTTGCAACAAGAAGGTTTGAGTAATGAAGAATATGTCTATGTGTCTCAAAGTCCTCAAACAACCAGGCATTAGAATTTTTGATAGGGTACCTGCATTTTATAGAAGTATAAGTTAATGCCAAAATCAATACAATGACTGCTAAATAAATGACTTTAAGAGGTCTTAATACAACTCGACACAACAACGGTACCTTCTAAGCCATGTCCCTGTCACAACAACATATCCTATTGGGTACTTAATACCCTCTCCATCAACCACTGTAGAAGTCAATTTCTTTTTGGCCTCAATACAACGACACAAAAAGTAATATGTTCCTTCTTCGTTGTTCTCATCCGCAATAACTGCATATACATGACCTGCATTTAATAGAAGGATATAAGTTAATACCAAAATCAGCATAAGTTAATACTAATAAATTGAGCCAAAAATTGTAGCAAATTGCAACCCTTTACCTATTTAAACTATGTGTGATACATGGTCAAAATCCACTGATGCTTCAATTTGGTTCATTTGTAGTGCTCTAGGAAGTTGATATGTATCTAGGGTTTTCAAAGGTCTACAAGACCATTGGTCAACCCACTCTTTTGATTCACATTCATCCCACACAAAATGCATACACGAAGAGAAAAAGCATGCAACCTGTCTAGTATAAATAACTAGTGATGTTGCATTTGAACTTCTAAATGAATGCATGTCACTTGATCCGGTAAGTGTACAACAATCTAGATAGTTTTCAATTTTAGATTCATGTATTAACCAAAAATATCTAGAAACCATAGACTTACCTGCATTACCTGGTCCCATCATAGAGTTACACCATTGCACAATTGTTTCTGCATCTATTAACATTGCACCACCTTCGTACTTCAATTCCTCTCTGGTAAGAGCTCTTTTCACACATTCTCCCACACCATCATGCTCTCCCTTTCCATGCCCCGCCTCAATGAAATTCCAAAAATGTTGCAGACCACTTGTCACATGCATCCTAGTCAACCAGTAGAACATCCTTGCATTCTTGAATTGTGCGGTGCAATTGTCCGACCATATTAAGTGTTGGTTGTATCTTATATCTCTTTCCCTTAAACTATCATAGAAGACTGTAAAGCATCCTTGCACAAACTCTGAGGAATGAGTACAATCATCACTGATATAAAAGTGATATTCTCTTATAACCTTTCTGTCCTCCTCGATGCTATCATGTGCATGCATGAATGCTATGTGTACACAAATTGTAACTTCTGTAGAGTTGTAAATGTATGCGGGAAAAGCGGTTCGATGAAATCCAAAATGTGGAAATATTTCAAGGACTTTCCCACACAACCATGGGACTCTTGGTGCAAGTTATGGAGCCATGAGGAATGGCTCAACTTCCCAAGGAGTGTTCCATGATTCTCTATCTCACAAGGTCCCTCAAGCCAATGCCTTTGCTCTCAGATCACTGAGCAAAGTGACTTAGGGATGACGAATGCAAGAACGAGGGATGCTTTTGATTGAATTTAGTATGAATGCATCCTATTTATGCACGATTCTAGTAAATGAACTAAACTAGATGATAAGATGACAAGGTTAGTAAAAATACTATCCTATCATGATATACTAGTTATATGATTTAAGCTAATGATAATAGGAATACTCTAAAATGCTTATTAGATTAATTTATATTGCAAAGAGAGACTAAATGCTTTAAAATTAAGTATAAGTGTGATGCTAAAGACTTGGATGATCAAAATGGAGGAATGAGAGCTCTATTTATAGGAAAAATAGGGCAATGGATGGTCAGGATTGAAGGATCTAATCAAGGGTCAGGATTGAAAGCTATCAATCCATGTTTTCAATTCTCACAAATGAAATGGTGACAATTGTCAACATAAGACTACTTGAGAGGAGAAGTAAGAAGCATTAAATGCTTGAGAAGACCTCATGGTTACCTTAGAGGGTAAAGGTTAAGGTTAGGTTAAGGTTATCCATTGGATAAAGCTTTTACCCAAAGGATAAACTCTCATGCAAAGGTCAAAGGGATAACCATGGTCAAAGCAATGAATGCTTGATGAGACCCCTAGGTTAGATGAGGGTTGAGTTAGGCAAAAAGTCTCTAACCATGCCACTAAGGGTTAGTTAACCATTAATGGTTTGAAGACTTTGGGGACAAATTTGTAAGAGTCCTTCCAAATTTGGGGGTTTTCAACAAGTTATCTTGTTGAAGGCATAAAGGCTTTAATGCCTTTTGAAGACTTTACTCCAAATTTCAGAAGTGACCTCCTCAAATTTAGGGAAAGGGGATAATTGATGGGTTAAGCTTAATTGATTAGGATTAGATAGGTTCTAGAAGAATTTAGGAAGAGGGTTAGGAGGCAAGTGGGAGATGTAGGAAAATGCAAGTGGGCGAGGAATAATAGGATTTAAAATAAATTGCTTTATTTTAAATTCCACTTTTGATGATGATGAGGATGAGCAGCCCGAGAGGCTAGGGAGATGGGGAGAGGAGGGAGAGGAGCTGGATGAGGGAGGTGGGGATGGTGGAGGTGATGATGGTGGAGATGGTAGAGGAGGTGGTCGAGGTCGGCGTGGGGATAGGGGGAGAGTTGATCGGGGGAGGAGAGGGGATAGAGGTGGAGTTGGTGGTGACAGAGGGATACAGGTGGAGAGAGTAGTGCGGTAGGCTATGAAGGATATAGGGAGGGGGGTTTGGCTATTGGAGCTGGTGGTGAGGAGAGGGTAGGAGAGGTGATAGCAGCTATGGGAGAGATAGATGATTTTAGATGGTCAACCCAAAGGAGGAGGTCAGATGTTTTACCCCCACCAGCGCCGAGGACATGGAGAGGGACGGGGGGTCCCACTACACAGGTACCCCTCCAGATTTGGATTCTGACTCATCGGGGGGATGCTTAGATTAGGTCCTTACAGTTATCAATGCAACATATGCAGACATAGCTACTGGCACATCAGTGGTAGATTACACAGCTAACCACTGAGTGTGATACAGTTTTGGAGTGGTTGGGTCGAGCCGAGGCTCAAGTAGAAACTTTTGACAGAGCGGTCGCAGGTGGTTCAATGAGAGACACCTTGAGGGAGTTGTCCTATACAACCAAGGAGGCTGAGTATTATCAGAGGCACTATGAGGATGCGGTGCCCTGGGAGCATAAAGTTCCTAGTTTCACAGCGACAAGATCCAGTCGATCAAGGCAGACGGGGTCGAGGAAAGAGAGTAGGGGTGTGACTGGGCCACCTCGATAGGATCCACCTGGAGATCCAGGTGCTGGGACATCTACTGCGAGACCGTCACCCTCAGGAGATAGTCATACCTGAGAGATGTTGTCTCCTTTATATTTTGATCATTTTGTTGTATTTATGGGACATACATGACATATTTTGTACTTTGATCATTTTTTAGATATATATACGACACCATTTTCTTTGATACTCATGTGATGTGTTATAGATGATGCTTTCTATATGATTTTGATGTTTCTATGATGATGATGCAATGCTTAGATGCATGTGATTTGATATGTGATGAATATGATGTGATAATGCATGATGTTGTGAGATGTATCTTGAAAATGAGATGTATGATAATGATATGCTGTGAGATGTATCTTGAAAATGAGATGTATGATAATGATATGCTGGTGAGATGTATGATAATGATATGCTGTTGAGATGTATCTTGAAAATGAGATGTATGATAAGATATGTTGTTGAGATGTATCTTGAAAATGAGATGTATGATAATGATATGCTGTGAGATGTATCTTGAAAATGAGATGTATGATAATGATACGCTGTGTGCAACTAATTGTAAAATGATATGCAACTAATTGAGCATCCTCATTCTTCCGTTTGTCATTCCTGTATAGTCACATGTTTTTGCTTTCTTTGTAGTTATCATCATTGAGCATTAATTTGTTGGGATATGTTGAAAATTTATACAAGCATAATGGTATAATTGAACCATAATGACCTAAGAAAAATTTACATGATTTTTGATTTTGTAAGATAGCATAAGCGTCAAGGTATAATTGAACCAGGATGACCTGAGTGTGGCTTGCGTATAAATAGACAAGATTAAACCATTTGTATGTGCAAAGTGGAATCATGTGTTTAGTGATATGCTTTGAATCACATCTCGAGACAAGTATTTGCACAGTACAAGTGATCGCCTCACAGACAAAAAATTAAAAAATATTGGAGTCCCCATGACTTTCTCTAGCTCGATGCATCGTTGAAAAAATGTAGAGGATCCAATGGTTTAAAAAAAGTTTAAGTGCAAAAATAGTCAAAACTTCATGCCAGATGCAAACATTTGATACTTCAGAAAATCATCCATCATATGTTGTGAATCCTTTTAAGTGATCAATGTTTGTTCTTGTGATTGTTGATTTGTTGTTGGACAGGATGCTCTGAGTTTGTTGCAAGTTTTGATTTAGGACGAAGTTTTGATCAATGTTGCCCCTAGCTAATTTTACGTCTTGATGCGGATATGTACAATGATTACCAAGCCATGGTAGATGACAAAATAGTTTTTGGATTAACAAGGACAATGACTACGCTAAGTATGTCCTGAAGAATGGTATTTTGATAAAGTGTTGGGTGATGGCCGATAGTGCTTGATTGTGGATATAAAAGGCTCATGAGTAAAGATAGATAGAGAAGCTATCCTCTCACAATAGTGTCTGTTGCCAGGTTTTCACCAGCTGTTTTTATTTTACCTTTTTATTTGATTTTTCTTTTTCTTGATTTTTGATATTATTTTTTAATTTTTTTAAATTTTTTGATGTTTTGACTTTTCCGTGCATTTGATTGCTTAAGTGTAGTATTTCTTCAAATGGATGCTGTTAGTTGGTTTGTCGAGCACATCTCCTTTTAAATTTGTTAGCTGATAAGCACCCGATCCATAGGCTAATATGATAACATAGGGACCTAACTAGTTAGGTTCAAATTTCCCTTTCTTTTCCCGATCTTGTTGATTTCTAGGATTCTCTTTGAGGACTAGGTCACCAAATTTAAAAATTCTAGGGAAGACCTTGTGATTGTAGCTTCGACACATGCATTGTTGATATGATTTGAGGTGAGTATAGGCATGTTGGCATTTTTCATCTAGAAGTTCTAGCTCTTGCAGTCAGTTTACTCGATACTCTTCATCTGGAATGAGGCCTTTCAAAGATACTCTGAGAGATGGAATCTCTACCTCCAGGGGTAAAATTGCCTCTGATCCATAAACCCATGAATATGGCATAGCTCCCGTAGGTGTGCGGATGCTAGTTCTGTATGCCCAAATTGCTGGATTGAGTTGCACGTGCCAATCTTTGCCTGCATCATTCACTATTTTCTTGAGGATTTTCAATATTGTTTTGTTGGATGCTTCGACCTGACCATACCCCTGTGGGTAGTAAGGTGTAGAGAAACGATGTTGGATTTTGAATTTTTCACATAGTTCTCACACATATTGGTTCTTGAAAGGTCATCCATTATCTGTGATGATGGAACTTGGAATGCCATATTTGTAGATTAGATAATTAAGAATAAAAGAGTCAATTTGTTTCCCAGTCACTGTGGTCATGGGGACTACTTCAATCCATTTGGTAAAATATTCTGTTGCAGTGATAATGAACTTGTGTCCATTTGAAGATGAAGGATGTATTTTGCCGACTAAGTCCAGTCCCCACTGGAAAAAGGGCCAGGATGTTGTGAATGGCTACAGTTCTTGTGTTGTTGCATGTATAAGATTGCCATGAATTTGGCATTTAGGACATTTCTTTGCAAAATGATAAGAGTCATTTTCCATTGTTGGCCAATAATATCCCATTCGTAGAAGTTTTTTAGCAAGAGTAGGACCACTTGAATGTGTGCCACAGATACCTTTGTGAAGCTCTTGTAAAGCAGAGTTAGATTCATTACGATCAAGGCAACAAAGAAGAGTACCATCTAGACCTCGACGGTATAGGGTATCAATAGTGAGATTATAACGGGCGGCTTGCTGGATAAAGTTGTGTTTTTGGTTTTGAGATAGCTCAATGGGTAGGATATTATTTTTAAGATAGTCGTATATCGGTCCGTATAATGGAGAGTCAGAACCGGTCAAGGCATAGATAACATGGGATTCATAATGGTCATAGGCTGGGGAGAACAATTGCTCTACTAGAAACTCGTAACAACTTTGTTGCTCTGGAATTTATAGTAGTGAAGTGATAGTAGCCATTGCATTGGCTGCTTTGTTGTCTAACCTTGGTATTTGCTTGAAGGTGATGTGTACAAAATATTGTTTGAAATCATCCACCATTTGTTTGTATGGTAGCAACTTGTCGTCTTTCGTCTGATAGTCATTGTTGATCTGATTGATGACTAGTTGTGAATCTCTGTAGACTTTTAATTCCGTGATTCTCCATTCCATGGCCATTTTGATCCCTATAACCAGTGCTTCATATTCAACAATGTTATTGGTGCATGGAAACATGAGCCTATACGATCTTGGTATGGTGTGTCCGTCAAGAGTGATGAATGGAATGCTAGCACCTGAGCCGTGTTGAGTGTAGGAACCATTAAAGTAGAGGGTCCATTGCTTGGTGTTTATAGTAAGAACATCCATATCTAGAAACTCGATCTCCATTGGTTGTTTATTTGGTAATGGTGCATTTGCCAATTGATCTGCAATCACTTGTCCTTTGATAGCTTGTCGCTCTATGTAGTGGATGTCAAATTCGCTGAGGATCATTACCCATTTAGCCAATCTACCAGTGAGAGCTGCTTTGTTGAGTAAGTATTTTAGAGGATCAATTTTTATTATGAGCTTGATTTTATGCGCTAGCATGTAGTGTCGAAACTTTTGAGAAGCAAATACCACTGTTAGACAAGCCTTCTCAATGAATGTATAATTAAGCTCATATCCATTCAAAGTTCTACTGATGTAATAGATAGCTTGTTCCTTTCCTTCTTGATTTTCTTGTACTAATAGTGCCCCCAGTGACATGTTTGTTGTTGATATGTATAGAATAAGTGGCTTCCCTACTATTGTTGGTACTAGAACTGGCGAGTTCATTAGATATTGTTTGATTTGGTAGAATGATTCTGCGCATTTGGCTTCCCATCTGAATGGTACATTCTTATGTAGCAAATGATTGAATGGTAGACTTTTATCCGCTAGTTGAGCGATGAAACACCTGATTGACTGGAGCCGTCCTTGCAAGGATCCGAGTTGACTGATGTTCTTAGGTGGTGGCATTTCCATGATGGCTTGTACCTTTGCTGGATCTACTTCAATGGCCTTTTCTGAGACTATGTAGCCTAATAACATGCCTGATGTAACCCCGAAGACACACTTCTTAGGGTTGAGCCTGACTTGAAATTTTTCCAATCTATCAAAAATATTTTCTAAGATGTTTAGATGTTCTGCTCGGGTAAATGATTTAGCTAGTAAATCATCCACATAGTCCTCCATGAAGGTATGCATCATGTCATGAAAGATTGTTGTCATTGCGGGTTGATAAGTTGCCCCAACATTCTTTAAGCCAAACAACATGACATTGCAATAGTATGTTCCCCAAGGATAGGTAAATGCAGTTTTATCTTGATCCTCAGAGGCTATCTTGATTTGATTATAGCCCGAAAAACCATCCATTAGTGATTGCATTGCATGGCCTATCGTGAGGTCTACAATTATGTCGATATTGGGCAAGGAAATCATCCTTTGGACAGGCTTTGTTGACATCTCTAAAATTGGTGCATATCCTGATGCTGCCATCTGGTTTTGAAATTGGCACTATGTTGGAGATCCATTCAGCATAGTCGATAGGTCAAATAAACCTGATGTCTAATAGTTTCTTTAGCTCAGCTTTGACCATGAGTGCTACATGTGGATTCATCTTTCTTAGTTTTTTCTTAACTGTCTTGGCTCCTAGAGCAATGGACAAGTGATGCATGATTAATTGTGGATCAATCCCCGACATATCTGCATATGACCAAGAAAAATTGATTTGCTTTGCTTTGAAAAATTGGACAAACTCTGATCTTTCTTTCTCTATCAAAGATTCTGCTAGGTGTATGTTTTTGGCTGCTTCTATTGTACCAATGTTGATTGATTGAGTAGGCTCAATCAACATGGGTGATCGCTCTTGATAGTGTTCAGGAAGAGTGTCAAGTCTCCCATCTTTAGGTGCCTTAAAAAGGTTTTCACCTACAAATGCGTCTGTTATTTTTACTTTTTTTGTGATCTAGTGCTGCCATTGAATGGTTTTCAACAGTAGATCCTTTCTTTCATTCATTTTTGCGACTGAGAGACTTGGCACTCCCCTGATTGCAGATGTCGTTACTTTGTTCACTGGTAGAGTCTATTTTTGGGTTGACGGTACACAAGTAATGGATAATGGAATCATCATTTGGGAAAATTGGTATGTCATTATTTTTCAGGTTCATCCCAGTCTATGAGGTCAGGAAAGATAAGTGGTAAAGAGTCATTGGGTGGGTCAAGTTTAGCTGCTGTAAGTGTTAGGATGGAAATATCATCATGGTTGGTCGAGATATTAAACAAGTTAATGATTTTGTCAAGGTCTTTGATGGTATCATCTTTTGTGTAGACTTGCTCATAATGTTGCTGCTTGTTTTCCTTGGCGTCATAGATATTCTGTGGACCAAATTCAAGTAGTCTAGGTTCTGTGCCTTGTTCTTCTTGCGAAATGGGTGTATGACTGTCATTTGCAGCAATATCTTCAGTAACATTGGAACAACTGCCCTATTCATATTCATTTGAATCAGTCTCAGAGGTATTATCCTAGATTCTGGCAGTGTTGTGGATTGGTATGTTGTAGGGTGAAAATAGGTCTTTGATGATTGATACAAGTCTGATAGTTTTCTCTAATTCTGTATCAGATCCTGCTTTTACTTTTTGCATTTGCTCATATACTGTCTCTCCTTGGGGAGGAATGATGTTATCAGGAGGTGTTTCTTCTTTGTTGGACACTGGTTCTTGAACATGATGTACTTCTGCACAAGGTGCTTCTGTCTTTTGATTGACTGATTTCTCTTGATGTTTCCTTTTTTCTGGTATTCACGTTCCTTGTGCATTGTTTCTACTGATTCAAATAGTGCCTCCTGCCATGAGTCCTCCTTGTATTTCTTCTTTGCCTTCCACTGAGGTCTCTTGTATTTGCTTGGTGTCTTCCTTGGTGGTAGAGTGTGTTCATAGCCCAATCCTGTTTTGTTTTTAGAAAATTGTGAAGGAGGATCTAATGGTTCTGTGAAACCTTCCTGATGCTTGCCGATAGGTCCTTTGCTGTTGTATCCCATTTGTTGCATGTTCAAGTAGCCTTTTCCATACAGGTGTGTTGGTATAGCTACTTCCATAGTAGCCGCTCTATCTTCTTCGTCATCCTTGTATAGCCAACTAAGGATGTCCTTTTCCTCTGATTCATGTGCTAGTGTGCCTAGTTGGATAAATTTGCCATCAAACTTGGTGATGGGCTACGTTGCTTGATGTGTTGATGCTATAGGTAATCCATGAGATTAAGGCGATGCTGGTAAGTTGGCTAAACACAAGGGTTCCAAAGAGTATTCTCCCATGCCTTGCTCTTTGATTTTCATTTTCTGCTTGAAATCCACAAATAGTGATTTAGGTTTTTCTTGCTGAAGATCCGATGCTGAGGAACTTTGTTTTTCTCTATTATGTGGAACCAAACTGTCTTGGGCTGCCCCCATAGCATTACAATGTTGAAACGGGTTATGATGTGCTGATATAGAAATCTCATGTCCATTGTAGGGGAACTTAACACGCCGGTGATAAGTAGAAGGTACTGCTTGCATTTCATGTATCCAAGGTCGACCCAATAAGATATTTTATGTGAGGTTTATGTCTAAGACTTGGCACATAGTGTCCTTTTGTATTGGTCCTACTTGAATTGGCAACATTACTATTCCTTTGGATGATCTTTCTTCATCATCATATGCTTTGATAGTGATCTTTTTGCGTGGATCAATAAATTTCTCAGAGAAGCCTAATGCACGGATAAGTTTTAAGGTACAGATATTGAGTCCAGCTCCTCCATCTATTAATACTCTTTTGATTCGATGTTTGTAGACCAAGACTTCAATGTGGAGTGGAGTATTACGTGGATGGCTTAATGAGATATTATCATGCTCAAAAAAGGTGAGGTTATGAGGCCTTGTCATGTGAGCCAACATGGCTTGAAATTTGTCAGCATCGAGATCTTGAGGCACATTTGTTTCCAATAGTGCTTGTTCCAAGATGTCTTTGTGTTTTGGCAAAAGTTTCAGCAACTCTAGTATAGATATTTGAGCAGGAGTTTTGCAGAGTTGACTGACTAGATCATATTGAATTTTGGGTATGGTGTTTGTTGTTGATGTATGTCCCTTCAAGACATATTTTTGAGCTCTGGTGGTTACATTGACGGATTCATGTTCATGCTTGTCTTTGATTGTAATGACATTTACTTGATTGTTCTTAGATGATATATGATTGATGGTGTTATTTTATATGTGATTGATATGAGCTCCACGTGTATCGTTTGAGGTTGAAGCTCCATCCTTGTTGTAGTTTGGAAGATGATTCTTAAAGGCACCATGGTCACCATTTGTCTTGAGACCATCAACTGTTAAATCGCCTCTATCAATCATGTCTTGAACAATGTTCTTCAGTCTCATGCAATCATTTGTTTGATGTCCTTTGTTGCGATGAAAATCACAAAAGTGTGAGTCATTCCACCAAGGTGGTTTAATTTATGGTTCAAAGTTGTTGATTACTGGTAAGGAGATAATTTTGTTTGCCAGGAGTTCTCTGAATGCCGACTCCAATGATTGCCCTAATGGTGTGTAGATGCATTTTGGAAAGTTGTTGGTGTTACCTCATGAGTTCGTATTAGGTCCTTGATTGGTGCTATTGTCTTGGGTATTGTTGGTGTTGTTAAGATGATCTTGATTGTTATTTGGTGCATAAGTGTTAGTACCTTGGTCAGCACCTTTTTGATTTTTGGTAGCCTGAGGATTGCCTGATAAAGCTAACACTGGTTGTTTGGACTTCGTATCATTAGGATCATTTCCTCCTTCATTTCTAGTGTTTTTGTTTTGGGTCCAGAACCTAGATTTATCTAAGTTATTGTTGTTTTGGTTATTGTAATTAGTTGGATGTGTTTATGGTGAAAATGGAAACAACAATATTGAAAGACTAAATGGATTCAACCACAAAACCCTAGCCTAACAACAACAAAGATCCACCATAACATATGAATATTACCTAAGACAATGCAAATCAAATGAAATCACAAAGATTATACCATCACATGTCCAATAGGGTTTGAATCTTCATTCTTCCTATCTCCATTGATCTTGTGTGTGGGCTACTACCAGAGGTCCGACCTCTTGCCCCAACAACTAGAAGGATTTTGGCTTCTAAAACAAAAAGGTGCTAGTAAGGGCATCCGCTCGTGTGGCCATGCATGCAGCACTTTCAGCTTTGTAAATACAAAAGGCTCCCAGCCGGTAGGGGTTACGCCCTACAACTGATCAAATAAATTTGATCAAACGGGTTTATGGGGAGACATAGTGTCGGTATGAACTAATCAGCACACGTTATCCATAGTTTTCACCATGAATACAATTGTTTATAGTGGTTCGGAAGAAGTCAGTTTTCCTCACTACCACTTGGGTCGTTCTCTCCTTACTAGTAGTCTTAATGACCACACAGGGAGACAAGCCCTCTAAAGATTAAACAAAAAGAGCCTATTGCCTAAGACACAAAAGACAATGGTTCAATTTTAGTGCACCAATTGAAGTGTTTGCTAGTCTATGAGAACAAGGCACACAATAAAGATCAAAAACCCTTGCCAAGGTCCTGCAACAAAGATTTTTTAGTAGTTTGGATTGTTTCAAATGATCACCCCTTCCTGCAAGCACACAAGTTATGTAAATTTTAGATCCAAAAGAATTTGTGAAATAGGGGCCTTCAACAATGCATTTTGTTGACCAATTCAAAGATCTGATTCATCATAAAAAAAGACCACTTGTAAAATTTCAAGAGACTTCCAGAAATGTAAGAAAATCCAAAAAAATTTGCTAATTTACTCCAAAAATTAATTTTTTATTAAAAATCATATAAAATTCATATAAAATGCAAAATCGATCCAAAAAATCTGAAATTTTTACTGGAGAGTCTTGATGTTCTTCCAAACTCGCATAAAAACATTTCTGCAACAAATCCAAGCAGTTTGTGAGATATGAGTAAAATAATGCAAAACCTTAATTTTCAAAGATCTGATTTTTGAGGAATGATTTTGCATTAAATTTAAAATCAAAAAGAACATCTCCTATGTATAATTCTAAGAGATTTCAAAAAATGTAAGAAAATCAAAAAAATTCGCTAATTTTCTCTCAAAATTAATTTTTTATTAAAAATCATAAAAAATTCATATAAAATGAAACATTGATCCAAAAAATTTGAAATTTTTATTGAACACTTCTAATAATTTTCCTGACTTGCAAAAACAATTTGATACCAAAATTCAAAGTCATTTTTGAGATGTGATCAAAATAAGGAAAAACACTAATTTTTAAAGACCCAATTTTTAAGGAAATATTTTGCATCAAAATTAAAATCAAAAAGAATAGATCCTATGTATAATTATGAGAGATTTCCAAAAATGTAAGAAAATCTAAAAAATTCGCTCATTTTCTCTCAAAATTAATTTTTTATGAAAATTCATAAAAAATTCATAGAAAATTAAAATATGCTCCAATAGATCTGAATTTTTCTTTGTGAGCTCTTGATACTATCTCCAACTTGCAAAAAAACTTTGGTGTAAAATTTCCAAGCCGTTTGTGAGATATGATCAAATCTCTCCAAGATCTTGATTTTGTGTCCAAAACCCTAGCTGCACAAGGTTATTCTCCAAATTGTTTTACAAAACAGCAATATAGGTTTAGAAAAACCTGTAAAAAAACATAGATCTAACAAAAATCCATGTCCCATGGGGCGTGCAAAAATTTTTATGGTGAAAATGGAAACAACAATATTGAAAGACTAAATGGATTCAACCACAAAAACCTAGCCTAACAACAACAAAGATCCACCATAACATATGAAGATTACCTAAGGCAATGCAAATCAAATGAAATCAAAAAGATTATACCATCATATGTCCAATAGGGTTTGAATCTTCATTCTTCCTATCTCCATTGATCTTGCTTGATATATTTGCTCTTAGATTTTATGTGCACAAGAGCTCAACAAAGAACAGAAATGTGGTTGCAAGTAGGATCGCATATGAAAGTGCAAAGGCGTAGTGTCGTCAATTGATCAAGTAGTTAGGATGCATAGATTGATTAGGGTTGATAATGAAGGAAGTATCCTCTTATATAGAAGACACTATATGAAATGGAGGGATAAGATTGAGAGGTGTAAAAGATAAATGGTCGGCTATGATTAAAGGGTAGGTAGAGAAAATAATAAAATAATGAAAGGGTAGGTAGTGTATGAATTAAGAGATGAATGACATGTGTCATAGGTTGAAAAGGTTAATGAATTAATTAAATAAATAAAGATTCATTTAATTAATAGAAGAAGTGAGATCAATTAAATAAATAAGATATTTATTTAATTCAAGAAAAGGATAATTTAAATAAATAAATGTATTTATTTAAATAAGAAATAAGGCTAGAAGAGGAAAAATGAATTAATTAAATAAATAAATATTTATTCAATTAATAGAAGAATTAGGCTAAAGTAATTAAATAAATAAAGATATTTATTTAATTAGACATGACAATTTTAGGTGTCTACATTTTGCCCCTCTTTGAGACAATGCGACTTGTCGCGTCAATTTTAGGTGTCTACAGGATGAATTCGTCCCTTCTTTGAAAAATTTCAATGTTCCTTTCTTGACACATGCCTCCTCTACTTGGATGCCATTCTCAATCAATTTAGCAAAAGATGGTATGCATTGGAATTTGAGTATGTAACTCATCTCGCTATTTAAATTGTCAATGAAAATTTCCATCTTTTCCTTCTCAGGCACATCTCGAGGATAACTTGAGACCATTCGTCGCCAACATTGAAGGAACACCATAAATGTTTCGTTGTTCTTTTGTTTGGTATTGCAGACATATAGCATGGTGATGGTATGTTGAATGTTGTAGGAATATTGAGTAATGAATTTGTTGACAAACTCATCAAAGGATCTGACAGGAGGTGTGATTTTGGATAACCACTCCATTGTTTGCCCTCCCAAGCTTCTTGGGAATAATCTCATTAAATATGTGTCATCATGGGCAAATTCTAGGCTCATGGTGCAAAATTCCCGGACATGATGCGGGGATCGCTTTTTCCATCATATTTGTCAAATTTGGGGATGTCTGAATTTGGGGGAAAAGGTACCATGTTTAACCTCCTATCAAAAGGATAAGGACAAATTTCATTCAAGGAATACCGTACTGTTGATCCTTGTTGCATGTCTTGCATTTGTTTTTGCAACATTTGTATTTGTTGTGTAAGAGCCACCAAGGGTGCATTACTTTTCTGAGGTAAGAGTTCTTCCCTCACATTGTTTCTAGTTTGGAACGACGTGTGTAGCGGTATGTTTTGCTCGGGTAAATTCTGCTCAGGTATGTTTTTCTCAAGTATGTTTTGTTCATGGTCATGTGCTTCCTCCTCTCTTTTCTGTTCTTGATAAGCATAATGTTGAGACCTTGTTCTAAATATGCCAGTATCGAATTCTTCAGGGAGTTTAACTCCTTTGCTTGTGAGCATGAGTAGGTATTTTTCTTTGTTGTTTTCCATGAGTTTTTCCACAAGTTTTTGAAATGGAGCGCTTTCTTGACACTCTTGGAGGAGTTCCTCATAAATTTTTGTGTCTTCTAGATTTGGATATTCGAAAGGATTTGATAATTTTTGATCCATGTTGGACTCTGGTTGTGTTTTGCTTTGTTTGTTTCATTGAGAGCGAGTAACATTAGGCATCTAGTAGAAACTTTTTGTGACAAAGGGGATGAACTCCTCTTCGATGTTTTGCTCAGGGGTTGGTGGTTCAAATTGAGGTATATTGTAAGTGATGCACACTTTGGGGAAGAAAGCTGGATTGATCTTTCCTCCTTGATTTAGGCATTGACTGGATGCTGATTTTTGACAGAATGCTCTACTCCTTAATGGTTCCTTGTCAAATTCATTTGTTTTGTCTTGAAGATACAAGCGTATATGACGGAGGAATGTTCGATGAGATTTGAAGAGTTGGCAATTGATGTATAAAAATTTATTCCGTTTGGCAAGTTTTAGAGAACTAGGTTGTTGTTTCCTCAACTTAGTGTTATGATAAATACTCTTTCTTCTCAGAATATGAGAATTAGTCATGCACAAGTTATCAATGGTTTCCTTTGATTTGTTTTGAATTCAAGATATCTTGTTTGGAAACTTAAGTTTTAGTTTATTAAATGAAGGTTTAGATGCCCCCTCATGACAAAGCGTGTCAAATGATATGGAAAAAGAGCTTTCCCGATATGGAAACTCGATTTGACAACTTGGAGTTTAAAAGAAGTACATTTTTGGATAAAAATCCGTTTGATTGAAGGACCTTTTGATACGTGTGATGGTGTTTCCTGATTTTGGTAGGAGAGATGTGTTTTATCTTTTGACTAGTTTTTGGATTTAGACAACTTTGTTTTATGGAAAACTTGCTTTTGGAGTAGTTTTGATACTTTGATTTTGATTTTCTGTTTGATGGAGTTCAAGATGAGGAAAGAAGGCTTCCTAAACTATTTTTAGATTTTTCAAAAAAAGCTTTTGTTTTGCCCCTTGTTTTCTCAGTTTTTGCTATGTGCTAAGCTAGAAACCCAATGCGCTACTAAATTTTCTCAATGTGCTAGAGAAAGGACTCTATGCGCTAAGCTACCTTTCTGATGTGCTAACTGGATTGTTTGAGTTTGTTTTGCTTTGAAAGGTTTATGCGCTAATATGGGCTTCTAATGCGCTAACTGTTGACTTCAACACGCTAATGTTTGGTCTCAACGTGTTAAGCTGTTGCTTCCACGCGCTAGACTGTTTTTAGAAAGCACAAAGGTTTGAACTACTAATTTGGATTCGATTATGCACTAAAGTTTAGAAGAAATACGTTATGTTGAAGCTTGCATGCGCTAAACTGTGGTTCTAAAGCGCTAAGATGTTGTTCTTACGTGCTAAACTGGCCTGATAATTTTGACTTGGTGGTTTTCTGTGATTTTTGAACTTTGTTTCAATGATGATGGATGATTTTCTGAGGTAAGAAATGAAAGCGCAACACAAAAGAGATAACCATTTTGCCTAGTCTAAACAATGAGTGTATGTTCTGCGAGGATGTGTTCATATCCCCAATGTTTCAACAGGTTTGGATACAAAAAATACAAATCAATCAGACTCTTTATTCAAAGGTCATCGACAATACCATAGCTCACTAGTCTCGATACTCCGTCAGTTCAAACGGCCTTGTCACCCCCTAGGGGGAGTCTGTTTTTTTGCCTTTTACCAGAAATTAACTCAAAGTGAATCGCTTCATAGTTGAGTAGTTATCTTGGGAGATATATGGTGAGTAATCTTGGCGGCGAATTCTTCCCCACCCTTGCACTATGATACTGCAAATATTTGGATACTGACTCGGCTCAAAGTTTCTAATGCTAAAGTTCATAATCAGGCTTCTTGTTCGGCCGTCAGTGATAAAATCCCTCAGGAGGCTTCCCAACCTTTAGAACAAAGGCTTCACGTATCGTAAAGATACTGGGGGAAGGCTAATCACCGCACGCAATCATTGAAAAGGACTTTTGTCACTTTCCACTTTTGATTATAGTGGGTTGGAACACTTGGCGTCAAAGCCATTCCCCACTTAGGTCGTTCCCCTCATGCCGGCCAAAGAATGGCTTTAAGAGTTTTTCAACTACTCGAGAGGGCAGGCTTGCTAAAGGTTTTAATGCTTAAAAACACTGAAAGCATAAGAGTGGTCTGACTTTTTGATCACCCAGTTAAGGGGAGAGCATATTCTTTCCACTTTTGAATTAAATCACACAAGTGTTCTTTTTAACCTTTTATTGCAATGATTTGGTAAAATCTATATGGAGATATTGCTCCACAAAAACATGGTGTTCATTTTATCCCATCAAATCAGTGATTATCTAAGCTAGTAAAGGAACCTGGTCAACAAAGCAAAATCTCGATTTTGGTGGTCAACAAAAGAAATCGACAAAAGGGGAAGAACTTCCCTCTTTAACTTGAAAACAAAATTTAGACAAGTGTGATTCTTTTTCCTTGCAAAAATTTAAAAGATTGATCCTTTTATACACCAAAGGATGGTGAGGTTCTTTTCCAAGCTCTTTTTGCAAAAAAAGAAAGTTTGTTGGTTCTTTTTAGCAACCCAAAGGAAAGTTTTCTCCTATGAAAGCAAGGAAATATTTTTGTTGTGATTCTTTTTAAGTGCCCAAATGAGGTGTGAGTTCAATTTAACTTTAAACAAGAATTAGAAGAATTGAAATTTTTAACTAACTTTACTAAGTTAGTAAAAACTTCAAACTACTTTAAATCTTAAATTTAAAATAAAATGAACTCCCAAACCTACAATGAAACTGTCAGAAATCCTGCAAAAACAACAATTAAATCTGTTAGCAAAATACTGGCTTTGTGGACTTTCACAAGTCTATTTCTGATCTCGGTTACAAAGTATTTCTTGTTCTCTATCTATGATGCGCTACAAAATACTCCGTATGCGCTACATAATTACCCGGATGCGCTATCGGATAGACCCAACGCACTAAGCTGTTTTCCAAATGCGCTATACTGTTAAGTTCCCACGCTGAAACCTACCGGAATTTTTTTAAGAATGCTATGCACTAAGTGAGGGTCTCCACACACTAGGATATGAGTCCCACGTGCTGAACAGTATACCAGATGCGCTGGAATGTTAATCAGATGTGCTGGAATGTTAATCAGATGCGCTAAGAAACGTTCTCCATGCACCGATTCTTGTTTCCCGTGTACCTGCAAAAGTGGTCAGATTCAAAAACTGATTTGATTAATGGGGTTATGCCCCACGGTGGGTGCCAAAAATGTATGCGGGAAAAGCAGTTCAATGAAATGCAAAATGTGGAAATATTTCAAGGACTTGCCCACACACCCATGGGACTCTTGGTGCAAGTTATGGAGCCATGAGGAATGACTCAACTTCCCAAGGAGTGTTCCATGGTTCTCTATCTCACAAGGTTTCTCAAGCCAATGCCTTTTCTCTCAGATCATTGAGCAAAGTGACTTAGGGATGACGAATGCAAGAACGAGGGATTCTTTTGATTGAATTTAGTATGAATGCATCCTATTTCTGCATGATTCTAGTAAATGAACTAAACTAGATGATAAGATGACAAGGTTAGTAAAAATACTATCCTAACATGATATACTAGTTATATGATTTAAGCTAATGATAATATAAATACTCTAAAATGCTTATTAGATTAATTTCTATTGCAAAGAGAGGCTAAATGCTTTAAAATTAAGTATAAGTGTGATGCTAAAGACTTGGATGATCGAAATGGAGGAATGAGAGCTCTATTTATAGGAAAAATAGGGCAATGGATGGTTAGGATTGAAGGATCTAATCAAGGGTCAGGATTGAAAGCTATCAATCCATGTTTTCAATTCTCACAAATGAAATGGTGACAATTGTCAACATAAGACTGCTTGAGAGGAGAAGTAAGAAGCATTAAATGCTTGAGAAGACCTCATGGTTACCTTAGAGGGCAAAGGTTAAGGTTAGGTTAAGGTTATCCCTTGGATAAAGCTTTTACCCAAAGGATAAACTCTTGTGCAAAAGTTAAAGGGATAACCATGGTCAAAGCAATGAATGCTTGAAGAGATCCCTAGGTTAGATGAGGGTTGAGTTAGGGAAAAAGTCTCTAACCATGCCACTAAGGGTTAGTTAACCATTAATGGTTTGAAGACTTTGGGGACAAATTTGTAAGAGTCCTTCCAAATTTGGGGGTTTTCAACAAGCTAGCTTGTTGAAGGCAAAAAGGCTTTAATGCCTTTTGAAGACTTTACTCCAAATTTGAGAAGTGACCTCCTCAGATTTAGGGAAAGGGGATAATTGATAGGTTAAGCTTAATTGATTAGGATTAGATAGGTTCTAGAAGAATTTAGGAAGAGGGTTAGGAGGCAAGTGGGAGATGTAGGAAAATGCAAGTGGGTGAGGAATAATAGGATTTAAAATAAATTGCTTTATTTCAATTTGGTTGCAAGTTGGGGATTTAAATAAATTAGATTTATTTAATTGGGGTGAACTATTTAATTAAATGTAAATTTAATTAAAAAGTAGAGAGAAGGGATTTAATTAAATAAAATGATTTATTCAATTAAATGATATAAAAGGGCTTAAGTGAATTTAAATAAATAAATTGAATAATTTATTTAATTAAATAGAAGAATGTGGGTGATTTAATTAAATTAGATTTAACTAAATAGAGGAATGAGAATAAAATGAACATTAAATATTCATTTAGGAATATGGTCATTTTTATATGTCTACAGTAATACATAGATTGTACTTCATTTTGTGGCTTTAGTGTATACTTCTCAGCAAAATCAATGACACAAATAATAGTGCCGAGGGGGAAAGTGTCCTTACACAACTTGAATTGCTCATCTAACCACCTAGCTCTATGTGTGTGACCTATGTACTCATGCACTAGTTTCTCTTGAAACATCTTCATAAAATATGCTACGCATATATCCTTTTTCACTAACTCACACCTCTTTAATTCTTTTCCATCTTTAACACCATATGTGTCTGACTTGTATTTTCCAATAGAAACTAGTTCCTTACCAATTTCATGTGTGCTATCCAAATGTAGGCATCTATGCAATTGTTGCAAACCACCACATGTAGGACAAAAACCTCTCAAACACATCATCTTATAGTAAATGCACCCGTCATCTTGTCTACATAGTACACTTGAAATAAATTCTCTCGGTGACTTAGGAGGTGCTTGTAGACCACATTCCTGCAAAACAACGTTAGTGTGCAAAGTACAACATATATAGCGATAAGTATCATAATGCATGGAAAATTCAAGATGGACCCTACAACAACATGCAGTACGTGCATGAATAATGTTAACATAAAATGGTTTTGTCATCTTAAAAAATCTTTGACTAATTTTAATCTGAGGAAAGATTTGAAGAACCTTTCAGAAAATTGTATTTGAGTTGTATCTAAATAGTGTTTTGGGATGTGGCTCATGATTACTAATTCCAATTCGCCTTCTAACAACATCTCTTTGTTGGGTGAACCCCTTGTGTTGTCATGCCAATATTTCTCAATTAACGTTCTTAGTGCATCAACAACAACCTTGTCCTTGCGTGGGAGTCTACCCAAGAATGCCCAAAGAGAATTATTGTTAGGATCCTTGATTTTCTCTCGCCTCTCTAAGGCATAGTGTAATGTGGTTCTACTTATCCTTAATATCTTGCTTGTTTTTCTTATTAAACGAGATTTTTTTCATTTCCTTTCCCATTATGGTTGATGTGAGGACACGACGAGTAACATTAGCATCTTTAGTGCATGTTTTCGAACCAATGGTTTGGTATGCATCAAAAATATTTCTCCCAATGGTTCTTTCACTATATTTTCAGATGTTCTTAACCCCAAAATTTTCATTCTCTCTCTAAGTTTCAGATTTTTAATCATTTCAACAACTAATTGGCATCTTCCACTTTGATTTAAGTTTTCAAAATAGTTATTCCAAATTCTTCTAACTGTTCTTCTACAAGTTCTATCGGAAATTTTATCATGCATTGGCTTCACAATATTTTCATCAATATCTATTAGGAACTTTGGTTTTCTACGAATTATTCTAAGAGGTGTTAAGATTGGTGCATGCTCTTTGTTTTCATTAGGTGCATTATGTGCATTGATCACATCAAATTCAAATGGTATATCTTCTTCAATTTCATTAACATGTGCATTCACCAAATCATTTTCAAATGGTGTATGTTCATTGCATTCATTAGGTGCATTCATCATATGTATTTGAATTGGGGTATGTTGATCATTTTGATTTGGTGCATTCATCATATCAATTTAAATTGTTGAATGTTCATCACTTTCCTTAGGTGCATTAGATGACATACCTTCACGTAATCTCCTCATATGCTCCCTTTGTCTTTCCTTTGCTGCCTCTCTTTGTTCATTTGTTTCTCTCTTGTTCTTTCCCATTGTCCTACACATAACATCATGATGGACAATCCACAATCAAATAGCAAAAAACCAACAAATGATCATCATTTTGTTATAATCTAAAGTAACAATAATAAAATAACAAAAAAAAACCAAAATACAAGACAAATCAATCATGATCAAAGCAAAAAACAACAAATGATCATAATTTTTTTATAATCTAAAGTAACAATGATTAAATAACTTCAAAAAAAATCCAATATATGACACAAATCAATCATTTCAAAGAAAAAGTGACAAAAAAATGAAAACCTGATTGTTACTGTCCCATAAAATCATGTGCAAAAGCAGTGGGGCCTTCAAACAAATTGCAATGCTAATTTTTAGGCCGTTGGGACTAAAATATATTAATATTTTCCCATAACCCGTACGGGTATGGAAACCTTTAATGTGAACGTTCACAATTTCTCATAACCCGTACGGGTTCTATAGAACTAGAAGTTTTGGCCTTAGTTCTACATAACCCATACAGGTTATGTAGAAATAGGAAAAGGAGAGAGAGAGAGAGAGAGAGAGAGAGAGAGAGAGAGAGAGAGAGAGAGAGAGAGAGAGAGAGAGAGAGAGGGAGAGGGAGAGAGGGAGAGAGGGAGGGAGAGAGAGACAAAGAAGGATAAGGAGAGGGGGATGGATGGATAGGGAGAGAGAGGGAGATTAGGAGAGGGAGAGAGAGAGAGAGAGAGAGGAGAGAGAGAGAGAGAGAGAGGAGAGAGAGAGAGAGAGAGAGAGAGAGAGGAGAGAGAGAGAGAGAGAGAGAGAGAGGAGGAATGGAATAGGATAAGGAGAGGGGGATGGAGATAGAGTTAGAGATAAAGAGATAAGGGGTTAAGGAGAGGGGGAGAGGGAGATTGGAAAAAGGAGAGGGAGAGAGAGGGAGATTGGAAAAATGTGTGTGTGTGTGTGTGAGAGAGAGAGAGAGAGAGAGGAGAGAGAGAGAGAGAGATGAGAGGAGAGAGAGAGAGATGAGAGAGAGAGAGAGAGAGAGAGAGAGAGAGAGAGAGAGAGAGAGTAGGATAAGGAGAGGGGGAGAGAGATAGAGGAGAAATTGGGAGAGAGAGGGAAGGGAGAGGGAGAGGGAGGGCGGAGATGGGGAGAATATGATAAAGAGAGGGAGAGGGAGAGGGAGAGGGCGGGCAGAGATGGGGAGAATACGATAAAGAGAGGGAGAGAGAGAGAGAGAGAGAGAGAGAGACGAGAGGAGAGAGAGAGAGAGAGAGAGAGAGAGAGAGAGAGAGAGAGAGGAGAGAGAGAGAGAGAGAGGTTGAGAGAGAGAACGAGAAGGAGAAAGGATGTGAGAATAAAAAAAGAGAGAAAACTTGTGAGGGGGAGAGAGATGAGATATAACTCAAGGAGGATAATTAGGGCTCAGACTAGACAAAGGACCGGTGATGGGGGAAGGAAGACCAAGGACGAGAGGAAAAGAAGAGATACATGCATGTATACAAACATCTATACATATATCTATATAAATATGTGTATATAGATATGCATATATACATATAGATATGCATACATACATATACAAACATACATAACCATATATACAATAGATATGCATATATACATACATAAACCACATATTATATAGGTATGTATAACATATGTGTAGTAAATGCTAAGTTTACAAGCATACATTATTATGTCATCATAACCCGTACGGGTTTTGTGAAACACAAAAAAATATTTTAGTTTTACATAACCCGTACAGGTTTTGTGAAACACAAAAAAATGTTTTTTAGTTTTACATAACCCGTACATGTTTTTTAGTTTTACATAACCCGTACGGGTTATTTAGAACTGCGAATAGTACTTTTTGTTTTTCAAAACCCATGCGGGTTTTGGCTTGGTAAGAGGGTTGGAAACTGACCCTAAGGCTTGCAAGCCCATTTTCCCCCCTATTTTTGTCCCTTTACATGTTTTTTCATCCTCCAACATGATTTCTTGACTTCGTCATCATCAGGTTTACAAATGATCAAGCGAGTATCTCTAAAATTACCACTATAATATGACACATCTTCTCAATTTTTTGATCATATAATTTTTTCCATTTTTAGACAACATTAGCATAGTAAACTTTAATTTTCTTTATCAGTGCCTTGACAGTCCTCAGAGACATATGTCTACCATTTTTTAATAACTTTTGATATACTTGACCAAATTCAGAATAAATTACATATTATTGTTCTACACTAGATTCTATACAATTTAAAAAAAAAAAGTTTGCATTTTTTATTATTTTGATGCAAGTTATGCCCAACGCACAAACATGTACCAAATTTTCAGGATGCGATCACTTCAAAAAATCATTAAAAAAAAATACTCAACGAAAAATTATAAAAAAATACACAACTTCTAGATCTCACTCTTACCTATCATCCTACCAAATGGTTTTGCAAAATACTAAATCTAACTATATATTTTTTGCAGTGCATGAAAACAACTATGTTATGTTTTTCTGAAAAAATCAGGAACAATTTTTCGTGTGTGAAAGTTTTGACCCTCTTAATCTTATCCAATTTTTAAAAAAATTAGTAGTTTAGAAACTAGATTCAGAGTACTACAATTCTTATTGTTTTCTCAACTCCTAGTTCTGAGTGCATGACCTTCAAATATCTCTTTGAAGTCCAGGTTTACCTATTTTTAGAAAAAAAAAGTGGCCACTTATACCCCACATTTTGTTCACCATCTTGGTGCACTTACCCAATCATTATAAAATACATGG
Organism: Cryptomeria japonica; assembly: GCF_030272615.1. Classification (NCBI taxonomy): domain Eukaryota; kingdom Viridiplantae; phylum Streptophyta; class Pinopsida; order Cupressales; family Cupressaceae; genus Cryptomeria; species Cryptomeria japonica. Next base: position 512,471,207 of record NC_081408.1, read on the forward strand.
ATAAACAACTAGGAACTATAAATACCCAAGCATAATGATACCATTATGAGAGCTATCAACTTTAGCTAGCTATAGTCATTTCACAACTCAAATGATCAGACATAGACATGGTGATAATTACAGTCTTCTAGATACCTTGACATGAATGAAAAAACTAACTAGAACCTTGGACATCAATGACAAACGTTTTTCAACAATATCCCCCTTTAACATTGATAGCAAACAAAAAAATGTTGCTAGCACACCAACACAATCCAAGCTAGTCAGAAAATACCCTTGTGATGAATAATTGATATTGTAAGAAGCTTCTAAGCATTTAAAAAAAATGATCCCCTTAATAGATATAACATTTTGGGTTTCTTTATCCCACTTTGACATCAATTGCAAATAACAACAATAGTGTTTGGATTTCCTTCAGTCAATCTCTTTCTCGCCTTTTCATCTTGGACCTCTTTCTTCATCAGATTACATAATCTATACCCAATATATGGATTGAAACACTCCACACGATCACTAGGTCTTCTTGTGGCAATGATTGAACACTCCCTCTCAACCCATGCTTCTTGTTGAATCAAGAGAAGGGAGCAACCACTTTCATTTTCTTTTGGAGATATTAAAAAGTCTCCTTAGACAAAGGTTTTGTGAGGATGAACTTACAATCTATCCCTTAGTCTCAAAATACTCTATCTTCACTTCTTTGTCTACAACCTTCTCTCTTATGAAATGATACTTGATTGCAATATTTTTGTTCTTCAATGTATCACTAGATTGCTAGAAATATTTATGCCAGTTGTACTGTCACAAAGAATAGAAATGGGCTTATCAAACTCTACTTTCATCTCCTTTAAGTTCTACTTCTCCATAAAATTTGAGTGCAATAGGAAATTGCTACAATATAATCCACTTTTCTATAGATAGAGATACTAAATTTTTCTTTTTACTCAACCAAGATACAAGGTTATCACTAAGAAAGAAAGCTCTACCACTTCTACTTTTTTGGTCATCTAAACGTTTGGACCAATCTGCATATATGTATGTAGTGAATGTGAAATTTTCACTCTTAGGATACCACAAACCAAAATATACTGTAGCATTTAAATATCTAAAACTCCTTTTCACTACCTTGACATGTGTTTCCTTAGGTGTTGCCTAAAACCTATAAACCATACCCACTTATTTTATTATATCCAACCTAGATGTAGTTACATACAGTAAACTACCAATCATTGACCTATACAAGGTCTGGTTTGTTGGAACAAACTCTTCATCTTTTCTCAATTTACACCTAGTAACCAGAGGTGTACTTACTAGTTTGCATTCTTCCATCTTAAACTTACTCTTGACATTTCTTTTATGGTTTGAGATATGAATATACCCTTTCATGATTGAGAAATTTGTAAACCAAGAAAGAAAAATCATTGAGCATTGACATTACAAATTCATTTTCCATAGCATCCTAGAACTCTTTGCAAACCGCATCACTGCTACCTCCAAATAAAATGTCATCTACATTAGCAATAATAGTTAATGAACGATTACCTTTTATTTTAATATATAGATTGTTGTCCACATCACCTCTCTTGGATCCTTTCTATTTTAGATATGTAATGCCCCGCCAGGAAACCCTGAAGGGATAAGCCAAAACACAAGAATAGAGTGCAATAATTAAAAAAAAAAAAAAAGTTACACCACATTAAGATACAACAAGATATCAAAGATTCAGATTACATAGTGGAAGACATCAACTAACACCTAAAGAGTTTCCCAACGAGATTACTTAAATTTCACAATTCACTTAACTCACACAATTAATCCAATAAGCTGATTATCTTAATAACAAGATAATTCTTAATCAGGATAATTTCTTTTAGAAGATGGAAATATAAATCACAAGCAAAGATTCATCCATTAAGATCTATTCATAATCTTCATTCAAGCTTTTCATAAAAATACAAGCCATACATATAATATTCTAACACACTAGAATTTCATCATAAACATATGAGATCCTTTCAAACATACTTAATTTCCTAACAACAGCTGAATATATTCCATTACTCTAAGTTACATTCTTTCATATTCCAATTTATTGCATTAAAAAGACGATTGCATACATGCATCTACGATAAATCTCATCTAAACCACTTATGCATTCGATCAAAATGGCATTCAAGAAAGAACTGCATATAAGCATTTAAAGTTAATTCCATTTATCCACTTATCCATTCTAACATAAGCTAATCATACATGATAAAGCTGAATAAGGGAACATAAGAGAATAACATCACATAACACCATAATGATCTCGGAGTTCACCCCTAAAGGGCTACATCTCTGGGTTTGCTCAACTGCAAGACCCCTCTGATAAATAATAAAGTTAAGAATACAAGAGGTTACACCATTACAATCCGACCATCAAGGCGAAATATAAACAATATACAAACAACCACATCGGTCAATTAATACATAAACGATCCCTGAAAAGAAAAGGATCCAACTGAACATAATCAAAGCTAATACAAAGGTCTAGGAGAGCATCCACAAAACTGAGTCATCACCACCCAAGGTCTAACATGAAACCAAGTACTCACAAAGGCATAGACAATAGGACGACCCACAAACGTGCTCCTAAAAGGACAAAATGACAACATACTAGCGAACGTAGGGACAAGTGTCATCACACAACCTGGTATGGTTACCATGGCAGGTCTTCATAGGCCCCGACCCCATACACTGGGTTACCCTGGCAACCTAATCCGAGCCTTCGGCCCATCCAAGCCTCATGTGGACCCACACATCCTCTCGTGAAGACAAGGATGATGGTTTGCCATTTCAGGCCTTCTCACAGCATGTCGGGTCTATGTTAGCACTCGTCCCATGTGTAAGGCACAATTATCTTACTTAGAGATTACATTCTAATCTACTGATAGGTTATCACTTATTAGACTTACTTTTGATGGGTTACCCAGCAGCCACTTTGGGCGCGGTCCCCAATCAAAAGCTACCTTCCCATACGACACTAGACTATACTCAGATGAACTCAAAAACCAAGGAATAGACATGGTCAGACGAATGGAGTTCAAGAAGGAGGGAACAACCATCTGGTCAAACACGAATCACCATTCAACACCCACACAAAGGATATGACCAACTATGACACCACCACAATACAATAGTCAACTCGGGACCGAGGACTGAAACAGGTACCCCAAATCAATCCATACGACAGGGACCTATCGAACAAAGCATGACTTGCCATTACATAAGCAAAAGTGAATACAGAAATTAAACTCGCATAGGTAATATTCAATAGATACAATCTTTTCCGAATTGATCTAAACATTAAAAGTCGATCAAGTTTTCTACATGATCTATATTTCCAAAAATACACTAGTAGGAAAACATCATTGCAAGGTGAAAACAATATCACAATTTGCAATAGTACCAGTGTCTATTTCTCAACAGAGGAAAAATATAAATTAACCATTCATTTTACTAAATGAGAATATCAATAACTAAACAATTTCCCCAAATGATACTTGATTAAATTTCCAAAAGCACATCGTTTAAATTCATAATGACCAAGGGTTAAATATTCATTTCTAACATCTCCAGATTAACAAATGGTTTCCTTGAGCGTAAAAGAAGATCACTCAAATAATTATTAATTAAGGTATATATTTATTAATCCAAGATTAATCAAAATATAACCTATTAATATTTAATTGCGGAATTAGCATTTCTAGAATTCAAATTAGAAAACAGTACATTAATCATAAAATGAAATTATCGAATATTAATTTAACGTATATATTCCCTCATACCATTAATTATTATCCAATTAATCATTATTTATAAATTTACGCCACATTAATCATAATTAAAACTCAATTAAAATGTAACATTGAATAATATTAAAATATTATATGTATTATTATTTTTTTTTAATAAAAAAAAATACATTAAAAAAAAACATTTTGAAAAACTAATTAAAAAAAAACATTTTATATGGGGGCGGCGAAGGCCGGGCCCACCTCCCAACGCAGAGGATTTGGGCACCCAAACCCTAGCCGCAGGGAACCCTCGCGGGCGGCGCCACTGGTGGGGGACGTAGGTTCCACGACGCTCTGCGGCCCCTGTGGCCAACGCAGTACGCCTGCGACCACCGCGATCAGTGAACAAGCATGGGGGAGGGGAGGAGGAGGTGGGTGGAGCTTTGCTCCCCGCCCTCCAAACCTCAACAAAATTTATTTATTTATTTTTGCACGGGTTCGATTTTTTTTTTAAAACAACAAATCCAAATTTGTTTTTATAAATTTCGATTTATAATAAGATCAGGTTACAATGAGGTATGTTTTGGTATCATATTTTCTTTGATGGTATTCATTCTCTCCAAACACAAATGGGTTTCAAACACCCAAAAAGAATTGAGGAATAACAAAACCTCAAATAAATTTCCAGCCAAACTCATAATGGGCCAAAAAGGAACTATTCTTCATACAAAATTACAAGCAATCCGCCAAACTAACTAATTTACTATAACAGTTCTTAATCTTGGCATTCAATGGAGAATATGGAACCAAGATAGCATGAAAACATTCAAACCCCCATTTTTATTTTATTTTAAACAATAACTAAATTGATAAACAGATCCTACCCGATCTCGCATTCTTGGCAAGATCTGCTGAAGAGCCCCAATCTGCAGCTCCCAAAAACCTTCCTTCTCCTTCCAAAACCCCCAAATTTCCTCCCAAAAATATTTTCCAACCTCGATTTTACCAAAAATATCCCCCCTTAAAATTTTCCAAAAGTTTAGGTTATAAGGAAGAGTTGACCAAAATTTCATTTTTGGAATTAAAATTTTTATTTAAAAATAATTCTCAAAATAATTCTTTTCCAACTATATCAATAAATTGAATTGCTTTTTTCCCAGTTAAAATTGATTTTCTCACTCAACTGAAATTTAACCTTTCTATTTCAAAAATGTCAAAAGATTAAATTAATTCTATTGCAATTAAATTTAAATCTTTCTTTTTCAACAACATAAACATAACAAATTTAATATTAAAATTAACTATTTAATTGAACTTACTCCCAATTTAAATCGAGCAATTCAAATCAACGATAATTCACATAAGGAACTCCTGATTAATTTAGTCCATTAATCTATAATGCACAAACACATATTTAATCAAATTAATTACTAAGGACTAATTAATCAATTTAACCATTCACACCAAACACGCAAGCCAAGAAAGTCAACCAAACAGATGACTCACAAACCCAAACAAAAAGGGAATACCGACGACAATTGATGACGCTCACTTGAGCACGACTATGGTCAACTAGGGTCTTACGACCACCTAATCCAACTCCAAGGATTAAAGAGGTACACTCAAACGTGCAAATCCAGGTGAAGACGAACCTCGCACTCATGCGGCATTGTACCTGAAATCTCCTGCAACCAAGAGCCATACATGCATACATATATAAACTTAATGAAAGCGTTAGCCTGATATTAATACCACGAAATAGGAACACTGAACAACTTGCATACAACTAGTGTGGAAACCACATCAATAGCTGTGCATTAAATCAAACATCTGACTATAACATTATATTAAGATAAACTGACCAAGATTAAACCGAGATTAGAAATTGATTAGGGCAGGGGTACTACATTCTCCCCCCCTAGGTTCCGACTTACTCCTGGATGTCGTAAGGCTAGATGGAGAACATGTCGTACGCATCAGCCCTGAAACTCATTCAACAAAGATCAAATTGCACATATAAATCTTTCCATAAATAAATGAAATATTATTGCAAAATCCTTTGCAAATGCCATTATCCATTGGCAAGATACATCTAAAACCATACATTCCTTAAAATATCCTAGGAATTATCAATAATCATAGGAGAGATACAAGAACTTTCTTCCTTTCATTACACCAAATTAAAGCATTACAAGGAGGTAAACAACAATTACCATAATCATCTATCAAACATGACAAGAAAACATGCCTTCAAGATCAATTTCCTTTACCAATCCATCTTTTTCATAAACTTTATAACATAGAACTAGCTTAAAATATCAATTTCTACAACCAATTTAACTTTCATGAAATAAGAGCAACATAAATAACTCAATTGTTTACACTTGCCAGGCATAAGAAAACCTTTCCAAAGACGATGTCCCATAACATAGTGACAAGTTAACACAATTTACTCCATGATACAAATAATAACCATCCACATAACTAGAATGCATAACTTAAAAGGCCACATGTGAGCATGTTCTAATGCTCGGTCAAAGGTAACATGCACAATCAACATCTCTATGCCTGATCTCAGAACAACAATATGATCATAAATATCCAATATCTCACTCAAGGCTCGATGGTGCTAGGCACACCATAGTGGTGCTACCTTCCATACAAGACCCTTGTGAATATCCCTTGTTGAGCAAGGTGGTTAGCCTCCAAGAGATAGTCACCACACATAGGTAGGTAGTGGATCCTAGTTGCATCACAGCCTCACATACCCCCATCCTCAAGGTTCCTTACGACCACTTCCTCGTACACACTCTACCAAGTCCGTATTATACATCCTTGGAGAGGAATTTCACATTTCAACACAAGACCAGCATACGAAAACAATAAGGATAAACCAGTTTAGCCACCAAAGTACAGATGAATAAAGATAATAAATCATCAATTCCAACAGTAAGGCAAGAAAATAATCCGGAATTGCAACACCAAATCAAAAGTGCAAAAGATCACAAGATCGTGGCTAAACCTTCAAAGTCAAAGTAAAATAAATTGCTGATCCCCAAAGAAATAATAAGAATATCACAACTGCACATAACATCACTATGTGACTAACATCTAGCCACCAACGAGGAAGGAAGGAACAACTGACTAGCTATTGCAGTAGCTCATCATGTGGTGCGACATAGTCACACTACCCACATGGCATGGCGGTGTGCACCTCGACATCACCCCGCATCACGTTGTCACGTGGCATGGCAATACCCCAAGCGGAGAAAACACGCAATGGGCATATCCCGCATGGTAGTGTACCTCGCGGAAAAAGCACACGCAGGTCACATCCTGCATAGCGACGTATCTAGAAGGATACTCGCTGTAAGTCAGAGGTATACATGACTAGGGTCCACCCACATGCCCACCAACACATACTAACTGGCAGCACATGTGAATAAACCTACCTTTCATGAAGACAAGGCAAAGGATCCTCCAATTTACACCATCACTATACACAAGAATCACCATCCATAAGCTCAAATAAAGGAGAGGAATAGGCTGACACATATAAACCTATAAATAGATTCATCAAAAGGGAAAGTATTGAGTACACCTTTGATACAGTTTAATAGTACAACTATATCATTCCTCGAAGTAGAGAAGCTAAAGTCGCTTCACACTGACATTACTCGTACGCCAATCCATACTATTCAAGGAATGGTTACTTTGAATACTACCCCTTAACATACTGAGTTACCCACAACCCGAGGTTTGGTACTCAATAGGGAAACAAATAAGCAACATCACATAAACAGTATGGTTTCCCATACTCATAAGCAACATATCCTCCATGGTTGATTACTTCACCAATCCATGGGCACATATAATAAGCACTGGTTTCTTACAATACACACGAAAACACCAGTACTGGTTTAGTCACATTTACGAGTAGTACTTTTCAGTACGCTAACATCTATACAAGGAAGATTTAAATTATGCTTTCTATATAAATAACTGAATCAAGTTTACTCTAGATACAAGTACTGAAATTATTAACAATTCAAAATTATATAAGGAAATAACATCATTCCTATATCTTTCTCAAATTTCACTAAGCATTCGTAACTAAATTACTAGCTAAGCAAATTCTTTTCCCAAAGAGGACTTTCATCTTTCAATATGAAGCCAAAATGCAATAGTACAATTTCACATGTTTTATAAACATTCTATTTAAATCAATGCATTCTTTAATACCATTTCTAAAAATCTTATGATTAGGCAAAGAGAAGGGAAAGAGAGTTTGATAACCAAACTATTTCCTACAAAAACGCAAGATCAACAGATCACACTACATTATAAAATTTCTCACTATAAGCCTATCATTTTAATTACACGGTTTTCATTTCGCTACCATTAAGAAGGATGACAATCAGCCTAACAAAACACTTCCAAAAATTATGGTTGCAATAGGAGGTTCTAGTTTTCCAACCAACAGAGATCAAAACAGGCAATCTTTTCGATAATACCAGACCTCTTGAGAACACTCTCTATAATAATACAATACAGACACATGTCATAAATTGCAACCTATTATAGAAAATCACATTATGATTAAAAGGTAAGCAAGGAGCTATCAACTAAATAATACATCTTAATGCATGCACATCAAACAAGCTTTTCATTCGCACTTTCTAAACACATTAAGGTAATTACATATACCCAAAAGCGAGTTCAATGGAGCATTACTAAAATAAATCTTCAATCAAACTGGTTTAATGAAACACATACAACAATCTTTCGGGGAACACATTAATACTCTCTTGAAGCTACAATAACATGCTCCTTTTAATACTTCTTCTACAAACCAAGCAGTTTCACATAATTCAACTATTCCCATAGTAATGCACCTTAATAAGATAGAATTTAATTATGCTACTCCTACAAAATGCACATGGAGAATTCCTTAAACGTACACATACAGTTTTCTCCCAATAACCAAAATAACTTTTTTTTTTAAACCCAAAGCCCTTTTATTATCTAAACACATAAGCATCATAGGGTTCACACAAGGGTTCAAGAAGTCACAACCTTTTCTCCCTCGTAAACAAGAAAACTCAAATCAGAGATAATTACACATATCCTAATCATTTTAATTTCTAGAGAGAGAGAGAGAGGAATGGTGATAATCATTTAATTTTCTACAAAATAAGCATTCAATAATTGTCATACTAGTCCTTCAAGTGGACAACACTAAGCTAGATCATAATCTTAAACAAACACAATTCGCACTTTCAAATTCAAGACAAGCACTGACCAATCCAAATGGATTAGTCTATAGAGTACAACACTCAAAAAGGAAGGTACATACGACTCTCTTTCAAAATATGAGTAATCCTAGACCCAGACATCAATAAGCAAACAATGCACATATAAACACTCAAACACCAACATCAAGAAGGTGAAAACAAGGTGTGAACACACACACGTTACACACAAGTTAAGGCCTGCTCAATCACTCACATGCAAAAAGGAGGACAAGCATACACATAAGGTCGATACACCTCACACCAATAGAGGGCACACGCGACACTAGAGATCCCAGTGTTTGCAACATGCGCTCTGATACCAAATGTAATGCCCCGCTAGGAAACCCCGAAGGGATAAGCCAAAACACAAGAATAGAGTGCAATAACTTTTTTTTTTTTAAAGTTACACCACATTAAGATACAACAAGATATCAAAGATTCAGATTACATAGTGGAAGACATCAACTAACACCTAAAGAGTTTCCCAACGAGATTACTTAAATTTCACAATTCACTTAACTCACACAATTAATCCAATAAGCTAATTATCTTAATAACAAGATAATTCTTAATCAGGATAATTTCTTTCAGAAGATGGAAATATAAATCACAAGCAAAGATTCATCCATTAAGATCTATTCATAATCTTCATTCAAGCTTTTCATAAAAATACAAGCCATACATCTAATATTCTAACACACTAGAATTTCATCATAAACATATGAGATCCTTTCAAACATACTTAATTTCCTAACAACAACTGAATATATTCCATTACTCTAAGTTACATTCTTTCATATTCCAATTTATTGCATTAAAAAGACGATTGCATACATGCATCTACGATAAATCTCATCTAAACCACTTATGCATTCGATCAAAATGGCATTCAAGAAAGAACTACATATAAGCATTTAAAGTTAATTCCATTTATCCACCTATCCATTCTAACATAAGCTAATCATACATGATAAAGCTGAATAAGGGAACATAAGAGAATAACATCACATAACACCATAATGATCTCGGAGTTCACCCCTAAAGGGCTACATCTCTGGGTTTGCTCAACTGCAAGACCCCTCTGATAAATAATAAAGTTAAGAATACAAGAGGTTACACCATTACAATCCGGCCATCAAGGCGAAATATAAACAATATACAAACAACCACATCGGTCAATTAATACATAAAAGATCCCTGAAAAGAAAAGGATCCAGCTGAACATAATCAAAGCTAATACAAAGGTCTAGGAGAGCATCCACAAAACTGAGTCATCACCACCCAAGGTCTAACATGAAACCAAGTACTCACAAAGGCATAGACAATAGGACGACCCACAAACGTGCTCCTAAAAGGACAAAATGACAACATACTAGCGAACGTAGGGACAAGTGTCATCACACAACCTGGTATGGTTACCATGGCATGTCTTCATAGGCCTCGGCCCCATACACTGGGTTACCCTGGCAACCTAATCCGAGCCTCCGGCCCATCCAAGCCTCATGTGGACCCACACATGCTCTCGTGAAGACAAGGATGATGGTTTGCCATTTCAGGCCTTCTCACAGCATGTCGGGTCTATGTTAGCACTTGTCCCATGTGTAAGGCACAATTATCTTACTTAGAGATTACATTCTAATCTACTGATAGGTTATCACTTATTAGACTTACTTTCGATGGGTTACCTAGCAGCCACTTTGGGCGTGTCCCCCAATCAAAAGCCACCTTCCCATACGACACTAGACTATACTCAGACGAACTCAAAAACCAAGGAATAGACATGGTCAGACGAACGGAGTTCAAGAAGGAGGGAACAACCATCTGGTCAAACACGAATCACCATTCGACACCCACACAAAGGATATGACCAACTATGACACCACCACAATACAACAGTCAACTCGGGATCGAGGACTGAAACAGGTACCCCAAATCAATCCATACGACAGGGACCTATCAAACAAAGCATGACTTGCCATTACATAAGCAAAAGCGAATACAGAAATTAAACTCGCATAGGTAATATTCAGCAAATACAATCTTTTCCGAATTGATCTAAACATTAAAAGTCGATCAAGTTTTCTACATGATCTATATTTCCAAAAATACACTAGCAGGAAAACATCATTGCAAGGTGAAAACAATATCACAATTTGCAATAGTACCATTGTCTATTTCTCAACAGAGGAAAAATATAAATTAACCATTCATTTTACTAAATGAGAATATCAATAACTAAACAATTTCCCCAAATGATACTTGATTAAATTTCCAAAAGCACATCGTTTAAATTCATAATGACCAAGGGTTAAATATTCATTTCTAACATCCCCAGATTAACAAATGGTTTCCTTGAGCGTAAAAGAAGATCACTCAAATAATTATTAATTAAGGTATATATTTATTAATCCAAGATTAATCAAAATATAACCTATTAATATTTAATTGCGGAATTAGCATTTCTAGAATTCAAATTAGAAAACAGTACATTAATCATAAAATGAAATCGAATATTAATTTAACGTATATATTCCCTCATACCATTAATTAATATCCAATTAATCATTATTTATAAATTTACGCCACATTAATCATAATTAAAACTCAATTAAAATTTAACATTGAATAATATTAAAATATTATATGTATTATTATTTTTTTTAATAAAAAAAAATACATTAAAAAAAAACATTTTGAAAAACTAATTAAAAAAAAACATTTTATATGGGGGCGGCGAAGGTCGGGCCCACCTCCCAACGCGGAGGATTTGGGCACCCAAACCCTAGCCGCAGGGAACCCTCACGGGCGGTGCCACTGGCGGGGGACGCAGGTTCCGCGGTGCCCTGCGGCCCCTGCGGCCACCGCAGTACGCCTGCGACCACCGCGAGCAGTGAACAAGCGCGGGGGAGGGGAGGAGGAGGCGGGTGGTGAACCTGCGTCCCCCGCCAATGGCACCGCAGTACGCCTGCGACCACCGCGAGCAGTGAACAAGTGTAGGGGAGGGGAGGAGGAGGCGGGTGGAGCTCCGCTCCCCGCCCTCCAAACCTCAACAAAATTTATTTATTTATTTTTGCATGGGTTCGATTTTTTTTTTAAAACAACAAATCCAAATTTGTTTTTATAAATTTTGATTTATAATAAGATCAGGTTACAATGAGGTATGTTTTGGTATCATATTTTCTTTGATGGTATTCATTCTCTCCAAACACAAATGGGTTTCAAACACCCAAAAAGAATTGAGGAATAACAAAACCTCAAATAAATTTCCAGCCAAACTCATAATGGGCCAAAAAGGAACTATTCTTCATACAAAATTACAAGCAATCCGCCAAACTAACTAATTTACTATAACAGTTCTTAATCTTGGCATTCAATGGAGAATATGGAACCAAGATAGCATGAAAACATTCAAACCCCCATTTTTATTTTATTTTAAACAATAACTAAATTGATAAACAGATCCTACCCGATCTCGCATTCCTGGCAAGATCTGCTGAAGAGCCCCAATCTGCAGCTCCCAAAAACCTTCCTTCTCCTTCCAAAACCCCCAAATTTCCTCCCAAAAATATTTTCCAACCTCCATTTTTCCAAAAATATCCCCCCTTAAAATTTTCCAAAAGTTTAGGTTATAAGGAAGAGTTGACCAAAATTTCATTTTTGGAATTAAAATTTTTATTTAAAAATAATTCTCAAAATAATTCTTTTCCAACTATATCAATAAATTGAATTGCTTTTTTCCTAGTTAAAATTGATTTTCTCACTCAACTGAAATTTAACCTTTCTATTTCAAAAATGTCAAAAGATTAAATTAATTCTATTGCAATTAAATTTAAATCTTTCTTTTTCAACAACATAAACATAACAAATTTAATATTAAAATTAACTATTTAATTGAACATACTCCCAATTTAAATCGAGCAATTCAAATCAACGATAATTCACATAAGGAACTCCCGATTAATTTAGTCCATTAATCTATAATGCACAAATACATATTTAATCAAATTAATTACTAAGGACTAATTAATCAATTTAACCATTCACACCAAACACGCAAGCCAAGAAAGTCAACCAAACAGATGACTCGCAAACCCAAACAAAAAGGGAATACCGACGACAACTGACGACGCTCACTTGAGCACGACTATGGTCAACTAGGGTCTTATGACCACCTAATCCAACTCTAAGGATTAAAGAAGTACACTCAAACCTACAAATCCAGGTGAAGACGAACCTCGCACTCATGCGGCATTGTACCTGAAATCTCCTGCAACCAAGAGTCATACATGCATACATATATAAACTTAATGAAAGCATTAGCCCGATATTAATACCACGAAATAGGAACACTGAACAACTTGCATACAACTAGTGTGGAAACCACATCAACAGCTATGCATTAAATCAAACATCTGACTATAACATTATATTAAGATAAACTGACCAAGATTAAATCGAGATTTGAAATTGATTAGGGCAGGGGTACTACAAGATACTTGTCCAACCTTGAATACCATTCTTTGCGAGATTGATTAAGTCTAATATAAAGGGTCTTCTTTAGTCTTCACACAAAATCTAGATTATTTGAAAGCTGAAACCCTTTCTGTCATTCAATGTAAACTTATTCTTCTAGCTCTCGATTAAAAAATGTATATATTTGACATACATATGATATACTTTGAAATTATTGAATATTGGTAGTGCTAGGAACATTTTGATTGCTTCTAATCTTGCTACAAGAGAAGATGCCTCCTCAAAATCAACTCCTTAAACTCATATTTGATTGGTGTAATCAATCAATAACTGCAAATACAACATCTCCAAAATGCCCACCTTTGCTTCTACTTATGCCAAATGGGGTTCTTGCATTCAACATCAGAGCATCAACAATTCATTCTAAGTTGTGATTGCCAAAAAAAAATTTCATTCAGCTGCAGAAGCTTGAGTTTCCAAGAATATTATGTCCCACATAAAATACATATTAATCGATGAAATAAGCTTCTTGGGACAAAGACAATTTGAAAACATAGATTCTCATATCCCTAGAATAGTCATAAAAACTTTGGAGGTAAGTTTCATTTCTACATTGTATTACTTACAATATGAAATCTAAATTACAATACACTCTGCTTTTTATTATTATAATAATTATTTTACAATACATGTAGTTCAATAAACCTACTAAAATCTTTATTTAGGGATTTTTGTGATATTGGTTGGAGATTTAGCATAATTACCTCTAGCGAATGATAGACCACCATACACAAATGGAAGATGTGCAAAGCTATTATGGGAAGAATTCAAAAAATAGTTACATTAGAGCATATTTTCAAACAAGATGGACACAATATCAAGAAAGAAAGATTTTATCTTCTCCTAGCCAACATAAAGGATGCAAAACCAACAATGGATGACTAGATATTATTCATGTTGAAAACAAATGCCAAAATCACTATTGCAACAAACAAGGATTTCAAAAACAGTGTCACTTATTCCCAACAAATGACAAAGTGCACAACCATAATGTAAGAAAAAACTATATATTCATTATCAAATCTTGTTGCACGAAACATTTTAGTGAAAACAAAAACTAACTCCATGGAAAGACATGAAAATGATGAGCTTGATATGAAATTAGTATTGGGCAACAATGCAAGGGTAATGCCAACTTCAAGCCTATGGATAGAAGCAGGTCTTATGAATGGAGCACTAGGTTATGTCCTAAGTATTTTGTATAGACTTGGAACAACGCCACCAAAACTACCATTATATGCACTTGTAAATTTTGAAAGCTACTCAAGATTTCCATTTGATGATAGACGTCCACAAACAATTCCAATTCAACCTATTGAAAAGGGTAGAAAAAAGAAGGTAACATTGAGATTGGCCTGGGCATTATCAATACACAGATCACAAGGTCTGACACTTGAATATCAAAGCCGCTGTTGATATAGGTCCCACTAAAAGAAGTGGTCTTACATTTGTTGCAATATCATGCGTCAAATCTTTGGAATGCCTACAAATAATTTTGCCCTTCACATATGACAGATATGAAAAAATGAAAAAGGGAAAACAAGTTACGAGAAGAAAACATGAAGAGAATAGGCTAAAATCCTTATCATTTGACTTGGATATATATGCTAGCATTTACTCATTATATGTGCTCTCACCTCACCTTCAAGTGAGTTACGTTGGTGATTTGAAAGTAATAGATATGATTTTATTAAAATTACTTAACATCATTATACTTGAGCGTGCAATAAAACTTGGATTATTTGTTTTACCAATTATTTGAGTGGTGCTACTAAACTAATCTCATAAATGCTTTATCAATAGCCTTATTATCATGCTCCTTTATAAGTCTTACAATATTTTCAAATGTAAGTGAATGTCTTTAAATACCACAACATATCATGCAAATCAACATAAGCATGCTCTAGGTTGACTCACAAAGGCTATTAAAATGGTCAACTTTGTGTAAATATAAAAGGTTCAGATCTACACATGAAGAAGTGACTTGGGTCAAGATTGTATCATATAGATTTAATCTAAGTTAGAAAACAATAGATCTAGGAATCAAGTTTTAAATTCTAAAAATTATAGATGCCAAAAAGATGAGGATAAAAAGATGTACATCATAAATCAAATTTCTATAAAAGTATATATCATCTATAAACTAATCATTCCATTTAAAAAACTTCAATAAAAAATCAACCCAAAACATAAAAAATCATCACGAATATAAAATTTTCTTTATTACACAATAATAATAAATCAAAAGATAAGTCTCAAAATATAATAACTCCTAACATCTAATTCTTATTATTTGAACATTAATTTAAATAAAATATCATTCTTATTCATTTTAATAGAAGAACCTTCTATACTAGTTAGTACAGGCTACCCATAAAAGACATAAATGTCAATAAAGCTAGCTTTATTAATCTTTAAATATATAGATATTTTATTACATCTTGACCAAAAGCTAAACCAACAAATATGAAAAAACAAAACGGCCCTCCAAAACTTTGAGTACTAATCGAACCTTGCCGAATGCAAAACCAACAAATACGAAAAAACAAAATGAAACGTAATGGAAGCGACAACATTAGATAATAGAGGGGCCCCTCACATATCAAATCTTTTGTTATATAACAGCACGTCTGTTGAGCTGTTCAACATGCAAAAATTTCACCTTCACAAGTGAGAAGTAAAGAGCTCAGATCAGAAAAAGAGTGATCATGGCTTCTCATCTTCCAGTCATTGATCTTTCTCTCTTTGGAGACAAAGAAAATCTCTCTCATCTGGAAGGAAATAATGAGTTAAAGAAACTGAAAGACGCTTGCCAAGAGCTGGGTTTCTTCCATGTAGTAAATCATGGAGTGGATACAACTCTTATTGAGAAGATGGACCGTGCATCCAGAGATATGTTCTCCCTGCCAGAAGAGGTGAAAAAAAGAGCTATTTTTCCCACTCCTAGTGCAGGTTATTCCACACCCACTTTAGGAGTTGATGGAAAGGATTCAATGCCTGAGAGCATGCATTTCCCTGGTCCAAGTGTTCTACCCAATTCACTTGATCAGGTCTGCACCAAGCTATGGCCTCATGGAAATCACCAATTCCGGTATGTGCATTTTTATTCACCATCTTTCAGTGCTACCCACCTTGTGCACAAAGAACTTTGAAATGAAATAAGCTTGTTACAGTTCTTTTATTGTTTTAATGCCTATTATTTTTTAATGGGTTGTTATAATATGCAGAGAGATTGCACACGCATATAACTCTAACATGATGAGTCTTTCTGAGAGGATCATACAACTCATTATGCTTAGTTTGGGGTTGGATGTGTCGAAGTACTATAAATCAGGCCTTTTTACAAGTTTAATAGAAGGATATGTTCGTATGAACTACTATCCTGGTACAAAGGATGAAGAAGAGTCTCAGAATGCTTATAAAACTTCTATAAGTCATACAGATATTGGCATTCTTACAATTTTATATCAAGATGATGTTGGGGGTCTTCAAATCCGAACAAAAGAAGGGTGTTGGATTGATGTTAAGCCTTTGAAGAGATCATTTGTTGTTAATCTTGGTGATTGTTTACAGGTAAAAAGAACAAAAATCCATTTTTATTCAAAAAAAATTCTTTTATTTATGACCATGCATACCTTCTACAATTTGTTTACAAGTAATTGTCACTACTTTCTTTATGTTTCTGGAGAATTTTTTTTTTTATGGAGGTCCAGACCTGCGAGCTGCCAGCCCAGCCAAGTGTTTTATTGTCACTTTACAATCTAGTCCTATTAAAAACGATGCTTTTGCATTAATAGATTACCTTATATGTCTTTTTTTATGAATATTTTTGTGTTCAACTATTGGGGATGCATAAAGGTCTTAATAATGCTAAATTTTATTTAAAAAAAAAATATATATTGTCACTTTACAATCTAGTCCTATTAAAAACGACGCTTTTGCATTAATAGATTATCTTATATGTCTTTGTCTATGAATATTTTTGTGTTCAACTATTGGGGAAGTATAAAGGTCTTAATTTAATAGTAAATTTTATTTAAAAAAATATATGTTATCATCTTTTATATGTCTTTTTAGTCTAACTTATTAAACATTTCAATTTTATTTTGTATGTGATAGATGTGGAGTAATTGTAGATATCGTAGTGCAGAGCATCGTGTGGTGTATGGAGGGTTGAAACAAAAGAAGGAACGATTGTCAATAGCCTTCTTTTTTACCTTTGAAGAGAAGGCAGAAATTAAGGCCCCTGAAGAGCTTATAACTGAAGAGCATCCACAAAAGTATAATGTTGCAAAGTTTGGTGATATCATTGCACAATATTTCCAATTAGGCCCAACATTAGGTGGATCTAATTACTTCTTAATATAAGATCAAAATATGTTTTAGCTCTTATATGTTGTAAGGTATTTATAGCTGGGAGTGTAAATTATTTTTCAAACATTAATGCTTCATAATAAGTATGTGTGAAATTTGTTTTAATCCTTATGTTAGAAAGCATAATGCAACACTGAAGGGATTTCTCCTATGTGTTATTCTTAGTACTCACAAAACTATTGTCTAATACTATATGGGAGCTTTATCTTGCATGTTGTTTTATTTACTCACATAGTGTGTTAAATTATATAAGAATAATTTGTATCATGTAAGCATTAAAAAAATCTCAAGTATTATGGATATCTAATATAGGTCTATCTTATAGATTTTTTGTGTATATTTTGCCACTCATCTTCTAAATGTCTAACTAACTAGCACCATTCTTGAGAAGTTTTCAAAATGGAATTAGAGTTGTGTTAAAGTTAGATTACGAGTGTGAGTGATATTTTTGAAGTCAATTAGATTACTACCAAATGTATTCTTTAAAATCGCAATTAGTGTGATTTAATATGTATAAGTATATGAGAACCTTGGCTTAGTAGATCATGAGAGCTCCATGGTTCCACTTTTTGTGTTGAAGAAAAGGAGATTTTGTTTACAACAATTAAATTTTCTTAATGTGGTGCTATTTTCAAGAGCATTAATAGTATTATCTAAACATTTTCAATTTAGATTTGAGTGTTGGCATGATCAAAACCAAAGATTTCATACCTAGGTTTATGATTTGATTGTACTTTGTCAAACTAATGTTTTAGGTTCACAAAATTATCTATGATGATCTACAAAAAATTATGGTTTGGTATTTCATGATAGGCCATGTAAAATGTGCTATATTCCAAAACCATTATGGTTGCGTCATAATTCAATTTGACCATTTTCTCATTTTATTAGTAAATTAGTATAATACTAAATCATCAAATATAACTTCTTCAAAAGTGGTACAATGTTCAAGCAAAGTGTTGCTATTATTTTTCAAATTCTAGGCTATTTGGGTAAGTGCACCAAGATGGTGAACAATAAGGGGGTTTAAGTGGCCACTTTGTTTTTTGAAATTAGCTAAACTTAAACTTGGAGGAGCAATTTGAGATTTGTCCACTCAAAATTTGAAGATACCAAAAGAACAAGAATTGTATTACTCTAAATCTAGTTTCCAAACTACTAAAGTTTTTTAAAAATGGATAAGATTAAGGGGATTAAATATTTTGTGCACACAAAAGTGTTCCTATTTTTTTTAGCGAAACATAACATGGTGTCTGGTGTGCACGTCAAAAAAGTTATAGTTGCATTAAGTATTATGAAAAACCCTTTGGTAGAAAAATAGTTAAGAGTGAGCTCTAGAAGTTGTGTATTTTTTTATAATTTTTCAATGAGTATTTTTTTTATGATTTAAATTTTTTTTTTTGTAATTTTTTATTGAGTATATTTTTTTCTATTAAATATTAAGTAATGAACTTATTGAATAAGAATGATGTCTCTTTTAAATTAATTTTAAAATAATATAATTAGTGAGATGTATTTTCTGTTAAGAGTTATTATATTTTTAGACCCATCTAATGATCTATATTTATTGTGCAATGTATATAACATTTTATATTTGTGTTATTTTTTTTATGTTTCGGGTTAATTTTTTCTTGAACTTTTATAAATGTAATGGGTTAGTGCAGGATCAAGGGGCGCAAAAAAGTGGTGATGTGAAAAAATAGCCTTCCTCACTCGCCTAAAAACGCAAAAATTCGTGTTGACTTTTTGCTAGGCCTGGGTGTCAGTACACCTTGGCCTGGTAATTACCTATGCAAATTGGATATCCGATTTTTATTTGTAAGTTTAATTTAAAAAATATATTATATGTTACATATTATATAATATATAATATATTATTATATTATATAATAGATATAATGTAATAATATATTACTACATTATATATATTATATAATACGTATTATATAATATATTATTATATTATATTATAATATAATAATATATTATATTATATTATAATATAATAATATATTATATAATACAATACAATATTATATTATGTATTATATAATACAATATTATATTATGTATTATATAATACAATATTATATTATGTATTATATAATACAATATTATATTATAATATGTATTATATAATATAATATTCTAATATATTATATAATATAATATAATATTGTATTGTATTATATTATATATTATAATATACTATTGTATTATATTATAATATAATATAATATTGTATTATATATAATATAATATAATATAATATTGTATTATATATAATATAATATAATATAATATTGTATTATATTATATATTATAATATATATAATATAATACAATACGTATTATATAATATAATAATATATTATATAATACGTATTATATAATATATTATATTATATTATGATATAATAATATATTATATAATACGTATTATTTAATATAATAATATATTATGTAATACATAATATAATATAATATAATATTGTATAATACAATACACATTATTTAATATAATAATATATTATTATATTATATATGTTATTTAAAAATAATTTAAGTATAGAAATCGGATATCCGATTTTCTGAGACTTTTATATTTCGACAGTGATAGTCCCGTGAGTTATTGTTAACTCACGGGCCACGCGAATTCATCAAAATCCGATATCCGCTCCATCCGATATCCGGTGTTTTGACAAAAAATTGCTAAAAAATAGATTTAGAGGTAAGAATTTTATCGTTTTGAATCATTTTCATTCATTTTTTGTATTTTTTGTTAATGTTTATTTGATTTTTCATTGAAAATATGGTTTTTTTCATGAAAACTAGGTTTTTAAAAATCAAATACCTAGTTGTTTAAATTTGTTAACTAAATTTAATTGTTTACATTCAATTAGGTTAAAAATGGGGGATAACAATGAAAACACTGACCAACCACAACTGCAACAACCAAACCCTCATTTGCCAAACCCCCCCTCAATTCAAGATTTGATTGCGCAAAATTTGAATGAATTGAGGGGGATTGCAGAAGTATATCGTAGGATCTCTCATCTAAACCCATTGTTTGATCCTCTCACGTCGATAATAAAAAGTATGGAAACAATGACTGAGGAGCACGATGCCGCCCTTTTGTGGCGAGATTCTATGAAGGTAAAATATGCAGATGGCTTGTCGTATAAGGATATCAAGGATCTTGAGATATCCAAAGCCAAAATCGCCTCATTGTTTGTCAATTCCCGTACTGGTTAGCCCATAGATCCCCAAAAATCAAAAATTTCTATCAAATGGTGCATAAATGATGGGATTGTGAAATTTTTTTGGGATCGTTGGTGGATGGTTTTTGACAAACAACCCAACAACAATCTTGATATCCCCTTCTATTTCATAAAAAAATTGTATGCTGAGTTTGTTTTACACAAACATGTGAACTACTTTGACATCCAACCTTTTCGGGGTGTAGGTTTAGGTATGCTCAAAAATAGACCTAGGGCAGTCAGAGTAGTCCAGGGCCCATATGTCCCCCCTCCTCCTGTTGATCCCCCACCTGCAGTTCAGCATCCTGATATCATTTGTGAGGCAGCTTCACAGGCCATATCGACTATTCACTCTTTGAGTAGCCTTTTGATTTCTCTAGCTGCGTCAGTAGCTCAGCCTACTCTTGATGGTAGCGGTGCATCTGGTGCCAGTGACACGTCATCCTCGGCTCCACACATATGCATGCCCCATAGTTGTGTCATGTGTGGGCACGTATGCTTGGGTCCACTTGGACAACCCGTTGATCCTCATGTGGACAGTGTAGATTATGAGGTGAATGAGATGCATGATGCACCAGATGTTATTACATAGACCGAAGGATACCCTGGGGAGTCCTCACATGCTAGAGGCGAGGAGGCACCGTCATCATACATTAATGATGTATTGGTAAGATTTGTGTTTTCACAGTTCATGTTATATGTTAATTAAATATTTATAAATTAGATAATATTAAGTACTAATTTTTATTTACATGGTCTATTTAACAGTTGATGACCGAGGATGAGTTGAGATAGATTCAGGAGGGCACCTTGTCGGCCATTTCATTTGGCCTTGATAGCTTGACGGTACATATATTATTGCACCTAGTCATTTGTATTTTATTGTACATACATGCTCATCATTTATATTGGTATTAATTAGATTATGTAGTAACTTGCATGTATATCTTATTTTACTCTTGTAGGGCACAAGCAACATGAGTGCGGGGCAGTGTGATTTAGGATCTGGTAGTGCAATTGGAGACGAGGCAAAGGTAATTGAATGCAAATATGATTGAATGAATAGTTTAAATAACTTATAGTGATTATACATGTCTAGACATAGATTGATAGTTTCATATACTTGTTGTGTATATATACAGAGAATTCTTGGCTTCACATCCTTGATGACTACACCCAGTATACCTGAAGAAGAAGAAGAGATGCCTCGAGTAGATGTGTGTTTATTTTATTTTTTGATTAGTAGATATAATTTGTTATTATCAGTGACAATTATATGCTAACTTGTATCAATGTCATGTTTCTGAACATATGTAGGTTGTGTATGAAAATATTCAAAACATACCTCCTCTACTGAAGACATACATCAAGAATCCTGCAAAGCTGAAGAGAAAACGTGGAGATGAGGTAAACATGAATAGTTCAATTATAGTTCATTTTTATGTTAACTTTTCGAATGTGAATTATATAATATAACTAATATTAATCGTGGTTTGTTTTTCTTGTGCAGGATCCTTCAGAGCCGAGTAGTGCGGCGAAGAGGATCGATTTTGATGATCCATTAGTAGCTTAAGATGTTATAGATAGTTTTGGGATGCTTACATGTCTAGTTGGCATGTATATTTTGTATATGGACATACATTCACGTATTTAGACATACATTTTGTTTCTGTTGGCGTTTATGCCATATTTGTGTATGGACATACATTTGTAATCATTTGACATTTTTATATATACAGAAGTTGATATTCGATCATATAAATTATTGCTCATCTATGCGTGGTGTTATCATGGAAATCTTTAATCTTCATTCCAATAAATAACAATGGTTAATAATGGATATTTAATTAACAATACAATTCATTTCATTTCATCGTAAGTGTTGTTTTTATAATGAACAGTATAATTCATTTAATGAACAATACAATACAATTCATTTAATGAACAATACAATACAATTCATTCAATGAACAATACAATTCATGAGCAATATAATTTATTTAATGAACAATACCTTACACATGCTCCTATTTTGCCCCCCCACTCAATCGAATGCTCGGGGTCATACTCTACCGGCGTCGTCCCTTGAGCGCCCTAAGTGCTCAAAATTGTCAAACTTTGATGGGCCCTAACTCGGAATCCGTGGCACTTGGGAATGATCTGCTTGAACCTACGGGGCCATGAGAGGGGTCCCTACCAAAGATTATCTCAGTTTTTCAAGTTGCCCTATGGTTTTATTAGGGCAACAATTTTTTGATTGGCGAAAAAATCGTCAGTCTCACTCAATGGAATGTTGTCGCATGGCTGATTTCTCGTTCTGCTCATCGTGATGACGAACCATTGACTCTGACATGTCTAGTTAGGCATTATTACCCTACACGTGCTCCTATTTCCCCCCCCCCACTTGATCGAACGCTCGGGGTCATACCCTACCGACATCGTCCCTTGAGCGCCCTAAGTGCTCAAAATTGTCAAAATTTTGACAAGCCCTAACTTGGAATCTGTGGTACCTGTGAACAATCCATTTGAACCTATGGGGCCATGAGAGGGGTCTCTACAAAAGCCTATCTCAGTTTTTCAATTTTCCCTATGGTTTTATTAGGGCAGCAATTTTTTGGTTGGCGAAAAAATCGTCAGTCTCACTCAATGGAATGTTGTTGCGTGGCCGATTTCTCGTTCTGCTCATCATGATGATGAACCGTCGGCTCTGACATGTCCAACTAGGCATTATTACCCTATGCATGCTCCTATTCCCCCCCCCCCCCCCACTCGATCGAACGCTTAGGGTCATACCCTACCGATGTCATCCCTTGAGCGCCCTAAGTGCTCAAAATTATCAAACTTTGACGGGCCCTAACTCGAAATCCATGGCACCTGCGAATGATCCGTTTGAACCTATGGGGCCACGAGAGGGGTCCCTACAAAATCCTATCTCGATTTTTCAAGTTGCCCTACGGTTTTATTAGGGTAGAAATTTTTCGGTTGGCAAAAAAATCATCAGTCTCACTCAATGGAATGTTGTCGCATGGCCGATTTCTCGTTCTGCTCATTGCGATGACGAACCGTCAGCTCCGACATGTCCAGTTAGGAATTATTACCCTACACATGCTCCTATTTTGCCCCCCCACTTGATCAAATGTTCGGGGTCATACCCTACCGGCGTCGTCCCTTGAGCGCCCTAAGTGCTCAAAATTGTCAAAATTTGATGGGCCCTAACTTGGAATCCGTGGCACCTGCGAATGATCCATTTGAACCTATGGGGCCATGAGAGGGGTCCCTACAAAAGCCTATCTCGGTTTTTCAATTTTCCCTATGGTTTTATTAGGGCAACAATTTTTTGGTTGGCAAAAAAATCGTCAGTCTCACTCAATGGAATGTTGTCGCGTGGCCAATTCCTCGTTTTGCTTGTCGCGATGACGAACCGTCAGCTTTGACATGTCCAATTAGGCATTATTACCCTACGCATGCTCCTATTTTGGCCCCCCACTCTATCGAACACTCGGGGTCATACCCTACCGATGTCGTCCCTTGAGTGCCCTAAGTGCTCAAAATTGTCAAACTTTGACGGGCCCTAACTTGGAATCCGTGGCACCTGTGAACAATCCGTTTGAACCTATGAGGACATGAGAGGGGTCCCTACAAAAGCCTATCTCAGTTTTTAATGTTGCCCTGCGGTTTTATTAGGGCAACAATTTTTCAATTGGCAAAAAAATCGTCAGTCTCACTCAATGGAATGTTGTCCCATGGCCGATTTCTCATTCTTCTCGTCGCGATGACGAACCGTCGGCTCTGACATGTCCAGTTAGGAATTATTACCCTACGCATGCTCCTATTCCCCCCCCCCCCCCACTCGATTGAATGCTCGGGGTCATACCCTACTGACATCGTCCCTTGAGCGCCCTAAGTGCTCAAAATTGTCAAATTTTGACGGGCCCTAACTCAGAATCCGTGGCACCTACGAACGATCCGTTTGAACCTACGGGGCCATGAGAGGGGTCCCTACAAAAGCCTATCTTGGTTTTTCAATTTTCCCTACAGTTTTATTAGGGCAGCAATTTTTTGGTTGGAGAAAAAATCGTTAGTCTCACTCAATGGAATGTTGTCGTGTGGCTGATTTCTCATTCTGCTCGTTGCGATGATGAACCGTTGGCTCTGAGATGTCCAGTTAGCCATTATTACCCTATGCATGCTCCTATTTTGCCCCCCCACTTGATTGAACGCTCGGGGTCATACCCCACCGACGTCGTCCCTTGAGCGCCCTAAGTGCTCAAAATTGTCAAACTTTGATGGGCCCTAACTCGGAATCCGTGGCATCTGTGAATGATCAGTTTGAACCTATGGGGCCACGAGAGGGGTCCCTACAAAATCCTATCTTGGTTTTTCAAGTTGCCCTACGGTTTTATTAGGGCAATAATTTTTCGGTTGGCAAAAAAATCGTCAGTCTCACTCAATGGAATGTTGTCACGTGGCCGATTTCTTGTTCTACTCGTCGCGATGACGAACCGTTAGCTCTGACATATCCAGTTAGGCATTATTACCCTATGCATGCTCCTATTTTTCCCCCCCACTCGATCGAACGCTCAAGGTCATACCCTACTGACGTCGTCCCTTGAGCGTCCTAAGTGCTCAAAATTGTCAAACTTTGACGGGCCCTAACTTGGAATCTGTGGCACCCGCGAATGATCCGTTTGAACCTACGAGGCCACGAGAGGGGTCCCTACAAAAGCCTATCTTGGTTTTTCAAGTTTCCCTACAGTTTTATTAGGGCAACAATTTTTCGATGGGCAAAAAAATCGTCAGTCTCACTCAATGGAATGTTGTCGCGTGGCCGATTTCTCGTTCTGCTCATTGCAATGATGAGCCGTCGACTCTGACATGTCCATTTAGGCATTATTACCCTACGCATGCTCCTATTTTTCTCCCCCACTCGATCGAACGCTCGGGGTCATACCCCACCGACGTCGTCCCTTGAGCGCCCTAAGTGCTCAAAATTGTCAAACTTTGACAGGCCCTAACTTGGAATATGTGGCACCTGCGAACGATCCGTTTGAACCTATGAGGCCACAAGAGGGGTCCCTACAAAAGCCTATCTCGGTTTTTCAAGTTGCCCTACGGTTTTATTAGGGCAGCAATTTTTCGGTTGGCGAAAAAATCGTCAGTCTCACTCATTGGAATGTTGTCGCATGGCCAATTTCTCATTCTGATCATCACAATGATGAACCATTGGCTTCTACATGTCTAGTTAGGCATTATTACCCTACGCATGCTCCTATTTTGCCCCCCCACTCGATCGAACGCTCGGGGTCATACCCTACCGACATCGTCCCTTGAGCGCTAAAATTATATATAAACAAGCATTACACTGTAGACACATAACAATCATGAATATTTCCATGTATTGTATACACATAATTACCATTACACTTGCATGTGACATCCATGAAGGGATATGCAAACATGATTTTTTTTTTCATGGACATTGTATATCATCAATATTTCCAAGCATTACACTATAGACACATAATGATCATGAATATTTCTGTGTATTGTATACACATAAGTTGCTCATGGACATTGTATATCATCATAACAATGTTACATCAATTCACATCCATATACAAATACAACATCCCACTTCATTTGCATCAGACATCCTCATGTCCTAAGAGAAAAGCTTGCATACAACAATGCCTGTATATAAATGAAGACCAATACAAATTAGTTTGGCAAATTATAAATAGATCATTTCAAACATTTTTAAGACGCACAAGATTGTATAATTACGAAACTTACCAGTTTCTCTGCAAAGTATACAAGCATAACTTTGAAGAAAGACTCATGTTGATTAAAGCCCTTCTCACTGCATTTCTCTGCATGGTTGAAGACGATGGTAGATATGGTCATTTCTAAATAGCAATACATTCAATTGACTTAATGTTTATGCACAAAATTTTATCTCATTAATGCACAAAAGAATATGTACCATCACCAAGAGAGGGTCTTGTCAACGGCTAATGATCTAGCATGAACCTGTATATCATCAAAAATCATAATGTGATGTACTATTGTATATCATCAATAAAGACCTACATGAGCATAAAGGTTTTGCGATAATTATATCATCAAAAATTGTCAGATAGTATTCTCTAATAACAAAAATTGTAAAGCTCATCAAATGCATGATAATAAGTCATGTTGCAAAAATACGTCCCTTCCGATTATATCGTGTACCCGCTATGTGCATGCAAAAACCATGTTGGCAAAAAAAAACGTTCATCAATAGACCTGCGTTTTCAACACATCCTTAATATACACGTAACAAACTTGATCATTAAGGTTTAATGATCATTGTTCGAAATGAAATGCATGATAAACAAAATAAGGCACCATTAAAGACCTACTACTCAAGTGTGCTTGAAGGGTCATCTCTTTGTTTAAGAGTATCCAGTATTGCTTCATGATCAGTAGGTAGTCACTGCCCATAGCTCTTTGGTCTTCGATTTTGCTTGATGCTTCAACAACTTGACATTTGTAGCTATAATAAGGTGTGAATACATTATAATGGTTTTGTGTCTCTCATAGTCTTCAAATGCAGGTATGCCATTCTTTCTAATCATGTATGTTTGCAACCAAGTTCCCACAACAATAACTGAACCTGAAGGATATGTGAACCCATCATCATCTGTCACTGGTTGTGTTAGCTTTTGTTTTCCCTGTACACATTGTGCCAACCAATATTCTGATCTCTCTTCATTCCCTTGCGGTGCAACAACTGTAAAAACATGTCCTAGCTGTACAAGATCTGATAGACGATCATACTCAAGTGAACTTTCCATGTCATCGTTTGACAAGGATATTGTTTGAGATAAAGGAGTTAGATAGTGGGGAACCCACGTATCAACCCACTCACTTGACTCGCACTGATCCCAATCACACCAAACACAACTCTGACAAAAACAAGCCAACGCTCATGTCCAAATGGTCCATGTACTTGCATTTGAGCTGAGAAATGAATGCATTTTTGAAGAATCTTTAATTGTTTGACAATCCAATCTATCTCCCACTGTTCCCTCCTCAACCAACCAAAAGAATCTTCTCACTGCTGAATCAAGAGTACCTCCATGTGACAATGCTGAACTACACCAATCAACAATAGAACATACATCAGAGAAATTTGCAAATGAAATCCCCAATTGTTCCTTAACTAGAGCTCTCTTCAAACATGCACCAGCTCCATCATGCTCTCCCTTCCCATGCCCTGCCTAAAAAAAACACCAAATATGAGGTTTACGCCTCTCCACATGCATTCTACTCAACCAATAAAACATACAGGCATTCTTGAATTGACTCGTATAGTTATCTGACCATATTATATGTCGGTCAATTGTAATATCTTTCTCATGCAAGAACTCAAAAAAATTCTTGAAAGAATGTTGCACATACTCGGAGGAGTGTGATCTATCATCACTCATATAAAAATG